>NC_134245.1:42358991-42676491 GCF_965152275.1 Natator depressus
TATAATATCTGTATCCCATGTTATAAAGTAATATTTAAGTGTTGGCTCTGTAACTATAAAAGTGTTTAGTGATGAAAATGAAACCCCCGTAGTCAGGAGACAAACATTAAATATCAATTTACACAAGAGGTGTCATCTTCTGCCCTGCAAAAGGCGGCCTGTACATACCTACAAACCATTGTGGAACATAAGTGGACAAAAGACTTTGTTGATTGTTTTCCCTATCCCCATGAAGCAGGGACATGCACAAACACTCGTCCCATCACAGCTTGAACGCTGGTGGAAGGGAATAAAAATTCCTGTCAAGACTAAATTGTCATCACGATGCTGCTTGGAATTTGGAGAGGCCAGTATTTCTAAATATTAGCATGGGATCCCAAGCTGCTTAGCTTGGGTTAGACCTGAGGTCCTATAGAGTGTGCACATTATAGCAGCTTCTATTACTTTTTGGAATCTAAGACTGTAACTCATTAGTGTGTGTGTGTTTACCTGCTTTAACCTTGTAAATAACTCTCGTTTCCTTTTCTTAGTTAATAAGTCCTTAGTTTATTACAGGATTGGCTACAAGCATTTGTAGTTGGTGTGTGATCTGAGGTGCAATTGACCTGGGGTAAGTGACTGGTCCTTTGGGACTGGGAGTAACCTGAACATTGTTGTACCAAAGATCTTTACAAGGGACCTCTATCACAAAAGCAAGTTTGCCTAAGTAGCAGGATAGACTGGAGTACCCAAGGGGACTGTCTATGACTCCATGATAAGGTTGTTGCAGTGCCTGTGGAGTTCACACTTGGTGAAATCTAAGCACAGAACTCACAACCAGTTTAGGGTTTGTAACAGTCTGCCCTGAGACTGGCTGTCACGTTCATGAGCCACTCCATGCAGCTTGACAAGGGGAATGGAACAGATTCCATGTGAGGAGAGATTAAACAAACTGAAACTGTTCGGCCTAGAAAAGAGACTGCTAAACAGGGATGATATAGAGGTCTATAAAATCACGAGCGGTGTGGAGAAAGTGAATAGGGAAGTGTTATTTACCATCTCACATAATACAAGAACCAGGGGCACCCAATGAAATTAAGAGGCAGCAGGTTTAAAACAAACAAAGCAGAGTATTTCTTAACACAATGCACTGTCAACCCGTGGAGCTCATTACCAGGGAATGTTGTGAAGGTCAAAAGTATAGTGGGTTAAAAAAAGAATTAGAGAAGTTCCCGGAGGACAGGTCTATCAATGGCTACTAGCCAACATGGTCAGGGATACAATTCCATGCTTCGGGTGTCCCTAAATCTCTGACTGCCAGAAGCAGGGACTGGATGACAGGGAATGCATCACTCACAATTGTCATGTTATGTTCATTCCCTCTGAAGCATCTGGCCACTGTCAGAAAATGGGATACTGAGCTAGATGGACCATTGGTCTGACCCAATATGGCCATTCTTATGTTCTTATTGTTATATTACCTCTGTATTTAGCATTGGTGCAACAGTTAAATGGAGTATTGTATCCAGTTCTGGTGTTCACAATTCAAGAAGGATGTTGATAAATTGGAGTGGGTTCAGAGAAGAGCCATGGGAATCATTAAGGGATTAGAAAACGTGCCTTATAGTGAGAGACTGAGGAGCTCAATCTATTTAGCTTAGCAAATAGAACATTAAGAGGTGACTTGATTATAGTCCTTAAGTGCCTACATAGGGAAGAAAATTTGATAATAAATGGCTCTTCCAGCTAGCAAACAAAAGTCTTACAAAATCCAATGGCTGGAAGTTGAAGCTAGACAAACTTCAAACTAGAAATAAAGTGCAAATTTTTAACAATGAGGGTAATTAAGCACTGGAACAACTTTAAAAGGGTTCTGCATCACTGCAAATTTTTAAATAAGGATATTGGCTGTTTTTCTAAGGACATCGTCTAGTTCAAACAAACTATTTCAGGGAAGTCCTAAAGCCTGTGTAATACAAGATATCAAAGTAGATTATCACAATGGTCTCTTCTGCTCTTCTGGCTTTATAGTCTATGAATATTTGAAATTGTTCCATGGCTTTCTTAAGATGGAAATGGAGTAAAGAGTTTCAAAAGTTTCTGGGTATGTATATTACAAGCCCACAGCTGAAGTGTATCTTTGGGTAAATAACGCCATAAGCAAGGAGAATGAGCATAGCCCTGCAGGATATATTTGGACCTACAGAGAAGCAATGATTGGTAGCGGCCTCAGTCCTCCTTGTGATGCACAGTATGGATTTCTCAATGTTGTCTCTGATCTCTGTGGGTCTATATGTCGGAATGGATGAGATAAGATAGAAACTGGTTTAAATGGAATCCAGATCGTCTAGGTTTGAGCCTTTGATTTTTAGGAGATTCCTTTGCATTTGAGCCTTTTCTAGGTCCTAGGAAGCTCTGGATCTAGCACTTCAATGGAGAATGACAAAGCATCCATTTGTAGTTCTCGCTGCAGCTGTCTAGTTCTCACATGAACTTCTTGAAGTGAAGGTACTAACCAAGGCAACACCTCAACACCCTGGCCTTTCCTGGCCAATGTCCCATCTCCAGCCATGGCCACCCCGATGCTTCAGAGGAAGGAGATTAAAAAAGCAAACAGAAAGCATTGGGATGGAAAAATCTCCTCCTGACCCCTGCAGGTGACTGGCTGAAACCCTGAATCCGTGAGCTTTTAGGTACATAAGACATAAACTAAAAGTGAGCCCAGGGCTACCAAGCCCTGTTCTTTGCCATTACAAGCAACCCCTTCATACAATTCCACTCAAACTTGTCCCGCTTTCTCTTAAAACTAATTAAATGGTCACCATAGCTCCTATTGCGAGGCTGTTCCAGAGCCTCACCCCTCTGATGGTTAGAACCCTTCTAATTTCCAGCCTGAATTTGTTCATGGATAGTTTGATATTGTACTTCATCTTAAATAGCTGTTCACCCTCCCCGGACATGTGTGGTCTGCTCTTGGAGTTGGAGAACCCATCTGCTGGAAGGGTGAGTCTGAGGCTATGGCTGCACTGTGAAAATAAAATGTGTGTTGGTCACTTGAGTTAGACCAGCAGCAAAGACATGGCAGCTCAGTTTTTGGGTTAGCTGCTCAAGGGAAAACCTAGAGGGGGGAGCCTGGGGTTGAAGTCAAGCTGCTAACCAGAGCTAAAAGAAGAGTCGCTGGGTCTTCACAGCTTCTTTAACCCAAGTTAGCAATTTTTGCAGCGTAGTCAGACCCTGAGTCTTTAATCTGTGACTTGGGCTTGAGGACAACAGCTTCCTCACACATCCACAACCCTAGCAGGGTGTGCTGGCATTTCCCCTCTAGTTCTTTCCCCAAAGTTGGGAAACTCACTGAAACTCCCTGTGTGGTACTGGCTCAGCGTGATGTTGGGTAGAAGTGTGAAGGCTGTCATGATTGAAGCGCCGTGTTATTGGTCCTGTCCCAGCAGAGGGTTAGGTGGGGCTGTGTTGTTGTGTGTCAGAGTTCAGATGAGAGTTAAAATTAACACCCTGGCCACTGAAGATCTCATGACACCCTTCATATGCATGGAGGATTTCTGAATTGGATTTATACCGAATACCAGTGTTAATTACATTCTGCCTACTTAAATCTCCCCTGTGCGCTTTCTTCACTTTTTTCCATAGCTATTGTGTTGCTGTGATGCTGTTAAACAATCACCTCAGTTTACCGTAGAAACAGTAAACATTTCAGTGGAGGGTAAAGTAATCCCTCGGCATGTAATTTTAAACCCATTTAACATTTTTTTGTCCTTCTGAAGCTAAAAGTCCATCGTTGGTTCTACACAGGTGCAACTGGGTATTGCAGCACTATGGTATTGAGATGAAGGTAATGATATTTATCTTTAAACCGTATTTCACGATCTCTGTTGAATCCTCACAGCCCCTCAGTAGGTATCCCCATTTCATAGAGGACAACGCTGAGACAAAAGAGGTTAATGGTCTTGTCTAAGGGCACATAAGAAGCAGGTTTCAGAACTGAGATCAGAGCTCTGGAGTTCCTGGGTGTAGCTCTGATGTTCAAGCAACAACTTTCTCAACGCCATGATTAACCAGTCCTCCGAGCCGGAGCCACATCTAGAAGCCGGGTGCTCCTCTCTGTTTGGAGGCTGCTAGCAGTGCACAGCACCCTCCCTGCGGAGCACAGAGTACAATTAAATGGAAGCAGTGATGGGCTTTGGAAATTGATCTGCTTTCCCTGCAGTTGTCTACATAGAAAAGCTTGTGCAGGTCCTAATTGGTGCAGAGTAGTAAAGTCACCCCTGCTCCAAATTGAGCCAGGTCTGCTGGGAATTGTGTGTGTGTCACCCTCCTACTCATCTGTGTTCTCCTCAGGGACTGGGCCAGCTGGCTGTCAGTGTGGGTTGCTAGGAAACCAACATGCTTTGGTCTCAGTTTCCTTAGGACAAGACCCCAGCCAACACTTCAGGGCCTGAAACCAGCATGGATCAAAAGGAAAATACAAAAGAACAAGTGGAATGCTGTGACCCCAAACCCTCCCCCCAGTCACCCAGCTCAAATTCTTTCCATGGGCTTGTGATTCTTAGAAATGAATCTCAAACAGTTAGGAAAGGGGCAGGCAGATGGACCTGTGCCTGCCCGTTTCACTTCAGGAGCAATTTCCTGTTTGCATAGGATTGGGAAGGTAGAGTCTGTAGATCCCACACAGCAAGACTTCCTTTCGCTTTTAAATTCTGAAGGCTTCACCTGTCACTCCCTCTTATTTCTGTGACTGCAGAGTGCAAGGTTTTGATTCTCTGCCCTGGGGTAGGGTGTGTCGTCTTTTGAGTATCAGGACTCATGGTGAGGGGATAAATAGCAGGTAATGTATGATCTCAGTAAACCCTGATTGACCTTTCCCACTGATAGATTTGGAAAAGTCTGCTCCTGGGACACAAGGGCAGTGCTAGCCCTGAACTCTCCTCAAATTTCTCAGGTCTAGTCAGGAAAAGTTTGGCAGCATAACTATGTCAGTTAGGAGTGTGAAAAATCATAATCCCAGGGGCTGTCAAAATTCCTAGTGTAAACGTAGCTGTCCTGGCAAAACCCCCGACAGTCGAGCCTGGGACGTACAGCCTATTTCAAAGCACAGGCAGCTGTGAGAACTTAGCGCTTCTCCCAGTCAGAGCAGCGTGACCCAGTCCCAGGTCGATGCTGTAAGCAGATAGAGCACCCTCTGGAGTCTGCCTGAGCAGAGAAGTTAGCTGCCAAATGCTAACATGTCTTTACTGAGCATGTGTAAACAGTTTTTTTTTTTTTTTAAAAGGCTCATAACTTGGCCAAATTGATGTGTTTTCATAGGAGCTGCACTAGGCACATCCCTGACACCAGTGCATCCTCTGTCGGATTTCAAGTATCTCCTCCAAAGTATTGAGGTGCTAGAGCTTCTAAAAATTATCATTTGTATAGGAGGGCCATTTTGAAGAGGAAGGTTGTACAGTATTTCTTAAAGGCTGTCATCCCCTGGACTCACCTAATCTTTCTTGGAAGATTTTGTTCCATAGCAGGATGCCCTCAACCAATAGGTAAAATAATCCTATTCTCTGTCTGAGACTGGAAGCTATTTGGAGCAGGGACTGCCTAGTCTTGTGTCTTTGTTGGCACCTCACTCTATGACGTATCCTTTATTATCCAAACTGTTCACATTCCATTCAAGTGATTTTATTAAATATTAACAAACTTTCATATCTGTGCATGTTATTAACACAGTTTGACATTGTGTTTAGCTCATAGCTATTACCAAATAGCTTCCTAACTCTGTCCACTAACAGAGTTTCCTGATGGGCTACTCATATCAAATTAACTAGGTGAGGAGGTTTGTGATGGTCCTTGGTTCCTGGGAGAGTTCTTTCTACAGTCTTGGGCCAGCCGCCAAGACAGCTCGGTCTCTTGCAAAGATGAACTTTGCCCTTATGGTAGAAAGTTCCATTGTGTCAGAGGAGTCAAGATGTCAACTATGATCTTCATCCTGGAGCTTTAGGCTCTTTTAGATACCCTGGGCCCAGGCCATTGAGTGCCTTGAAGATTAGGACCAACACCGGGGTAGTCCATTATTTTTTTTTTTTTTTGTCATGGTCCAAATTTCTTAGTCAAGGTCCAGACTCCAGAGAGAATAATAATAATAATTAATGATAACAAGTAAGTGATTTTTGGGGTTCGTTCAAAAGCATTTGGTGGTCTGGATTTGGCCCACAGTCCACCTATTGACTACCTCTGACCTAGATATTTAACTTTATTTGATATTCTGTGGAAAGCTAGCACAGGGAGTGAAGGACTGGTCTGTTTGTGGTAGCCTGTGTTGCTGAGAAGTAGTGCTTTGTGCCAGCTGGAGTTTCCTAAGGCATGAAGGCTTCATTGCAAGGCATCTTTCATTGCTGTAGCCCAGCCACGAGGTGACATAGGTGTGTGTAACTGAGGCTGGGTAATCCATCTCCAGGATGGAGCAGAGTCTCCTAACCAGCTGGACATGGCATAAAGTTACTCTCAGATGCTTGACATCGGTGAGGACTGATGACTGAGGGCCAACTTAGGTCTGTATATTTTCATTGCCGCCCTTGTTAACGTTTGTGTAGGACGGCTCAGAACCTGATATTGTTCATCTCTGGGGTACTGGTACTCTCACTTACGGCAAGAGTAAGACCATAATTCTCTGGGGGCACTGTTGCTACTATAGGATTATTTCTTGGGATTCACTAAGGTACGTTGCTGTTTTTCAACCTTTTTTCATTGGTGAACCCCTCCCCCCCAAATTTTTAACTGGAGGTGCAGATACCTTTGAAAATCTTAGACATAGTCTGTGGCCCCCCTGGGGTCCTCAGCTCACACGCTGAGAACCACTGGTGTAGGAAGTTAGTTATAAATAAACTGTGAAAACAGGATATTCATCAGTCTTTGTCATTGTCACAGTTCAGGGTAGCTGCACCTGTATTCTCCCTCTGAAGTCCAGCAAGGGCCCCTCTCCTAGGCTTCTCTCTCTCCAGCCATCATCTCTCTTGGGCAGCGACACACATCTCTCCCTCCAGGTTGCACAGTTCCCTGTCTATGCTGTGAATTCCCCAGCAAGTCAGATCACTCATATCATGCTAAAAAGCTTACCAAAGATCACCTTCCCCCATCTCCACAAGGGCTCTGGTCAGTGTCAGTCCTTCCAGCCATTCCCTAGGGATTGGGCCCACGCCTTGGACAGAAGTCCTGTCTGTTTGCTGGATCAGAAAAAAGGCCCTGAGTCTGTTTAAATTCAGGCCTTTTATCCAACAGTCCTTTGTCTGTCGGCCTCTGGCAAATGCAGTTTGAACTAGCTCATGCAGGCATCCCCAGGGGTGGTAGTTCTCTGGAGGTGTTACCACCTGAGTGAATTTGCCTAATCACCCCCCAGTGTTCTTTGTTTCATACAATCCCTAGCCCAAATGATACATAAACTTAGTACAGGAAATCTCCCAAAGCTATTGCAGGAGATTGCCGTATTTGTCACAATCACAACACTTATAGCTCTAATTTGATTTGAGGTAGTTGAAACAAATAGTGAGCAAAGGAAGTTTAATCTATGTCCAAAGTATTTCCTTGAATAAAATGAGCACAGCCTAGTTGGGTCTGGCTGGCTCCAGTTTCCTGCGTAATTTTTGAAGCATTATTATACTGGCCCCTTGTTGTCCGCATGTCGTAACCTGCAAAAATCTCCTGCAACTGCTCAGCTAGTAACATGATCACAAAGCAGTGTCTCATCACACCGAATAGTTGAGTTTCTAGCTCATTTCTTTCATACGAGTGCATAAAACCTACTGCAGTGCTTTCAACCAGAGCCTTCAGGAAGCTTTCTGCTAGTGAATGCATTGGGCACCAGCTCCTCAGTATGAGAAACAAGTTGGGTTTTTCTTTCTGCTCTGCTTTATCCTCTTCCCCCAATCAAGCAACAAACAAAAATTACCTTGTAGAGACAGGTTTCAGAGTAGCAGCCGTGTTAGTCTGTATTCGCAAAAAGAAAAGGAGTACTTGTGGAGTACGTCGTCGGATGCATCTGATGAAGTGAGCTGTAGCTCATGAAAGCTTATGCTCAGATAAATCTTTTAGTTTCTAAGGTGCTACAAGTACTTCTTTTCTTCTTGTAGAGACACTTTGTGGTCAGTGAATCCACTTCAGGTTCCAGCCGTGCTTCCTTTCGGTCACTGCCTAGATTGTTCTCATGATGCTGGGATCCCTATTATTTTTGAATGCGGCATATGGTTTCAAGAGCTCCATGCTATCTGTTTCTTTTCCTCTGATTCTGTCTTTTTTTCACCTGAGTTACCCTGGATAGGAGCCCAGCCTGTTACACTTCTCTTGTCTGGCCTGCTTGCTTTGGTGCTGCAGCTGGACTTGTCCATGTGCTGCTTTCCCTTTACCTACCCCTCTTGGCTTGGAGCTGGGAGAGCAGCTCCTTCTCATAGTTGGGGCAGTGTAGACTTGTGTGCCAGTCTTGTCACCTTTACATATACAGCACAACTGTTAAGAGCATCTCCAGCTGAGCATTCCTTCTCACAGGGGGACGCTAAGTCAAGAGGGCCTGTCTGCTCACTGGTGGGTGTTTGGTTGATTTCCAGTTCTAATTCCCTGAGGGCATTCAGAGATTGGGAAACAAGAATAACTAATGACCTGGAAAAAGTCTCATATGAAGAGACTGAAAAGACGTAAACTCTGAATCCAGCATACAATTTCAGGAGCCCCTCTGTTTCTTTTCCTCTGATTCGGTCTTTTTTTTTTCTCCACCTGACCATTTTCTCCATTGACTGTGTAGAGAAGATGACTAAGAAGGCGTATGATAAAAACGTACAAAATACAAATGGTATTGAAATGGGGCATTTCCCTTCCCGCTCTCAAAATACAGGGACAAAGGTGACGCTCAATTCAATTGAGAGGTTGCAAATTTAAAATTGATGCAGAAATACTTCTTTACAACACACACTAAGACTGTGCAACTCACTGCCACAAAATAAACTCTTGCTCTCGGTGATAACAAGATTCAAAAAGGATCAGACATTTTTATGAATAGCTAGAGCCAGACTTGTCCTAATGAATGTTTTAGGAAAATTGTGGAAGAGAGATAAACCCTTGATCTTCAGGGCATAAGCCAACTTCGAACTATTAGAAGTTAGGCAGAAACTTTCCTTGGGAGCAGATTATTCTGTAAGTGTCAACAGCATGGTTTCTTGCACCTTCTTCTGAAGCAACTGATGATGGCCACTTTCGGATGCAGGATACTGGATTAGATGGCCCTGTGGTCTGATGCATTCTGACAGTTCAAACATTCTGCTTTGGAAGAATGCCACTGCTATGCCCATTATCTCCATTGTGTGTCATTTCCAAATGTTTGCTTCAGGTTTTTGGTGGGGGGTGATATTGTAAACTGAGAGGCCCTCAGAGAGTTAGGTCTCATGGACACAGCTCACATCCTCCAGCACAAAAATTAATCTCTTGAAGCATTCTAGGTGTGTTTCTAATGACTGCATTAAGTGTCACACTCTGCAGACTAGTGAGGGAAGTGTGTTCACTTGTCCCCTCCACTGGAACTGCCTTGTCCACCCCTTGCTCCTCTTGTGCTCTTCCAAAACAAGCTTTATTTATACCTTTCTGCCTACATGGGTTAATCCAACCCAAAAGCAGGTAGGACAGTACTATTACAAAAACTCCATAGCAGTCTCTTAAAGATCCTCTGAACAAAAGATACATGCTTCTCAGAGGTCAAAGGAAGCTACTGAGGGTTTGCATTGCCGGGGGAAAGACACATACACATTTCAGTGGTAACATGGAAAATAAATAAATAAACCAGCTCTCCTCTTCCTCCTCCCTCCCCTCACTACTGTTGCAACCACTTAGAGCTGGCCTGCTGCATTTACTCAGTAGCATCAAACTCCATTTTATTAATCTGTATTTGAACATCTGTAGTACCTTTCAGCTGAGGATCACAAAGCACTTTAGAAGCGTTAACTAAGCCTCATAACGCTGTAAGGTGGCAAAGGTAAGGGATCTTTAGTGTTTGCTTTTCCTGCCACTGAAATGCAGTAGTGTCTAGGGTAGGACTAAGCAACTTTTTAATAGACTTTGACAATTGAGGAGCGGAAGATGAATAGAATGTAACCATCTGAGGTGGGATTTGGCCAGGGAGCAGGAATAATATACACTTCTATTCAGTTACTCTGGGATTTTACCATAGTAGTAACCATATAGTAACTCTGATTAAAAAATCAAAATTAGCAGACAAAGAAAACACAAATCTGATCTTTGGATTTTATTAAAACATTTGATATCTCAAAATCATGACCTGAAACATTCAAATTGGCTTGGGTAGGAACAGTGTTATGGGGGCTAAAAATAAACCGAACAGCAGTGACATGAGTTTGAATGACCTCTCGGGTACAAAGCTGGGTGGTAAGGCCAGTGTTCACTAATATCTTTCTTAATGATCCAAAAGAAGTAAACAGCATCCAGATGTAGTTCACTGATGATATCAACTTGTTAAGGACAGAGAAATAATTCTGAGGAACCTAGAGATACTGGGAACGTAATCAGGAAATTATCAAATGAGATTCAACATAGAAAAATGCGGCTAATACATCTTGGGGAAGAGACTCTGTAATGAGGGTACTCCGAGCAAGGGAGAGATTGGGAAGCAGCGTTGCAGAAAGAGAACTAAGGGTGACAGTGGGCTGTGAATCAGAGATGAGTTTGCAATGTGATATGGCAATAACAAAGCCATTGCAATAGTGCAGTTGTTCTCAAATTTCATTGCACTGTCATCCCCCTTCTGACAAGAAAAATTACTGCATGACCCCAGGAGGGGGGACTGGAGCCTGAGCCCACCCAGAGCCCTGCCATCCTGGGGGGCAAAAGCTGAAGCTTGAGGGCTTCTGCCCTGGGCAGGGGCATGTAACCTTGGCCCACCTGCCCAGGGCTGAAGCCCTCAGGCTTCATCCTGGGCCCCATCAAATCTAACAGCAGCTCTGGTGACCACATTATAATGGGATCATGACCCACTTCGAGGTCCCGACCCACAGTTTGAGAACCCCTGAAATAATGGGCTTCATGTCCAGAGGCTTTGTATTGGGTAGCCAAACCTGGCCCTGTATGTGGACAGGATATAAGTCAGCATCTCACCTCCTGCTTCTTCCATTAATTTTTCCAGCAGATGTAACCATGTCAGAGCACGTCTTTTATCTGCCCGCTATTCACACCATTGCACCAATTAACCTTTCAGAGCCAGAATGCATACCTCCATTTCCCTTCTCTGGCGTTTATAAGATGGGCTCACCTGCAAGTTCAAGGCATCTGTGAACTTGAAGTATAACGGTCTTAGTTTTCACATTCTTTCTAAAAACAAAGGAAGTTTCCTGACTCAAAATGTTAAGATATTAGTGGTTATATTATTTAAACAAACATTATTAGAATGTTAATTGTTTTTTAAAAAATAGTTGAAAGCCTGGAAATTGAGAGTGAAGATTTCAGATTGCTGAGTCTGTATCCACCTAACGTGGCCTGTCTGGCTAATTTTGTGAACTGCACCTTTGAACGTGAAATCTCCTGGCATGTGTGTCTGGAGGGCAGGACTGGGAATCAATTCAAGATGGTGGTAGGGTTGCCAACTTTGTAATATTTAAAAACCAGACAGTCTAGCAGGAGTGCTGGAGCCTCCCCTGCCCCTTGAGGTCCCACTCCCGCCCTGCCCCTTCCCCCTGAGGCACTTCTCCCCCCACCTCCATCGTTCACTGCTTTTCCCCTCTTCCCCCCTCCATGCAGGGTCTGGTGGGACTCACCTGCAGAGCCGGGGCTGGGAGCTGCAGCCACCCAATTCAGGTAAGAGGTGGCCTGGCTGAGTAGGGGCCGGCATGGGTGGTGATTTGATGCCTCCCCACCTGCCCTGCCCGCAGCAACCAGACTTTGGGTGTCCGGTCAGTAGATCTGACCGGACACAGTCAGGTGCCCTTTTTGACTGGACTTTCCAGTCAACAGCTGGACACCTGGCTACCCTAGCTGGCTGTCAGAGGGAATAATACATCCTCTAAACAGAAAGTAGGTTTTGCTCTTCCTGTATGAAAAGCTAACTAACAACCCTGCTTTTCTCTGTCTGAAACCCTCTGTTTTTCCAACCCCAGACTTCATATACCTCTTCCTCCCTCATATCAGCCTCCAACACTCCTCCAGTTCACCTGATAGTTGTAGCTAAAGAACCAACATGTGCCTGTTCATACTGTATAGAACAGTATAAGGAAGTAGGATCTTTGGGCCAGGGCCTGTCTCTGGCCATCATCTCCTTCCCAACCCCAGGCTGGCTTCTTCCTGCTCCTCTCCAGCCCCAGCGAGATGAAGCTTTTTGGATGCTGGTCTTTGGTTCCTCCTAAGATGGTTGAGAGAAGAAATACATGGAGGAAGGACAAGTATTAACCGCTAGGGTTGGTACTGTGGAGTTGCACAAATATGGAGTTTGCAGAGCTTCGTCTTGGTGCTGTACATCCTAAAACATAGGCTTTGCTGTTGCGCTTGCCAAGGAGCAGCTTTTAAAAATAATGTTCAACGTTTTCGTCCGTCGACAGTGACGGTTCCTCACGGAGGGCTAGCCCCTGCAAAGCATGGCGTTTGTAAAGCTGTATCTGTTAGTGGAGAGCAAAACCTCCCTAATTTAGCTTCGTCTCAAACTTTCAAAAAAATTCACCTTTTGGCTGAGACTAAACAATTGCAAACATCACAGTATTTGATAGTGAAAGCTCCTGTAAGTACTGGAGATGTCAGTGCAGGAAAGCTTTCTTGTGAGGCTTCTAGTCATGTCTATTATTTGCATAGTGAAACTCTGTCGACTGCTTTGAAAATTTACCTGCTGATGTCGTTTATGTAAAACATGCATCACCTGTGCCAATTTTCCAACAGTATTTTAATCTCTGGGGTCTGGTGATCCAAGCTTCCCTCTTAAGCTTTGATTTGTACACAGCCTCTTGTTGGTTCTTGCTGCAGTTTACACTTACGATCAACATTTGTCCTCGTAATGTAAATTGGTCGGGATTAAGGTTGCCTGCAAGCAGCATGGCTGTCTCACCTGTCCTGCTAAACAGCAAAGAAGTCTTGATGGACAAAGGTAAATAGGTCATCAGAGACTGCTGCAGTAGCAGCAGGGTCGGGGAGGGTGGATCATGAGGTAGCAGGAGAGGTCTGTTGGCTCCAGTGAGAGCAGGGAAGTGTAGTGCCAACTCTTGTGACTCTATCATGAGTCTTGTGATATTTGGTGTTCTTTTTGAAGCTCCAACTCCTGGAATCAGGTAATTACACTAGAATCTCAGCTTTCATTTAAAAAATAAGCAAATTCCTAGCCCTCCTGGTTGCAGAGAGAAGCTTGAAAATCCAATCAGCGTGCCCCGTAAAGGCTCAGAAACCAGAAGGCAAACGAAAAGACGACAAACCACATGTATCCCTTTTCCGAAAGTTAAATGAATTTTAAGCCAATAATGATTTTTGGGGTTTGACTTGGATATTTTTGAAGGTTTGAGGTTGGTGATACTGAACAAAGTGGAGCAGCTGCTGAGCACGGAGGGCACTTGATAGCATAAATATGGGAAAACCTGGGTGTGAAACAGGGCACTGAGTGCTCAAGTCATTCCACTCCCATTCCTGGTTATTTCTGCAGTGGTAGTTCACACACACATGCGGATAAGGGATGACAGTTAACGAGGGAGAGGCTTGAGAGGAGGACGACTGCCATGGTGGAATGTCCTGAAACGTGCTTAATATCCTGTGCACATTTTGTTAGTTTGTCTTTAGATTTTTAAAAGTGAAAGATGTTGACCAAAAGAAGGAAGTCTTGAGGTTTGAGAGCAACACTTGCCAGAACAGTTTTGATCCACATATGTGGGACACTAGGAGACGTACCATTGACTGTGACTGTTTGCTCATTATTGAGCTTGCTAATGACAGTAGCATGGCACTGTGTTCATCTGCCCTGGTATTGGAGCATGTGCTTGTGAGAAACATTCTGTGGAGGATGTTCAGACGCAAGGCGATGGGAAAGCTCTTAGAAATTGTGTTCTTAGGAGGGAATTGATCCGGTATGGCTGCCAGTCTCGTAATGGAATAGTAATGGGAAAGTGGAAGACCATGACTGCAAGCAGGATGCCAAGTGAGCTGAGCCCCTTCACTACAACTGTCTTTTTGTCATGTATTTATAAGGTCCCTAGCCCAGGGGGTCCTGGTCTGTGAGTAGGGACCCAAGGTGCTACCACAAGACAAACAATAATTTGCCAGATGGAAACTGGCACCTTCAGCCACCTGGTTTTACTCCATTCATGTCTCCTCCTGTTATTTGTTTGACTCTTGGCCCCATGACAGCAGTGTTTTCTTCCTCTTGATCCATGACTTTCAGAGGAGGAAGTGGCTGGTGGGTAAAGTTGAGCAAAGAGGCTTTCCAGGGACTTGCTAAAGAAAGTGGGAGGGATCCTGGTGATACTTTTACGCATGTAATGAGCATGCAGAGTCTTTCACCTTCCTGAATCTGTGATGAATGATTAATTCATGTTCTCAGGCCAACTGTGCAATTAAGCCAAAAAGAGGAAAAAGTCCAAGTTAAATCTAATTTGGCCCCATCTTGTTTTCTGTTAATCTATGCTGTTGTGTGTCCGTCTGTCCCTGGAGAGTGGGGGGGGGCTTGCTGCTCACTGGAGCCTGCATAAACAATATCCTTGTTAAGAGCTGATCGGTTTAGGAAGGCCATGTGAAGAAGCCAGCCTGCCAAAGGCAGTGAAAACTGGTGCTGTTGCCTCCCTCTGGGCTTTAGCCCCTCCTCATTAAGCTGTTCCGGGCTATTGATTGGGAGCTTGTGTTTGGAAGAGTCTTACTTACTCCATGCATTATCTTGACAGATTGATCAGACCTGATTGAGAACCTCTTAAAGAAACGAACAGCTGTAATGGGAAAGTTGGACTCTGTCATCTGTTAGGATGATTCTGGGAGTGAGAAGAACAAGGCTGACATCTTGGAGCAATTGTATTTACAATTAACATGGCTGAAAACGATTGCCTCTATTGATCCCCCCTTCCTGCAATTACAGCCCCATTGTTTACATTCCAGCACTTCGGTTATAAAAAGGAAATTCAATAATTATTGCATTATTTAAAGTTAAAGTGCCACAGAGTTTGCTGGCTACGCTTGCTGGTTGATTTAACGTTCAGTAAAATCCATGTTGAGCTCTCCATCTTTAGGCTGAACAATATTGGCTTTTAATGAGACTTAAAGGGGTGGGGGAGCAAAACCCAGTCTGCTGGGTGTTCGTCTGGGTTGTTTATGGGGGAAACTCAAAAGCACTTCAGAGCAGCCAAAGGTATTGTCTGTCCTTCTCTCTTCACCATGAGGAACAGCCTCATGGCCACCAGAGAGAGCATGTCTGGGCCAACCACCTTTCATCTTACTCTAAACCCCAATGGGGACATCTCCCCTCCCTTGCTTCCCTCTACTGGCATATGTGGGGCACACAGGGGAGACTGAAGGTTCAAGGGGGTTATTGATAGGCCAGTAATGAGGTAGAATGAAAAGCTTTTCTCCAAAGTATGAAAAGACTGAGATGGGTCTTATCCTTTCTGGGTAAGATGGCTTGCTTTTTCCAACAGGCTGATCCAGGACTCGATTAATAAATAACTAAAGGAGGAAAAAGAAAGTAATGCAAATAAACATGGGTTTATGGAAAATAGATCCTGTCAGACTAACTTGATCTCTCTTCTAGATTGCACATTTGGTTGATAAGAGTAATAGCATTGACATAATGTGCTTAGACTTCTTAAGGTGTTGGACTTGGATTCCCACAGGGATCTGTTCTTGGCCCTACGCTATTTAATATTTTTATCAATGACCTGGCAGAAAACATAAAATCATCACTGATAAAGTTTGCAGATGGCACAAATTGGGGGAGTGGTAAATAATGAAGAGGACAGATCACTGATTCAGAGCAATTTGGATTGCTTGGTAAACCAGGCACAAGCAAACAGTGGCTAAATGTAAATATATACATCTAGAAACAAAGAATGTAGGCCATACTAACGAGCAGAGGGACTCTATTCTGTGAAACAGTGACTGAAAAAGATTTGGGGGTCGTGGTGGGTAATCAGTTGAACGTGAGCTCCCAGTGTGACTCTGTGGCAAAAAGAGCTAATGTGATCCTGGGTGTAGAAACAGGAATCTCAAGTAGGAGAGGTACTGGTATGACCTCTGCTGGAATCCTGTGTCCAGTTCTGGCCCCCACAATTCAAGAAGGATGTTGATTAAATTGGAGAGGGCTCTGAGAAGAGCCATGAAAATGATCAGCGGATTAGAAAACCTGCCTTATAGCGATCGACTCAGAGCTCTGTCTGTTTATCTTTACAAAGATGACTTGATTAGAGTCTAAAAGTATCGACGTGGGGAACAAATATTTAATAATGGGCGTTTCAGTCTAGCAGAGCAACAGATAACATGATCCAAGGGCTAGAATTGGAAGCTAGACAAATTCAGACTGGAAACAAGATGTAAATTTCTAACAGTGAGAGTAATTAACCATTGGAACAATTTACGGCGTGTCATGGTGGATTCTCCATCACTGGCAATTTTAAAATCATGATCAGATGGTTTTCTAAAAGATTTGCTGTCGGCGTCATTTTGGGGGAGTTCTCTGGCCTGTGTTTTACAGGACATCAGACTAGGTGATCTTAGTGGTCCTTTCTGGCCTTGGAATCTATGCAGTATTATCTTCGAGGAGACAGGTTAGATGATGGCAGCTTCGAAGACCCCGCCCAGAGACACAGGGCTCTTCTCAGTGATGCTGTTGTCAGGTGTTTGACACGTGCATGAAGGTGTACTATAATTCCTGCCAGGTTCAGTTATTGCCAAGCAGGATTTAAGAATGAGAGGATCCTCTTTAGGGGGAAAAGAAAGCGAAGACCTGCAGAGAGAACCTTGGCAAGAGCATGTTTGCCCCCCTTGTGATATTTGATGTTTTTCTTAAGGTCCCAGCTATGGGGGCTGTGATCACATCAAAATCTCAGCTTTATTTTTTGGAGAGTGGGAGGGAGAGAATGTTTCTAGCCATTAGAGTTGTGTAGAAAAATGTAGACAACATGAACCTTAAAGGCTCAAAAGGCAAATAAAGACCTAAATTTGTTTTTAAAAACCTCATGGTTTGTTCAGTGATTGGGATTGGCAGTACTGGGAAATCTTGACTTTGGGGAGAAAATTTTAGGGTGAAGACTATGATGTCTGGTTACAAAAATGACCAAAGAACCCAAACTGCAGACAGGTGTGGGACAGAAAGTCTGGACTTTATACAGTGTGTGCAAACTGTTTAGAGCAAGGTGGGAATTCCTGCTTGGAAGCATGTATAAAGGCAAGGAAATAGAGGGCTTTCAAGGTGATGGTGTGGAGATCACTTCTTTGTGAGCAATACACAGTTGAAGGACATGGGAGAAATTTAGAGACAGTGAAAGTTCTTCTGTTGAACCTGCTGCAGTGAAAAAAAATTATTTCTTGTTCCTGCAGACATCTGGACAGGCAAGCCCAGCAAGGGGTTGGTGGTGAACAGGCCACCCCCTTTCAGCAGTCAGGCAGCATGTGTTCTCATTGTAGTTAGTTTCCCCGGCTTCTCAGATGGCTCCAGGAAATTCCAGCAGGGGTGCAGGTGTGAAAGGAGAGTAAGATGAATTGAGCCAGCTCTGATTTTTATGGAGTATTTGGAACAGGCCAGCATCAGACAGCTGCTTCCACATGACTTTCATTAAGGATCCAAATTCTTGTGTACAAGTATTGATGATTTATCTAGTGCAGCTTATGGCTCTGAGCTGTGGGGAGGGGGGAAATTTTGAGGCATCTAAGATCTTCTGAGGGCCCTGATCCCTTCCCCTAGTCACAATATTCCGCATACATGGGTCCTAGCCTCAGGTTCTAGGGATCAATATTTTGGCGTCTTATCTAGATTAATAGATTATAAAGCCAGAAGGAACCACTGTGATCATCTAGGCTGACCACCTGTATAACACAGACCAGAGAACTCCCCTGAATTAATTCCTCTTTGAACTCACGCAGATCTCTTAGAAAAGTATCCAGTCTTGATTTTAGAATTGCCAGTGATGGAGAATCCACCATGACCCTTGATAAATTGTTGCACTGGTTAATTAATCTTGCTGTTAAAAACGTGCAGTTTATTTCTAGTTTGAATTTGTCTAGCTTTGACTTCCAGCCATTGGGTTGTGTTCTACCTCTTTCTGTGAGACTGAAGAGCCCTCTGTTATCAATTTTTGTTCCCAGTGTAGGGTATATATAAACTGTGATCAAGTCACCACTTAACCTTCTCCTTTTTAAGGTGAAACGGTTGAGCTCCTTGAGTCAGTCATTGGAAGGCAGGTTTTCCAATCCTTAATTGTTCCTTTTGCTATTCTCTGAACCCTCTCCAACTTACTAACATCCTCTAGCTTCGCTGGAGTTCCTCATCGCATACAGAGTTACAGCCTGGTGGTAAAAATGGAATCCTTATGGGCATGTGAAGTGCTTTCCACATAACCCCAGTGTCAGGAATTTGTATCTATTGTATCCAGTGGGCCCCAAACTGTGGGGGCATACTCCCCTAGGGGGCCACAGAGGAATATTCGGGGGAGCATGTGGCGGGGCCAGGGCGAGCTCCCACTGGGGGCGGGGAGGGTATGCCACGCTTCCAGCCCTGCTGGCAGACCAGCCCTGCCCTCATTCCCTCTCTGCCCCCAGTCCAGCTCCTCCTCCATCCCCAGTTCCACCTTCAGCCCACACTCCGCTGCTGAGGAAGCCTTGGCTGTGCAGTAATGGAGGGGGGGCACGGACAGAGTCTCTTACTGGTAAGGGGGATGTGACTGGAAAAGATTGTGCACCATTGCAATGGGCAGACTGAATTCAGAGGGCCACATTCTACCCTCCACTGTCCCTGTGTGACCCTGTATTATTACATTCAAATCTGGGGAGAGACTGTCCCTTTGTCATTACAGCAACAGTGCTGTCCTGTTTCCAAGGTTTGTTCCTGAACCCCCACTAGTCAGGAGTTGGAGGTAATGAGGCTGGCATGTGCTGTCCACCAAGACCTCGCTCACACAGGCTAATGGCAACAGCTGCCAGTGTGCCAGTACGTGTGTACACAAGGGCTTTTGAAGTCGTTTATATTCTTGGTTTTCTCTTTTTGTCCCTCTTGGGGAGAGGCAAGTGCTAAATGGGACGTATCTGTGTAGATGCAAGCGTCCCTGAGGCATGGCAGACTGAAGTGTTTTGTGCCTGTATTTGGCTCCTGCTCGCCTTCCTCTTGCAGCCGTGTTTGGTAATTCTTTTAACATCTCTCTTTAACTGACATTTACCAGTGCATCAATTACAGCAACTCCAGTGCTGGAAAGAAGGCTGCGTGAGAGGAGAGGTGCAAGCCTTTGCTCTTTAACATTACTCCTTTCTTTCACAAGATCTCTTAGAGGAAAACTTGTCTCTAATAGTTCTAAAAGAAGAGAATAAAGACTTCTCTTTGGGCACTGATCTTCAGCACACCGGGGAAAGTACTGGATAATGTTGTTCAGTCAGCTATCATTCTTGATATGAAATGAGTCCCATCGATTTGTAATACTAATGTACTGCCATGAACCCTCAGCCAGTTTAAGTAGTACAGAGTGACTGAAGAAAAATCAACCCTGGGGGGATGCGGGGGAGAGGGAGCACTCTAGTTATTTATGTTGAGCCTTTGGGGGAGTATCACAACATATCACCCTGACAGGGTGGAGCAGGCATGTTTAAAATGATCCCTTTGCAGCAGCAGGTTCCCCCAGTCCACCTGATCCCTCCGGGCTCAGGCAGAATGCCTACACCGTCACCTCTAAGAGACTGGAGGCAAGAAACAAGAACTGAAAGCAAGCAAACCAGTTCTCTTGGACTGAGGAGGCAACGGGTGGGAGTTCTCTCTCCGCAGGGAAAAAGCATGAAAAAATACCTTCTCCCACCCCACTCTCCTGCTGGTAATATAAAATTTTTATATAATTGTGTGTATATAAAAAGATCTTCTACACTTTCCACAGTATGCATCCGATGAAGTGAGCTGTAGCTCACGAAAGCTTATGCTCAAATAAATTGGTTAGTCTCTAAGGTGCCACAAGTCCTCCTTTTCTTTTTGCGAATACAGACTAACACGGCTGTTACTCTGAAACCTCTAAGGTTTGTTAGGGTTGGGGCTCCAATCTTGTGGGGTTCCTGGGATCTGCCGTAGCAGCACTCCTCTCCAGCAGACTTTAGGATCTTCTAAAATAAAAACAGGGAGAAGTTCCCACAAGGTGAAGTGAAGGTTGCAGACATAGTCTGTTGTGTGTTTCTAAAAAATAATAAACATTACAAAGCAGGCAATTCAGAGTGAATGTTGCACTTCCACAACAGGCTAGAGTTACGCTTTACATCGCCACCAAACCTTTAACTCGGACACACTGAAGATGGCTCGTGGATTTTAGGCAGAAGAGAGCATTTCATTCCACTGCACTGTCACTGGGAAGTGCGAGTCTAGTGTCTTAATGCTACAGTAGGAATTGGCTTCCTGCACAGTATTAGTAATAAACTTACTGTACATATTCAAAAGAACACTTTCAAATTAAAAGCAGACTTGCTAAGCTCAAGGTAGCAGTTCAAATGTGGAAGAGTTGTGTGTTAATTAACAAATTAAAGACAATTATGTGGTTAAGGTGTCCTACATTATTAACCCTATTTTTTAAAAAGTGTTTTATACATACAGGTCTGGATAGGTTTAGCTAGTTTCTGCTTAATGCATTTATTTGTATTGCAGTAGTGTCTAGAGGCCCCAGCTGAGATCAGGGCCACCTTCTCCTAGGCACTGTACACAGTAAGAGAGAGAGAGAGTCTCTGCCCTGAAGAGCTTGCAGTCTAAATACAAAAGAAAGAGGGGAAGGAAGGTGGGGAGGGGAAGGAAGGTAACATGCAAGCAGAGTGAACAATCTGAGGGTTGCAAATGTCCTGTTAGCTCCACAGTTTTAAAAAAGAATGGTGGGTGGGGTTTGTTAGGAGGGGATGGGGGCATTGAAGGGATGGAGGTGAGAAGAAAAGGGGAAGGGAAGGAAGGAGAAATGGAGCATAGTGTCATTCCTTCTCTCGTTTGTTTAAAAATTACATTGTCCACAGTGATAGGCTGTGAACGTTTATTATGCTGTTGCTTATCAGAACACAAGCTGACACAACCTTCCAGGACAGATGTTCATGAACAAGAATTGGAAAGTTAGTCGATCAATCCAAGGGTCAATTTCACAATCCCTCTCTTAACTGATTTCTTTCACTTAGAGCAACTGAGCAGATTGATTTCTTTAAGATGAACTGTAAAAATAACATTAAGCAACACTTTCTTAATCAGTCTGAGGAACTACAGAGTTACAATGTAGGCTGTCTAGTTGTTTGAGTGTGAGTCTGCGGTTTACTGTGGAAGTAGTCTTAACTCTGTGTCCTGGGTTTCTAAATGTCTGGTGGTTGTTTCTTTTAAACTCTAACCGTATTGAAAGCTCACAGGCAGACACAATGGTTGATGCTAATATCTTTACTATAATGTAATATTTTGATCTAACAAAAAACATTTGACATATCACTTCCTTTGTCATTCTGACTTCCAGCCTCCAAATGAAACAAGGTAGGTTCCTCCACAGTCTAACTTTCTGATACAAACTTTGTATAAGGAAAACTGTCTTGCTTGCATCTATTTGCTGCTACTCTTTGCTGTCTTGCTTGAGCAGGATTTTCTTGTTGTTGTTACAGAGGATGGAATCAGGGTGTATGTTTGATGTGGGAAAAAAATGAAATAGAGAACCCAGTTTCTCAAAGGCAAATCTCTTGTTTTCTGATTAGCTTTTCTTCTTCATCTGCTAAAGAGCTAGTAATGTGTAGGGCTTCTTCTGTGGCCAGGTACTAGAGATGGTAATGTACAGGGGTATTTCCTCCAGGCTTCAGAAATGTTCTAGTGTTTGAAATACAACCAGCTACACACTGAGACACACTTTTGGCATTGTAATCCTTCCCCAACTGCCCTCTTCCACAGGGACAGCAGATGGCTTTGCATTGAGATACTAGATGTTTCCTCATTGAAGGACTGGGCAGAGTTTGTTTTTGATTTTTGTGTGTAAGAGTAGGTGTTGTGTTGTTGTGGTTCATGTGTGTACAGTAACAGGCCTTCTTCCCCTAGGAAGCATCACTTGTGACCCTTATGGTTTCTGTCAGAATGTACTTCTGTCTGTTTCTACTTTTAAAGTGGAGCTTTGACTAAATCTAATCAATATTTTGCATTCCATGCGTGAAGAACCAGATGTTAGAAGTTTCCTATTGTTGGAAGGCAGGGTAGGAGGGTGGGGGTGAACAGCTCCTTCAGATTTACTGAAATCGATGTTCTCTGAGCGAAGTTGGTTAGTTTTCTTTCGGAACAATATATCCTTTTGATTTTTTTTCAAGATGAATTATCGTCTAATGAAAGTTCTTGTTTAGTCTTTTGAATTTGTGCTTTGTGTAAGGGAAAATTCTCATCTGGGGAAAGCTTTACTACACGATGGACCATTAACAGTACTTATCTATCTGTGTGCTTCAGCATTTTCAGTAACACCCCAGCTAAAAATTGCAGGTGTGTGACTTTCACCCACTTCACTCCTCTCGTGTAACCCTGCAGTAAAATCATAGCACTGTGTGTGTGACCGCTATTGCTTCCATGGCAGACTGATGCTGTAGGTCACACAGGATTTTGACTTCACTACAGGATGCAGTAGCAAGTGAAGGGGGCCTGAGAGGGGCAGGGTCTCTGACTACAACCCACATCCTTGGAACAGGCACACAGGGAGCACCGCAAATGAGCCACATTTATTAAGTTGTTTTAAAATATATTTCCCCAGGATGTAAGGCCCCCCCGCCCCTGTCAATCAAAGACTGAAAATTGTGCCTCTGTCTCCCATGGAGACTACGTCCATAATACTTTTCTGGAACCTTGTATAGTGGTAGCAATGATCTTGCAACACTCCTGGTCAGGAAGTACCTTATGAAAGGCTAGGAAGAAAATCCCCCAATGTCAGGTTATTCCGGAATTGCCCTTTTCGGGTTCCTTGCACTGTTTCGAAGCAGCTGGTACTTGTTGCAGTCGGAGACAGGAAACTGGGTTAGATGGACCAGGTTAGCAATTGCTACATCTGTCTCTGTTCATTCGGGGTCTTAGAATTTGAAATTTGTACCACCAGAACTTAGAAGGCTTCTTCGCTCAAGGGAGCAAATAGCTTTCTTGTAGCCCCAATGAGCAAGAAATCCGGGGCTGGTGGTAGGAGTGTGATGCAGAAATCTGAGCTGGACAGGACAAGGCACTGGGCTGGTTGAGCTGGGCAGGACACTGTCAAATCACTGCTCCCGTGCATCTTTTGTTTTTTATATCTGAAGCAATTGCTCTTTTTCTGGCTATAGCATAGGCTAAGTTAATGCACACAGACAGTAGAGATTAAGCAGAGGAAAGAGGAGTAAAACGCCCACGAGAGAGAGCGCTCTGGAAAGTTTCTTTGAGGGCAGCAGAGGGATTGGTGCCTTGGTGGATTCTTCAGATACTACAGTGAATTTAATTAAATACATTATGATCCCAAATGAGACTCTTCTAATTAGCTGGATCAGGAAAGCATTTATTCTCTTCATGCACCCCTTCTGGTCAAAAGCAGCAGCTCTAGCTCCTGTCTAGTTTTAAGCATGTCCTTGGCTTGGAAAGATAGTTTATCTCTTTGGCACCCTACTGCAGATCCCTATCATCCAGACATAGAGTTGCGTAATGTGTGTCTTTAGCAGGACATCTATACCTCAGCCATCGCTGGCAGGTACAACAAGGCAGCTGTCTGAAGTCTAGGATAACCTATCCTCATATAGGTAACGCTTTTTGGTGACAGAATGCAAATGAATGCAGCCCAAGATTGGTTGACGTAAATTTTCCCCAAGTAGAACAAATGGGAAAAAAGGATTTCCTGGGCTGATATGGAAGGTGAGGAGCAGCTGGTTGTGGGGCTGTGTGCTAAGAATGGATACTTCCAGGCTTGCAGTGCAGGACAATACTGGAGAGGATTCGGGTTATTGCTGAATTGCAGGTTATTGCAGGTACAGGCGGTAATCCGAAATGGCTTGGCCTGGGAATTCTTCCTTGACCTTGTGTCCCTGCTTCACCTTAGCAGGCAGGCAGGAACAAAATGCCATGGGAATGGGGAATGCTAGTGCAGAATATATGAGAACAGTACCAACTCAACCCAAAAATGAGAGAGCAAAGTGGGGCAGCCCTCTGCACAGCTAAGAGGGCGAATTCTTGCCTGTGTCTTTCTCTAAGAATTTTGTTCCAGCCTTTGGGATTCACAGCAATGTGGTAAATAACATTTACCCCTTTCCCCAGTGTCCTGGGGATTCTGGGTTTGAGAACTGATAGGTTTCGTTTGCTGATCAGGGGGGTAAACTGTCCTCCACTGGCACTGGCTGGCTTGGCTATGAGGTCTCCATGTGGGAGGGGGAAGCTTTTCTGTAGCTTGCTCTGAATTACTTGAAAAGGAGGTTGTTGCTAGTGCACTTAGTCTCTGGCCGTCTCTCTCAGGTCATCCTGCTTCTTTTGTCCATTTCCGAGGGAATGGACCCTGGGGTGGTGGGCGTTAAACCTTCTCTTTACAAACAGAAAACCAGGGGATGCACATACTCAGCAACTCTGCTCTCGTGAGCTCTTTCCAGGTTTTTAATGTTGGATCGGTCATTTTCTTTCAGTGAAAAGGCTTGATCTCTGCTGCTGCTGCTATATTAGTTCCAGCACATGCTTATCTCCCTGATGACTTTCCGTGGAAGCAAAGAGTGGGAAGTTCCGTTTTAACATCCCCAAGTGTAGGAAGACATGGATTTCAGCTTTCTCCATCATTTACTATATTTTCCCCCTCATCTTCTCCTCTCCCTCTCTTGGGACAGCCCCAATCCCTAATATCTGTAGCCTCCCGCAAGACTTCAGTGCCTTTCAGCGATCAGTTGTGGGAGAGGCCCCCATCAGCCTGAAAGGTTGTGTGGTCACTGTCAAATCCACTTTTCCTGCCATTCAACTTATAGTCCTATAGGGCATGAGGCCCCCTTTAAGTACAGCTTTCAGCCCTCCCAGATTCCCCTGTGTAGCCAGGCCTCCAAGTGAGGGACACGGCAGAGGAGGGATGGAGGCACTCCGTATCTGCAGGGATGTGTGTGATAGTGGGCTCACTTTTCACATGTATGATGCTAAGCTCCTTGACTTAATACTTCCACTTGCACTAGTGGACAGCCACGAGCAGTGAGTTATTGATGGTTTGTGTGGGACTTTGGATCAAAAATGAAGGCTGACCCTTATTGGTTATAATTGCAGGCTCTGCAGAGATGGTTTTCGGTGAGATTCAGTGGCTGAGGAATCAAGAGGTTGTCCTGTGCTGCCCTGACCACTGAAACATCATCTCACTGCAGTGCAAAAAGCAGCCTTTCTCTTGGTTCAGATCCACCCTTCAAATGCCCCTTTCCACCAGGCCTATGAAAGATAAACTTGGAAAGAGGTGGGTTAACAGACCCATTCACTTAAAAAAAACAAACCAACAACTCTGGAGTTCTTGATGGCCCTTTTTGCCCTCCAGTGCAATTTGTAGCTGAACTGTTTTGTCTGTATGGCTAGATTACAATCTCTTGGGGGCAGTGACTGTGTGTTTTGTACAGTGCTGAGCATACTGGCAGCCCTTTAATAAAAAAACCAAAACAAACAGTCCTATGCCCACTTGTATCGCTCCTGTGCCCAAAGTCAGCCCAGCCTCTCTCTAAGTGCTGTTGCTGTCAGTCAGTACAATAGTGCCAGGAAATCCCCGTTCATGGTTCCTTCATAGTACTCTCAACAGAGGAAATTCTTGCTCTTGCTCTTGTTCTTGTTCAAGGTGCATTCCTGCTAGCGAGTTTCCAAGAAACCTTTCGGGAGCTTCAAGTGCTGTAGCCCATATAGGTTGGGGATGGGACATTTTCTAACTCTGTCATTCATGTGTCTCTGCTTTGTTCTTCACAGCACCTTCAGCATCATGAGAGCGGGGTTGAGGGCGAAAGCTGCTATTATCACTGTGTCCTCTGTAACTATTCCACCAAGGCCAAGCTGAACCTTATCCAACATGTGCGCTCCATGAAACATCAGCGTAGTGAGAGCCTGCGCAAACTGCAGCGCCTTCAGAAGGGCCTCCCTGAGGAAGAGGAGGACTTAGGTCAGATCTTCACCATCCGCAAGTGTCCAGCTGCTGATGCCGGTGAGTGGCATTTCTTAGCTATTGCTATTGACTGGTGTATGTTCTGACATTTGACGTGGAGAGTTAGTCTGCAGAATTTCTCAGCCAGCTTCAGAATTTCCTTGTCATGGTCTCTCTTCCTCTTTCGAGGTGATAGTGATAGTATTTATTACAATAGCCTTACAAGCCTAAGTCAGGATCAGAGGCCCATTGTGCTGGGTGCTGTACCAACACATCAGAAAATGTAATCCCTGCCTCGGAGAGCTTACAGCGTAGGGCTCCAACCCTGTGAAGACTTGAACACGTTTAATTTCATATATGTGACTTGTCCCATGGGCTTCAGTAGGACTAACTGCATGTGTGAAGTTAAGTACATGCATAAATCTGGGACCTAAAATAACTAGGGACATAAGAGGATGAGGGATAAAATCAAATTGTCACCTTTAATAGGTGGATATTTGCATTTTTTCCAGATAATTACAAATAGGGCCTTACCAAATTCACAGTCCATTTTGGTCAATTTCACAGCCATAGGATTTTAAAAATCACAAATTTCATGATTTCAGCTATTTAAATCTGAAATTTCAGGGTGTTCTATTTGTCAGGATTCTGACCCACAAAGGAGTTGTGGGGTGGTCACAAGGTTGTCGTGGGGGGGTTGCGGTTCTGCTACTCTTTCTTCTGCGCTGCTGCTGGCGGTGGCGCTGCCTTCAGAGCTGGGCAGCTGGGGAGCGGTGGCTGCTGGGCAGGAGCTCAGCTCTGAAGGCGGAGCTGCCCCCAGCAGCAGTGCAGAAGTAAGGATGGCCTGGTCTGGAATTGCCACCCTTACTTCTGGGCTGCTGCTGGCAGGGCGCTGCCTTCAGAGCTGGGCACCTGGCCAATAGCCACCACTCTCTGGTTGTCCAGCTCTGAAGGCAGCACAGAAGTAAGGGTGGCAATATCACGATCCCCCTAAAATAACCTTGCGACCCCCCCCCCCCCCCCGCAACTCCCTTTTGGGTCAGGACTCCCAATTTGAGAAATGCTAGTCTCCCTCATGAAATCTGTATAGTACAGGGTAAAAGCATGCAAAAGATCAGATTTCACAGTCCATGATGCGTTTTTCCTGGCCGATTATAAATAAGGGTCAACTATGCCATGTGCCCTTCACATCTTCATTCACTGATTGATTTCCTCTGGGTATTGCAGCAGAGGTGGCTCTTGAGGAGTTTGGAGGAGGAGAGGATAGTGTCCTACAGACTGGTTCGGAAGGAACATTCCATGTGTAAGGGGCAGTGTGGAAGAAGGCACAGTGATGTTTGTGAGACATGGCAGGGAGCTGGAGGAGGGATTTAACAGGGTGCGTAATTAGGGATGGCAAGAGAACAGGAATTCTGTTTCACAAAGGTTTGTTGAGGTTTGGACATTTTGTGTTCTGTATTGGAATGAAACCAAGACCTTGCAAAACTTTGTGTGTGTGTGTGTGTGTGTGTGTGTGTGTGTGTGTGTGTGTGTGGCCCTTAACATCCCAGAATAGCCAATAGTCAGGACACTTACCTGTATTATGGGGGAGACAGATTCATGTCTGTGCTCTGCCTGATTCAGAGCAGAGTCTCGGGGGGTTTCCTACATCCCAAGTGAGTGCCTGGGTCACTGGAGGACTGGCTGTTTCTCTCCCTCTCCCTCTCTCCTTTTGACCATAAATTCCATCCTGGGCCTCAAAAACCTTCCCGATGAAAGTTTTGTTTTTGATTAATTAGCATTTTCTGGTTTTTTTTTTTTTTTTTTTTTTTTTTTTTAAAAATAGTATTTGTGGAAAGATCCCTGACCAGCCCTATCATAGAGACTGATCTCAGGGTGCAGTCATCCAGACAGGGTGAACATCTGGATGAACGCTTATATTGTGTGGACAGAAAAAAAATAATGCAGATCTTAGAAATGTGTTGGTGGATGAAGGGTTTGGTGGTTGCTGATATACATGTTGATCAAAGAGGAACTGAAATTCTTGAAAATACCTGAATAAGCAAAACAAAAGATTTCAAATCACTAAGGGTTAAATCTGGTTTTATAACCCGAGTACCCAGTCTGCAGGCTCGGGGGTTCTGTGGAGGCAGAGAGGAGGGAATCCAGCTCCTCACAGGTCACAAAAGCAGTGAAAATATACTGTGCTGCCACACCACCCCTGGGGCTGCAATTGCGGCTGCAGCTCCTTGGCTTTCCCTGTGTGGGTGAGAGGAGATTGCTGGAGGCGACCTTGTGCTCCACCAGGGAAGATCTTTCCGTTTCCCAGTACAACGTATTGACGTGTGATAGACGACTCTGTGTATTTTGTAGCACATGTAAGTTTGATAAAGGTGAAATGCAAAAGAGAAAAATAATGACTTGGGCCCTTTATGCTGTGTAAAGAAGGGTTGAAAGCCTTTTTTCAAAGAAACACATTTTCTTTTTCTTTTACTTTAGAAGTTCAGGACTTGTCTGTTTTTCCTGGAAGACTTTATGAATAAATGGAGAACTGTTAGGGTTATGACATCACAGGTACTGAGGTAGTGGAACCTGACTAGCTGAGAGGGAAAGGGAATTTTG
This sequence comes from Natator depressus, assembly GCF_965152275.1. Taxonomy (NCBI): domain Eukaryota; kingdom Metazoa; phylum Chordata; order Testudines; family Cheloniidae; genus Natator; species Natator depressus. Next base: position 42,387,815 of record NC_134245.1, read on the forward strand.
GAGTGTTTTAAAACTTTTTTCAACACTTATTTAACTAAAAGTCTTACAAACATTGGGGGAAAATCTCCCTTTGTTAAAGATTCAACAATCATAGAATCCTAGAACTATCAGGTTAGAGCAGTGGTCCCCAACCTTTCTGTTGGTATAGCATATTCATGTTCCCAAAAGAACGTGGCGGGTGCCGGATGACCATCCGCCGAAATGCCGCCGAGAAGCGGCAGCATTTTGGCAGCTGGTTGTCCGGCGGCTGCGCTGCTCGGCAGTGGGTTGTCCGGCAGAAGCGCTCCCTTCTCAGTAGGCAGGTGCAGATAAATGCCCTGGCGGGCGCCATGCCACCAACAGGCACCGTGTTGGGGACCACTGGGTTAGAGGGACTGCAAGGGTCATTCTAGTCTAACCCCTGCCAAGATGCAGGATTTGTTGTGTCTAAACCATCCCAGACAGATGCTATCCAGCCTCCTTTGGAAAACCTCCAGTGAAGGAGCTTCCACAACCTCTAGGCAGCCTGTTCCTTTGGTCTACTGTTCTTACAGGTAGGAAGTTTTTCCTGAGATTTAATCTAAATCTGCTCTGCTGCAGTTTGAACCCACTGCCTCTTGTCTTGCCCTCTGTGGCAAGAGAGAACAACTTTTCTCCATCTTTTTTATGGCAGCCTTTCATAGATTCATAGATATTTAGGTCAGAAGGGACCATTATGATCATCTAGTCCAACTTCCTGCACAACACAGGCCACAGAATCTCACCCACCCACTCCTGCAAAAAACCTCTCACCTATGTCTGTGCTATTGAAGTCCTCAAACCGTGGTTTAAAGACTTCAAGGAGCAGAGAATCCTCCAGCGAGTGACCCGTGCCCCATGCTACAGAGGAAGGCGAAAAACCTCCAGGGCCTCTTCCAATCTGCCCTGGAGGAAAATTCCTTCCCGACCCCAAATATGGCGATCAGCTAAACCCTGAGCACATGGGCAAGATTCACCAGCCACATACTACAGAAAATTCTTTCCTGGGTAACTCGGATCCCACCTCATCTAATAGCCCATCACAGGCCATTGGGCCTATTTACCATGAATTACCAAAACCATGTTATCCCATCATACCATCTCCTCCATAAACTCATCGAGTATAATCTCAAAGCCAGATAGATCTTTTGCCCCCACTGCTTCCCTTGGAAGGCTGTTCCAAAACTTCACTCCTCTGATGGTTAGAAACCTTCATCTAATTTCTAGTCTAAATTTCCTGGTGGCCAGTTTATATCCATTTGTTCTTGTGTCCACATTGGTACTGAGCTTAAATAATTCCTCTTCCTCTCCGGTATTTATCCCTCTGATATATTTATAGAGAGCAATCATATCTCCCCTCAACCTTCTTTTAGTTAGGCTAAACAAGCCAAGCTCCTTGAGTCTCCTTTCATAAGACAAGTTTTCCATTCCTCGGATTATCCTAGTAGCCCTTCTCTGTACCTGTTCCAGTTTGAATTCATCCTTCTTAAACATGGGAGACCAGAACTGCACACGGTATTCCAGGTGAGGTCTCACCAGTGCCTTGTATAACGGTACTAAAACCTCCTTATCCCTACTGGAAATACCTCTCCTGATGCATCCCAAGACCACATTAGCTTTTTTCACGGCCATATCACATTGGCGGCTCATAGTCATCCTATGATCAACCAATACCCCAAGGTCCTTTTCCTCCTCCGTTACTTCTAATTGATTCGTCCCCAGCTTATAACTAAAATTCTTGTTATTAATCCCTAAATGCATGACCTTACACTTCTCACTATTAAATTTCATCCTATTACTATTACTCCAGTTTACAAGGTCATCCAGATCCTCCTGTAGGATATCCCTGTCCTTCTCTAAATTTGCAATACCTCCCAGCTTTGTATCATCCGCAAACTTTATTAGCACACTCCCACTTTTTGTGCTGAGGTCAGTAATAAAAAGATGAAATAAGATTGGTCCCAAAACCGATCCTTGAGGAACTCCACTGGTAACCACCCTCCAGCCTGACAGTTCACCTTTCAGTAGGACCCGTTGTAGTCTCCCCTTTAACCCGTTCCTTATCCACCTTTCAATTTTCCTATTGATCCCCATCTTACCCAATTTAATTAATAATTGAAGACTGCTATCGTGTTCCACCCCCTTAATCTCCTCTTTTCCAAATTAAACATACCCAGTTCCCTTAGCCTTTGCTCATATGGCTTGCATTCCATCCCTTTGATCATCTTTGTCACTCGCATCTGGCTCCTTTCCGGTTTATCAATATCGTTTCTATACCTTGGTGATCAAAACTGGACAGAGTCCTCCAGCTGAGACCTAACCAGCACTACCCCGAGCCGTACTATTGTCTCCCATGACTTGCATGTTATGTCTCTGTTAATGCAACCTAAAATTTCATTTGTGTTGTTGGTTTTTTTTGCAGCAGCATCACACTGTTGACTCATGTTGCGGTTGTGATACACCACCGCTCCCAGATCCTTTTCAGCAGTGCTGCTGCCAATCCAGTTATCCCCCATTCTGTATTTGTACGTTTGATTTTTCTTCCCTAAGTGTAGCACGTCACATTTCTTTGTTGAATTTCATTTTGTTGTCTGTAGCCCAGTTTTCAATTTATGAAGATCCCTCTGAATTTTAGCTCCATCCTCCAAAGTGTTTGCAAACCACACACCCCCAGCTTTGTGTCATCTGCACATTTGATCAGTCTGCTCTTTATTCCTACATCCAGGTCATTAATACAGATATTAAATAACACCAGACCCAGAACAAATCCCTGTGGAACCCCACTTGAGACCTCCCTCCAATCTGACATCATTCCATCTGTAATTACTCTTTGTGGTTGTTTAACCAGTTATGTATCCATTTAATGTTAGTTCCGCCAAACCTGCATTGCTCCAGCTTACCTATCAGAATGTCATGTGGGACTGTGTCAAAAGCCGTGCTGAAGTCCAGGTATATTATGTCCACTGCATTCCTCCTATCCATCAAACCAGTTACCCTGTCAAAGAAGGAAATCAAGCTGGTTTGGCATGATTTGTTCTTAGTAAATCCATGCTGTCTGCTAGTGATTACCCCTTCATCCTCCAGGTATTCACAAATTGAATAATTTATACATTGCTCTAGTAACTTCTCAGGTATCAAGCTCAGGCTGACTGGTCTATAGTTCTCCAGCCCCTCCCTTTCCCCTTTTTTGAAGATGGGCACTACATTAGCGCTTCTCCAGTCTTCCGGGATCCACCATTTCAAATCTGGGCTGAGAGATCTCATTCCATATCACTGGGGGTCTCCCTGGAAATCACCAACAAACAGGAGGGCAAAACTTGACATTCCTAATGTTTCTAGGTTTCTAGTTGAAAAAATGCTGGGAAAAAAATCTTTTTACCTAATAAAGATGCAAAGGAGGAGCCAGCCCCTTTTGCAGGTCACCTTAATGATTTGGAATATTTTCACTTTCTTTAGGTTTTAAGAAGCCTCTCGGCCAACCTTTGAGAGAAGTGAATAAATACTGACAGCCTGAGGATTCTTGTTTGCCAGAATGTCAAGTCACCCCCCAGTAGAAGACCCTGCTCATTGGGTGTGCTCCCAAAGTAATAAAGCAACAGAGTTTGCATTTGGCTGAGACAGTACAAAACCAAAGCAGAGAATGGATAATTTCATCTTCTTTCACTTGCTTTTATGCCCATAGAGAATTGTAGATGAAGGTGCCCAAATGGATGATAGAACATGGCCCCATTTCTCTGTATGACAGTGAAGAGAGGCCCTGGCTAGTATCTGGGCTGGATGTTGGTTGTTTAGTTCTCCCTAATAAATGTTCACCTTTCAGGATCCTAGGAGCTAGAGACCAACAACCCCGACTAGGTCTCCCTTAGCCTGTGACTCCGGGGTTAGGGCAGATGGTTCCCTGCAGGGTGTGCTTCAGGGTCTTGTCCAGTTGAATTTCCAGTGACACACCACCTGGGGCTCCCATCACTCCTGTGGAGGTGATTGCACAGGTGGTCCCTGCCTGTGGCAGTGAGTCTCCAAGCCTGGGTCTGCAGACTCGGGCTCACGCTCACGCACGAACAATAGCTCCATAGACGTTGCCGCTTGGGCTCTGTCGCCCACCTACCCTCCCTGCTCCTGCTCAATCCACAATGGGAAAGCACTGTCTTCAGAGTTGATTCGGGGCCAACAGGCTGCCCACCCGAGCTGGCAGGGTTCAAAGGAAAGGAGATGTGTGTAGCTCCTCAAGCCCATTGCTGACCGCTGAAAAGAACAGATAAATAATAATAGCAGAGCTAAGCAGTGACTGAGGGGGGCATTTCAGTATTTCAGGAGGAAGGAGAGGAGTTATTAGCCGGGTCCAAGGGGGGATATTTATAAATAAAGGGATGAAATTGAACAAAAGAAAACGTTTCCTTCTCAGGTCTCTCAAACTGTAAGGATACATCTGCACAGCCAGTGGCAGCCTGCAGCTTCAAGCCTCCAAGTCCCAGTCAAGTCAACTAAGGCTGGCAGTCTAAATCCAGTATCGGGTCTGGAGATGTGTTCACCATAATGTTTCTGTGCCTGGCATAAAGGGTCCCATGGTCCCTGGATCTGACCTGGTCAACCAACTCTCTTGAAATCTGGCACCCCTTGACACTGAGGAGCCACTTGTCAGAAAGGTCCCTGGATCCATCCATGTCGACAAGTCCAGAGCTGAGGATCTGGCCCCATCTACTCTTGAGAACCACTTACCAAATGTGTCCACATGAGTAGCACTGAGCTCCCCAGTTCCATCCAGGTTAACCAGGGTGGACTGAGGGCCTGGTGCCATTGACTCTCTGTGCTTAGCACGAGTAGCCTGGAAGTCGGAGTCATAGAATTGAAGGCCAGAAGGGACCACCAGATCATCTAGCTTGATCTGTATATCACAGCTCACCATCACCACCCAGATGTGTCCGGGTTGACTGAATCACACTCTTCACATGCGTTGAACTATTTCAGTGTGGGGCATATGTCAGTAGAAGACCCTATTTTAAGAAGGGCTGCCTGGGAAAGCTGTCTTTCTTTCCCATTCAACCTCTCCTCCCTCTACACTTTTTATCGCTGGGTGTGTTCATCCACTCACAGGAATGATTTCACTGTCATTCTGATGTAGATGACTCTCAAATCTACTTTGTCCAGGCCCACATCTAAGCCCGTGTATCGAATGCTTTCTCTTAGATGGTTTGTCAGTTGCTCAGATACTCTATATCTGCAGCTAAACTCTCCCTCTGTACTCTCTTCTTCCCCATTCTCCTTTACTGTTAAAACACCCCATCCTCCCTCACCCAGGCTCACAACTTGGAGATTCTTTCATTCTTTCCTCTTATATTATGCACATCTAAGGACTATATACATTTTTCCACTTCTTTACACCATATCAAAAGATCCAGCCTTCCCTTGCTGGCCTGACAACTAAAGCACTGAGCCACGTTCGTAATTATTTCCAGTCTTAGGGCTTGGCTACACTTACATTTTATAGCACTCTAACTTGCTGGCTCAGGGGTGTGAAAAATCACCCCCCTGAGCACAGCAAGGCTGAGCGCTTTAAAGCGCTAGTGTAGACAGGCTCCGAGCGCTGGGAGCCGTGCTCCCAGCACTCGGAGCTAATCCCCTCGTGGAGATGGATTACCAGGAGCGCTGTTATCTTTGTGTATTGTGCAGCGCTGAACATATCTGCACTAACCAAATAAATAATAATGAAGAGTCTACTACAGTGCATTTCAGTGCAGGCTAAAGCTCTGTCCCTGTTGTTCCTCTAAATATCCCTGTTAATAGCATTCAGGTGTTGCAGCCATGCTTTGTGTTTGCACATGGATAGTCTATGTTCAGGTCTTATACTGAACCTGAATCTGTGCTGTGGAGTAGTCAGGGTGAAAGGAGTGGCCATGGTGGAAGAAGTTAGCAGGGCCCTTGGACGGAGGGAGGAGGGATAGCAAAGGTGCTGTGTATCTGGAGCTAATTGAAATACTCGTATCACTTTCACAGGAAATTTCTAAATCCTTTTTTGTTCTGAAATGGAACAAAATTTTAAAATTTCCTGCAAAACAAAAAATCTTATTGTTTTCAATTCAGAGCAAAGTTTGTGAATTTCAACCCAGAGGAGGAATTGTGCGAGTGGCCATTTTGAATTTTCTGCAGTGCCTTAGTAGGCAAGGGAAGGAATGGATGAGTTGTCCCTAGGCATCAGTTATCTTCCTAACTCTCTAGGGCAGTGGCTCTCAACCATTCCAGACGACTGTACCCCTTTCAGGAGTCTAATTTGTCTTGTGGACCCCCAAGTTTCATCTCACTTTAAAAACTGCTTGCTTACAAAATCAGACATAAAAATACAAAAGTGACACAGCACACTGTTACTGAAAAACTGCTGACTTTCTCATTTTTACCATACAATGATACAATCAATGGGTTGGAATATAAATATTGTACTTACATTTCAGTGTATAGAGCAGTATAAACAAGCCATTGTCTATGAAATTTTAGTTTGTACTGACTTTGCTAGTGCATTTTGTCACCTGTTTTAAAACTAAGAAAATATCTGAGTGAGTTCATGTACCCCATGGAAGGCCTCTGCGTACCTCTAGGGGTACGTGTACCCCTGGTTCAGAACCACTGCTCTAAAACGGGCACCACCTTTCTGTGTCTGTCCAATGCCCAGTATGTCTGAAAACCTCCCCTCATGTAAATAACGTATTTTCCTGTCTCTGCCTGGATGCATTTCTGTGTTTGTGTGCACACCACGATATTTGTGGGGTCTGTTCTATGGGCTGGTTTGCACATGGTTATTTCTGCGTATAGGGGGTAGTGTGGGTGAAGCACTGAATTGTGTGTGTGTTGCAGGAAGTGGTTCAGAGCAGGCCACCCCCCTGGAGTGGCAATTTTGTTACCATAGCCTCAGTTCCCCCAACTATCCAATTAAGTCCCACATGCCTAAGAGTTTGAATGACGATTCTCCCTTATGGGGTCTACTTTAGTAAGCCATTCCGGTTCCATAATTGGTTCAGTTGGCCCTCTCAGGCCAAAAGTATTTCTCCCTAGTCTGCAGGGTTCTCCTCAGCACTTCACCATCTGGGTGCAGGGTTCTCTGCAGTCATCCAGGGCTTGCTCCCTGCGGACCCCTCTCCTAGGTGAGCCTAACTCATCTCATAGGAAGTGCCGCCTCCATGTTTCTGTCCACGACCCTTAGTCACCTGACTCAAGTACAGGCCAGAGCTTGAGGCCTGTTGGGCTGGCAAGGGTGTGTCACAGGCCCAACAAAGGGGTAAGATTATTAATAAAACCTTTGTTCACAGTTACAGCATTAGCAGCTGAGTGTGGCCTTGGGCTTCGTGTCAAGTTACTCCTGTAACAACCACCTTCAAAAAAATCTTTTAATCCTTTTATTAAAGACCCAGGAAAAGAAGAGAAACCAGTTATAAAGCATTTGGAATGTAGTGTCCAGGAAGGCTTTTTTTTTCAGTAATATTCCTTCCTCCCTTTCCCTTCAGCGGCAGAGTTTATTTCCTAGGCTGGGTTTCCCCGTTTGCTAGATTTTAGACGGTGTTGACAGTGGTGTTCACTCTTGTGGGGAAAAGAGGAAACGTTTAGCTTTGATTTGGCACTGTTGTAGTTGAAGGTGATCCTGTTTAATTTCCATAAAACAAGACAAATGCACACAAAAAGGGAGAAACAACCAAAGCAAAGACGAGAACCTGTGTGGTGTTCTGATGCTGACTTCCACTTGCAGCCTCGCTCCTGGAGAAACACAGTGTTTATCAGCCACTCAGGGTGTGTCTACACTGTAATTAGACGTCCACAGCTGGCCCAGGGCTTGCAGGGCTCTGGCTAAGGGGCTGTTTAATTTCTGTGTCAGAGGTTCCTTCTTGAGCTGCAGCCCCAGCTCTGGGACCCTCACACCTCACAGGGTCTTAGAGCCCGGGCTCCAATCTGAGCCCGAATGTTACACTGCAATTAAACAGCCCCTTAATCCGAGCCAGCTGGCATGGGCCAGCCACAGGCATCTAATTGCCATGTAGACTTACTCCCAGTGATGGCAAACTTTAACCAGTGTCAGGAATCTAGCACTGGCTCACAGCCTGTCTTGCCGGAGATGAAATCATTTGTCTTGGCTGGTCAATCCAGACTCTTGTTAGACAGAAGACAAAAGGAGAGATGGGGAAGAGGAGAAATAAAATAGGGAAGGAAAATGACACATGAAGGAGGGGCTGACATCAGGAACCCAAGTCTCTCACCCCCAGGAATCATTCAGGATTGAGTAGAAGCTGGTGGAAGTGGTGATATAATCTGATTTCCTCCCTGTGGCCCGACCTGGTCAGGATGTCTTTCAGGACAGTGAAGGCCCAGTGAATGGTGCCATGGTGGATCCCAGGATCTCAGGTGGCAGTCGCAGCCATGATGGTAAAGCTTGCTCCTAACCAGTCCGCCCATACCACTGCTCCCCTTTAGTGACTCCAGATAAGCCATGTCCAAGGCAGGGTGGCAACTACATCCCATTAATATTAATCCGTTCTAACACAGTTCAGTCATTTCAACTATAAACGCTTCTTCCTTCTCTAGATTCTTTCAGCTCATTGTCATGCCAGCCCACCACTTTACCAGGAGTTTGGAAAGACCCCTGATTACAGGTCTTCTAACTTAAACAATCCAATGTGTACCAGTCTACTTGTCTCCAACTTTTTATTACTTTTACAAATAGCTTTATAGACCAGGCCAACCTGGACTTTTGTTACCCTGAATAACTTTGAATACTGCACAACAGACCTTAATGCCTTGCTGGGGCACAGTATGAGTGGTGGGATTATTACCTCCAGTTTGCATGTGTGCTGTTGGTTATTTGTGTGTATCAAAAAAGGGGTGTATAACACCTTGGGTTTGCATGTAGATATTTCCATGTGTTTGTGTCTCAATCTCCTGATGGAGGAGAGTGCCTGATCTGGCTTAATTAGTCCTCTAACAATCTACAAAGGTCAGGGCCAATTGCTTGTTCGTTTACATTTGTAATTGTAATGGTTCCTGATTGCACATTATTTGCAGCTCATTCCCTCCCATCCCTTACAGAGCACACAGACACACACATACACTCCCTCCCTCCCACCAACGCCTTACAGAACGAGCACACACAGGAACACACACACACACCAGTCCAAGCAGCAGCCTTGTAGACACAGGGACCTTTGTCTCCTCACTTGTGCTGTTGATACAGACCTCCCAGGAACTTCTGTGCCTGCCATGGAAAAGAGCTTTGGGAGCTACAGTCCACTTCCTGTGGAGGGAAAATGAAGCCACTGGCAGAAAAATTACACAGACACTGGGCAAGAAACCCAAGCCCCATTATCTGGGAGCCTTCTTGAGCTGGATGATTAAAGACCATTACTCTTTTCTGCTTGCTCTGTGCAGAGTTTGCTAATGTAGCAGACAGGAAGATGGGCTCAGGTGGGATACTCAGTTAGTGTTGCTGACCAAGGACAGTGCATCTTAGGGGCTAGGAGATGCTTTTCTCTCTTGGATATTTTTAGGGCCTCCCTCACTGTAGTATTTTAGCACATCTCTGGGCTTTTGCTATGGCTGGTATTTGTCGCTCACTGCAGATACATCCGTTCGCTATCACCCACGGGCCAATTTGCTTTTAATCCTGACCACTTAGCAAAAAAATTCCCTAAACAGTGATCAATGAATAGAGGGAGGCTGATGAGTGTGGGAGACAGAACTTCCCTAGGCTAGCCCCAGCTCCTGTGACCTTAATTTCTGCAGGAGATAGTGACAACAGACCTCTCCAAGTTCAGCGGTAAATTTAAACTCATTCCTTCAGCCTAGCTCTCCCCAGTAACTCCTGCATACCTCCCCCCACAGATCTCACAGGCAAAAAAATCCCTAGAAATTAACCAAGCTACTGGTTTTACAGCTGGGAAGGAAGAGTGAAGAAGGATTGTTATTTCTATGTGCAAATACTTGAAAGGCTCTTAGATATTGTGGTGGCAGCACCATGTAAGTAGACAGGCCATGACAGAGATAAACATAAAAACAAACTATTTTTGTCCAACGTGTGAAAGCATCTTCTCCCCAAAAACTGCAGGTACAAAACAAGCCTTTTTAATGCTCAGCTCAGACAATTGTGCTTGGAGCTGCCAACCACTTGGTGTGGAACTGCCAGATTGGCGTTTTGTTGATGTAAATGTAGCTCACTGGTCAGTGTGTTGTGCCTGATCCACGCAGGATGTGAGTCTGTTACAGCCCCATATATGGCCTGGCTCTGGAGACTCCGGCTTTTAGTGCGGGAGGTCCCTGAGGTCAGTCATTTTTGAATGTTAGCTAAAAATGTCCCATTCTGCCTGCTTTGATTTTGTTCTCCTCTCCTTTTCCTTTCCTTGTCCTTCTGTCCACTTGTCCTCCCTCTCTGTTGTTTGTCTCGGTGTATTGTTGCTGCTCAGTTTAGGGTTTATTCTCTAGGGTTTAACTTTCTAGCCTTCTTTTTCTCAGATCATTCTTCCTTCTGTAAGATGTGTTTTTCTGCCTCACCTTTTAGCTTCCTTTTCCCCTCTCTGTTTTCCCTTCCGCATACTCTCTTTATCTGGTGTTATTTGTACATAATCCATTCCTTCTATATTTTCTTCTTTCCCTTCTGTGTTAACCTCTATTTCCTTCTGTCCTCCTCTCTCCTTTCTTTCCTGATTTCAGCCCAAAGGGTCACCTCTTCCCCTAAAAGCACTAAGTGTGGAGGATTTTCTTAAAGATAAAAGTGGGCATATAATTTCTGTTGTGTGTGTGTCTGGCCTGTTGGCAGCTGTTGATCTGGTAACATGCTTTCTTGGGGGCTGGTATAAGGCTACGGAACAAACTCCCACAGGAACTAAGGATCATCCCTAACCTCACTACCTTCTGCTCTAGCCCCAGGCTATTGTCTTCAACCTGCCTTCTCTAGCATGAACACGGAGCGTGCACGTTTAAAACCTATCACCCCACTCACAAATCTCCCCTGGGATGAGGATGAGGGAGAAAAAAACCACAGGAGAAAGACGTTCGTTGCATCACTTTATCTTAAATACGTATTTGTAGACTGACCAGATAGCAAGTGTGAAAAATCAGGACGGGGGTGGGAGGTAATAGGCACCTATATAAGCAAAAGCCCCAAATATCGGGGACTGTCCCTATAAAAGAGGGACATCTGGTCACCCTATGTATTTGGCTCCTATCACTGTAGCATCTGATTACCCCACAATCTTTTTCCTCACAAACCCCTTATGATGAGATAGGGCAGCGCTGTTATCCTCATGTTACGGATGGGGAACTGATGCATGGAGAGGCCAAATGACTTGCCCAAGGTCACCCAAAAAGTCTGTGGCAGAAGGGGATGTGAACCCAAGTCTCCCGAGTCCTGGGCTGGGACCTTAACCACTGGACAGTCTTTCCTCTCTTACTGCCGTCTTGGAGGGCGCACAGCTACTATGGTGATAAGGGCGGTCTGAGACCCTACATAGATTTGAATAGGGCTGGTACTAAACAGGAATGTTGTTGCTTGCAGTTCGTTTTGGACATCATAATATGAGCGTGTATCGCTTAGAGAATCCTGGACTGAAACATCACCGAGAATAATTTAAAATGCCCGTCCCCGACTGAGAGATTGTCCTAAGAAAGCACTGCCTGCCGATGATGGAATTTTGTTGCCAGGTTTCTGTATTTGACAGACTAACTCAAAAAAACAAGGAATTTTCTAGGAGAGAAATAAAGCTCCTAATGGATTTAAAAGTAGGGCTTTATTTTGAAGTGTTTAGAATGATGTTTACCTAACACCACCACATGGGCCCCCATAAGTTGATGGTGTGGCCGAATGCTTCACCATCAGGAGAGAGAGCACAGTCCCTGCCCCAGGGCACTCACAATCAAAATGGACAGAGCATGTGCTCTAGCTGAGGAAGGAGCAGGATAAGTCCTGGGTGAAATGGCATGGACGAAGGAGCACACCCTTTCTCTTTCATCTTCCCTTCTCAAAGCAATGCAATTGGTTTGGTTTTAAATACCTAAATCTGTGTGTGAGGGACGTGGCAGAGGGGAACATCTACAGCAGGGGTCGGCAACCTTTCAGAGGTGGTGGGCCGAGTCTTCATTTATTCACTTTAATTTAAGCTTTCGCCTGCCAGTCATACATTTTAACATTTTTAGACGGTCTCTCTCTATAAGTCTATATATTGTATAACTAAACTATTGTCGTACGTAAACAAGGTTTTCAAAATGTTTAAGAAGCTTCATTTAAAATGAAATTAAAATGCTGATCTTACGCCGCGGGCCTGCTCAGCCTGGGGTTCCATTCACCTAGGCCGGCAGCAGGCTGAGCGGGGCCTGCGGCCGGGACCCCGGCTGGCAAAGGGCCGGCAGCCAGAACCCAATTCCGGCAGCGGGCTGAGCAGGGCCGGCGGCCGGGACCCCAGACTGGCAGTGGGCTGAGTGGCCAGCTGCCAGTCTGGGGTCTCGGCCACCAGCCCCGCTCAGCCTGCTGCCGGTCTGGGGTCCCGGCCGTGTCCACACAGAGCGGGTACCTACCTTCTTCCTGGTTCTGGCCATTCTCTTCCTCTCTGCACTAAGGTGAGGGTGGGAGTATGCTGAGAACAGGTCTGGGGGTGAAGGAGCAGGTTGGGGTGAAGGAGCAGGTTGGGGTGCAGGGTCTGGCCAGGAGCTAGAATGAAGGAAGGGCTCAGGGTTGGGGCAGGAGGTTTGGGTGTGGAGCACTTACCTGGGCAGCTCCCGTTTGGTGCAAGGGGTGCAGGTGGGAGTGTGTAAGAGCTCCCATTTGGTGGTGGGGGTGGGGATGTCGGGGGTGCAAAAGTCAGGGCATGGAGTGTGGGGGGGCTGAGTATGTGCGGGGGGTGTGTGCAGGAGTCAAGGCTGGGGTTGTGGGGGGCGTGCAGGGGTCAGGGCAGAGGGCTGGGGGGGGTCGGGGTCAAGGCAGAGGGTGTGTGAGGGGGTGCAGGGGTCAGGGCAGAGGGTTGGGGGTGTGGGCTGGGGTCCTGGGGTTGCTCCCAGCCCCCTGCCCTGAGCGGCTCAGGGCAGGGGGCTGGAGGGGATATGCCGATTCTACCCCCTTCCCCAAGGTCCCCGGAGCAGAGAGCACATTGGGGCTCCGCTTTTCCCTCTCCCCCTCCGTAGCTGATCGGCCGCAGGGAGGGAGGGGCAGGAACCCAGCACGCTGGGGGAAGAGGTGGGGGGAGGAGGAAGCTTGCCTGCCCTGCAAGGAGAGAGTGGCGGGCGGAGAAGAGCGGGCCGGGCAGGATTTTTAATGGCTCGCTGCTGTAGACAGCATTAAAAATTGGCATACGTGCCATAGGTTGCTGACCCCAATCTACAGAGACTAGCTGTGAAAAGGGAGCCCCAAGACGGGCGTTTTGGGGAGGGATTTAAAGGAGGGCAGGAGGCTGTGTTCCAGGCTTTGTGGAGCCACCCCTTAGAAAAGTCCTATAGCATTTAATAGGAAATAATAACAGTTTTCTAGACTTTGTGAATCATCCCACAGAATAGACTATATTAAAAATTAGATCCATGCTCTAGAAATCTGTAGGATGGTTTAAAAACACCTGTGGAAAGGAAACCCTTTCCTATTCTGGTCAATGAGTTTTAGATCATTGTTGTGGAACGTATAATTTAGAACCTGTCGGTGGTGTAGCTATTAAATTGTATGGCATTTACCCATGGGGCCCAGCAGCCAAGGACACACTCGGTTATGTGCTGCTGCACTGTTTGCTGGCTCAACAGGCAAAGGGTTCCTATAGTCTCTGCATTCCACTGAAGGGACCCAATCCCGTACGTGGACATATTGTTTCAGCCATTCTGCCAGAACCTTATTCTTGTAAGACATAAAGTTATTGTTGTAGGCCTTTGCATGTGAAGAATGAGAGCAGGGTCTCTGGAAGGGGTCTCTGAACAAATCCAAGTGTGCTCGAAAGAGCCTTTCTTTGTTCAAGAAAAGAATCAGAAAATGGTGTCAGACAGAGAATTCTTAGTCACGTGTCACTCCTTCTCTGCCCTGGTCTTGTTGGAGCATCCATTCTGATTCCAGCATCAGCCACAGCAAACACCCGGGGACCTGGCTTTCTCCTCAGACTCAGGGTAGAATGGCTGCCAGCAATTTGGGTCAGTATCTCTAGATGTAAAAGTCTTAACCGCTGGGGAGCTCTTCTGTTCTCAGAGCAACTGAGAAGTGGGTATGTCTGGGTATGTTTTCACGGGGTGGGGGAAGTGTTCTTCACTTGGGTTAAAATAGCAGTGAGGACATGGCAATGCTTCTTTTAACAGGTTACAGCTTGACTTTAAAGGCTGTGGGGTTGAACTTGAGCTGCCAAGCTGAGGTAAAAGCAGACTTGCTGTGTATTCACTGCTGTTTTAATCAAGTTAGCTGCCCCCACGATCCAGTCTGTCCCTCTCGTTTGGTAGCCATTTTCTGGATTACACATTGAATGGACAGGGTGAAATGCTGGTAGCTCACAAAGGCTGTGGAAAATCTGGTACCCAGCTGGTGTAGGAAGAGGAAGCAGGCTCTCCCCAGAAGGTTTAGAAAAACGCTGAGCATCCCTGGCCCTCAGAGCCTGGGGGAATCGGACCACCATATAAGGCATTTCTGATTTGTAGGTGTCAGTGGTGTGTAAGAGCCAGAAAGCATTATTAAAGTAGGGGTGCAACAAGTGCCTGCTTTGAGTGGAAGTTTTACGTGAGTCCGGTCTCCCCACTTGCACTGTAACCTTCTACGGCCTTGTCTGTGTTGGAATTTGCCCTGATTCCAGCTGTCACTGTAGGTGCGCTGGTACCAAGTTTAGACAAAGAAAGCTGCAATGTTCACCAGTGGAGCTTATCCCTGCTTGAAGTGTGGGCCCATCCCTGATTTTAGTAATGCCTAAAATCTCTCTCTGATTGTAATTAAAGGTAAACTGCCCCCATAACCAAATGCAAGTTGTTGGCCGTACTGAACAGAGGCAACTGAGGGTTTCAGACAGATTCAGAAGAGTGGGATTGTCATTGTCACTCCCATCATATATGCCTTTGTCTGCTGTCTAAGTGGAACTTAGTTCTGTGCACACAGGGCGCTTAAAAACTTCCCAATGGGCAGAGAAATTGCAGTGGCCGCAGTAGTACAGTGCACCCTGGGTGAGGAATTTCTTTTGCACCTCGCACAGGGACACAGGATATTTGACTAAATTTTGTCTGTTAGCAATGTGTAGGCAGAGTGAGCAGCTCTTCCAAACTGATTGCTCTGTCTAAACATTACCAGTAAACAAAATTAAGTCAAATCTCCTGCGTCCACATATGAAGTGCAATAGGAACACCTCTGTGCAGGAGAAGGGCCTTTCAGGGCAGAGCTGAAGTCTGCTGGTGAAGCAGGGCAGAAGCCTCCTTGTCTTCCCTGTATGCAGCTTTTCATGATTGTGTTCAGACTGCTGCCTTCTTCCATTCTCAGGCCTTGTCTTTGACCTGTTGATCTGGAACAGTCTCCCCTGTCCTGTGCACTTGCCAGCCTTATTGTCCCCCTTCAAAGCGCTCCTCCAAACCAGCTTCTTTCAGCTAGCATCCCTGTCACTAGTGACCCCTCAGGTGCTCGCTCCTTCCCCCTGCCAGGCCTGCCCAGGATAGATTAAATCCGTCTAATAGGACAGTTCAAACGAGAGCCCAACCCTCTGTGCACAAACGTCAAATGCTCTCCCAGCACCGCTAGCTTCTTCCCTTATTTTGTCATGCACTTATCTCCCTGTCCCAGTGTTGTCTTTCCTCAACATGTCATCGCTAAGTTCCTTGTGGCAGGAACTTGTGTTTATATCTGTGAAGTGCTGTGCACCTGATGCCATGTAAATGCAATCAGATTATTGGTACACAGACTCTAAAGATTTGCTCTAAATGCGTTGTGAATGCCCAATCTGTGCAACGTACCGGAACTGGGCTAGGAAGGGCTGCTGTGTGTGTCCTGCCATGCCTCAGTTGGAATGGAATCGAAGAGCTTGCTGGGGCAATTGTATAGCTTTGGTCTCTGAAGAGGGAATCCTTTTCTGTTGTCTCCTCAGCAGAAGGTGAGGAGTGAGAAAAGCTATTGTCCTGTTTTGAGGAAACATTCACTCTTCAGCACAGTAACATACATGAAATAGCAACAAAGCACACGACTCTTGGCAGTACGTGTGAATGCTGATTAAACCTATGCTTGGCCTTTAACTGCAGCGTTTCTCATCCTTGTGCCAAAGCCCCAGGACACCCCCACATACAGGATTATCATGTCTTCCAAACAAGATTTCGTTTCACTTCTGTTCCTTAAGCCATAAGAAAACTTGTTGCTTTAACCTCAGTCATTCTGTTGGGATCTCAAAGCCCCATTTCTCCAAGCTGTTCTTCCATTTCTGAAGGGTATCATGTCCCAGGTGTGACTCTCAGCTGTTTGGCGGGCCCACATAGACAGATGTGATCTTGCTCTACTCTGTGTAATCATATCCTCCGAGGGATGTGTTCAGACACCAGGCTGATTCAAAGGCCTCTTCTTGATCGAGAAGAGGAGAGGGATATTTGCAACTGTTACGTTGGTTTTGCTTTAATCTTTGTACTGTTGTTCCACAGTCATCAAAACCGGAGAATGTCTTTTGTTTTGTGGCTAAAGGGCAGGGTGGCTGCTGACAAGAACGTCTGTGAGAAACAGAGTTTGGGGACATGGGGAGACGACCATTCCAGGTCCCATAGGAAAACACACCAGGCTCGGTTTGTTTAGAAACATAGGGGGACTTGCTTGTCTCTGTACTTGTTCTCCAGCATGATCTGCCCACCTGCCTGCCTTTTCTGCCCTTAATTTGGACAAAATTATGCAGCACCTGGCTTCTTTTTTCTCTTCTTGTGAGAGGCTCTGATGTGAACACAGAGATGAGAGGCTGGCTGCTGAGAGTAGAGGGACAACATTTGTTCCTCTTTAATATCTGGCAGAGGCACATTTCCTTTTATTATTTCTCTTTTGGTTTTTGAATTTAAAGAAAAGAAGAGCCGTTGTGTCCCAGAATCCATTTGACCAGCAGCAGTGGGGAGATAATCTCTAAAGGATATGAAAGGTTTAATCATTTTAATTTTGTTTTTATTAGTTTATCATAACTTTTTTTCCATGTGCCCCTGGTAAACATGAGAAGAGGATGGAGGGAGTAATATAAATATGCACAACCCCCCCAAGCGTTCACTTAATGAAAGGCTCTAATGGGAGGCGCCTGGCGGGAAGGAAGTGGTTAGATAGCTGGGCTAGGGAAGGCAGACCAAAGACACGCTGTAATATCACTGAAACGTGACAGGAATCTCATAAACTCCCCATGTAGCTCCAGCAGACACTTGTCACTGGGAGCTCATGGCTTTCATTAAAGAGAAAGAGAGGAAGCTCTGACTGCTGACTTGTTCCAGAATGTTTTTCTTGTTTGGCTGCATCTTAAAGCCTTTTCCACTTAAATATATAAATATATATATAAAAAAACCAAAACCCACCAGACTACCCAGCAGATGCTACAGTGAAGTGTGTTGAGAAGATATGAAGTCCCCTACTGGGCTTTTCTCGTCAGCAGAACAAACCCCTGGTGCTGGGATGAATCCAGCCTGTTTGGGAGGGGCTTTTCTGAAATTCTCCCTAGCTGTAATATCATCTGGGGCAGGCGAGCCATAGGCCAACAACTGCCTCAGATCCCTGGCAATGAGCTTCAGCGCAAGTTCACCCTTGTCTTTACTGGGTTTGGAATATGGGACTCTACTCATTCCCTTGCTTTGGGGGGGGGAAGGTTTAAAGGTCATCATCGTTGGAGTGGTGTGAGGTAAAGCCAACAACTAACTATGCTCACCCCTGTGCAGGGATTAGCGAAGCAGTGAGGAAGCCCCAGATTGAATAACTGTGGACCCTAAATTTCCCTGTCTCCTCAGGAGCCATGTGTGGAGCAGGGTTTAAGGCCAGAATGAGTTAATCTCTGAAGGAATTATTCAGGCTGTGGGGCACTCTGGTAGCAAATCCAGTTGTGAGCTAAAGTCTTGTTCTCCAATTTTTGCATTTAACCTGTTGCACGTCTCTCCTTCCGGGGGGATCTGATGAGGTTCCTGCCAGGTAGAAAAGGGAAGCTCCTGGAAGCTCAGCCTCTCCTCCTGTCCCAGCAAATCAATTCCATGTTGCTTGAGCCGAATTCATGTGTCACTGTACAATACTGAGAGACTGAGTGACAACCCAAACCCTGCAGTATCCTATTCTAGGCTGCAGTGTTTGGGTCCATCACTGCAGTATTTTCTGTAAGGCTTTCAGTTAAATTGCACCCGGCATGAATTTGTCTCACTCTAGTTCTAGAAAGCTAATGAGTTTGGGTTTTGCTTTGCTCTGATGCTTTTGTTTTTACGTTAACATTGGATCCCTTGTCGTCTCATGCTGATAAGTAATTAATGGACTAAATCTGGGGGGTAGGACACAAGAGAAGAGGGCGGTCCCCTTTGTAAAGTTGTGTGTTCCAGCCCCTTATGGAGTGATTGTTGCGTGGAAGTGACCAGACTGCTGGGCCTATGTGCTTAACAGAGGACAAGAACTCTAGTTCAAAGCGAGTGTTTTGTTCTCTTGAGCAGAGTCAATCTCTGTACTGTATCAGTCCCCTCTGCACACCCTTCCTAACCTGCTCTGTGGCCCTATCTGGAGCTACAGCCGAGCCTCTTTACTGCATTCTGGTGTCATAAAGGGTCCAGAAACCAGACAGCTTTCCCAACTGGGAAACTCCCCTGAAGTAAGGGAGCTTCCACTGTGGTACAGGGCCAATGGGATGGTCTTGTGCTGTGCTCCCTTGGCACGCACCAGTGCAGCGGCATGCTAAATGTGTGCCAGGAGGAGGCCAGAGGTGTGTGGGGAGAGAAGGGGAGTGTGGTCAGAGTGCACTGATCTGCCAGCTGGTTTCTTGGGGATCATTGTAGCCAAGACAAATTGGCCACTGGGTGCTGCATCTAGATTTAACGGTGATGTCTTTGTTCTGAGAAACCTGGAGTTCTCTCCTAGTAAATGTCCATAGAGATCTAATAGGTTCTTCGAGTGCATGGTACTCTACAGTCCCGCCTCACTCCGTCATGCAAACTCGCTCAAAGAGCAGTCACAGCTGAAAATACCTTTTGTTGTCTTTTAAGAGACAGCTGTTCTTTAAAATGGCTGGTTGTCTGCTGAGCTGTGTTGTGGCTCCATTCTAGCTCTCTGGGACACCCAAGTGCAGGAGGCAGCCCCAACATCATATTAGCTGTGGCAAATCTTGCCCCTTGTATTGACCTTCAGCATCTCTGTCAAACGTGTCTCTGCCTTTTGACCTGAAAAGAGCTGTAAAACCTCAGAGCACAGAATGCTCCCAGACTCCTAGCTCTTGGTGAGCACATGGACATAGGAACGGCCATATTGGGTCAGACCAAAGGTCCATCTAGCCTAGTATCCTGTCTTCCGACAGTGGCCAATGCAAGAGGGAATGACAAACAGAGGCTCAGCTTCTGACAAACAGAGGCTAGGGATACCATTCCTGCCTATCCAGGCTAATAGCCATTGATGGACCTATCCTCCATGAACTTATTTAGTTCTTTTTTGAACCCTGTTATAGTCTTGGCTTTCACAACATCCTCTGACAAGGAGTTCCACGGGTTGACTGTGCATTGTGTGAAGAAATACTTCCTTTTGTTTGTTTTAAATCTGCTGCCTATTAATTTCATGTGGTGACTCCTAGTTCTTGTGTTATGAGAAGAAGTAAATATCACTTCCTTATTTACTTTCTTCACACCAGTCATGATTTTATAGACCTCAATCATATGCCCCCTTAGTCGTCTCTTTTCGAAGCTGAAAAGTCCCAGTCTTATTAATCTCTCCTCAGACAGAAGCCGTTCCATACCCGTAAACATTTTTGTTACCCTTTTCCAATTCCGATAGATCTTTTTTGAGATGGGGCAAAAACATCTGCCCGTAGTATTCAAGATGTGGGCATACCATGGATTTCTATAGAGGCAGTATATTTTCTGTGTTTGCCAAGGAAGCCCATCGGTATGCACACACTATTTGTTTTATCACACATTTGCCTGTATGCACGAGAGCTCACTTTATTTGCTGGACCATGTAGCAGTATGAGATGAAGTGAGAGGAAGTGGACATGTCCATGTCTTTCTATGGACAAAACCGAGATATTCCTTGTATGCTGTGGGGTGTTCCCTGGCGTGGTGCATCATTCAAATAGCCCAGGACCAGTGGTGAAAATGGAGTTAAGTGGTTTCTCCAGGACTCACTTTTACCCAGCAGTTCTCAGTTTCCAGTGGAGGGAAATGTTTGAGCTGGGTGGCAAAGGAACAGAAAGAAATAGCCCTTCAAGGGCACAGTATGCCGTGGTGTTGGCACCACTCAGTGGCATGGGGAGGAAACATCTTCTGCTGATGTGGGGAACAGAAGAGAATGTCTATCTGAGACAATGGAGATGGGCCCCACATAAGGACCTAGATAGGGCAAGTTTGGAGTTCCTTTCTTGTACCAAGGCTATGGCGAAAGGAATCCAGAATAATGATTCTCTCAGTACTTTGTTTCCTGAATCCCTATAAAATGAGGGTGAGATGTCTGTGATGGGGCATAAATAATGTTAAGAATTATTGAACTATTAGACAAATACTTGTTGAAGGTAAGTGCCAAATCAGAGAGAGAGAGAGCGCGCCCATGGTGCAGAGCCAGGGCTGGGTTTTCAGATAGTGCTTGTGCTCCTGGTCAGACACGTGTCCTTTTAGTGGAGTGCTTCTGGCTGGAAAATGCTCTATTTCCCACCATTATTTTGACTACTTTATAGGAGATGGGGAGAGGGTGGCCGGGAGGGAGGAGCTGACTGTGGCTTTCTTAATTAGGTTTTACGGACACAGTGGACTCCAGCCCCACTTGCTTTGGTGTGAGTGTGTCTGGTTGCCCACAGCAGGCTCCTTGAAGTTATGCTTTTCTATATATAGAGCATGTCAAGTTCTTTAAAGCATATTGCATCAGCAGGAATATTTCAACCAAACTAGCTTCAAGGGTGCCTGAGCCCTTACTTGACAGCAGAAATGTGTGTCAGTGGAGAAGAGAAAGTAAACTCCTGCTTCCTTGGGATGGTAGAATCATTTGGGTCAGACACTGGCTCCTTGAACTCCTCAGGTGCTTTTATGTTGCGTTGTTTCCTCTTTGCCATCATACAGGACTGTGAACATTATATTAGCTTTCTGGTCTGCAGCGTTCCTCATGGGAAGAATTGCAGGGCAGGTTCACTTTGTGTGTCCAGCTGGGGTCGTTCTCTGCCGTGGTTGCCTCCCTACTGCTGTCTGAGTACTTTCCAAAATAAACGATCTGGTGTTCCCTCGCCTTTCTCTGCATGGTAAAAACCCCTGTCCGGGGTTCAATGCTTAAAGCAATAAGGAACAGTTACTGCACAAGCCTGTGCAAGACCGTAAGGAAGTATAATCCCACAGTGCACTTCAAAGGCTGCTATTGGGCCATTCATTAGCAGAGAAGCTAAGGGCACTCTGGTAGCATGTTTGTCCTCAGTTTTTAACACATTTTAGGATTGGAGGTGACCACAGTGTTACTAATTCACTTCAGCAGCTCTCAGTGATTGGAGGGAAAAGTTGGTCTTATGGCCAAAACACAGGATGGACTCCGGAGATGTGAGTTCTCCTTGTGGCTCTGACACTAACTCACTGGGGCAAGTCACTTAAACTTCAGTGCTCCCCACTTGCTGGCTCTTCTCTCCCCCAACCATGCTGCGTCAGGCCCCGAGCCCTCCCCGCTCCTCCCCCCACCCGCACTCCCCAACAATCCTGCGCCAGGCCCCTGAGCCCTCCCCACCTGCACCCCCCACCCACACCCCCCACCCATCCTGCACCAGGCCCCTGAGCCCTCCCTGCCCCTTGCCCCCCTTCAGACATACTGACTGGCCTGGACAGGTGGTGGGGATAGGCTGGGGGTGACTTACGCGCAGTTTTCCTTTTCCTCTGATCGGCTAGTATTGAAGCAGAACAGAAGCTTTTGCTCCTTTTCTGGGAGCTGGTGTCTTACTCTCGTTTTTAGCCTTTTAAACTGAAGCATTCTGGTGTCTCCCTTCCTCCTCTTTGTTGTTGTGAAGGGTGGGCCGTGGCTGGGGTTTGGAATTGTTCTCTGCCCTGTACTGCTACTTTGCTGCCTCCTTTGTGGCAGGACAATGGCATTAATTTCAGCCTTGGCAGGCAGGCAGTCTGGCAGAGCACAGCGCCTGTCCGTTCCACTTCAGTAGTGCAGCCGCCTCTCCTTTCCACATCACCTACTCACTTCTCTCCTCCTCCTCCTTTCTTTTCTGCTCTTTTGGTGCGTGTGGTGCGCGGGATTGTGTGGAGTTTATTTGTTCCAGTCTGGAGGAGGTCAGAGGTCACTGCTTGGATCCAGCACACAGGGAAGCAGGCATGTGGCCAAATGAAAGTAAGCAGCGTTTTCCCCTGCTGAGCATGCTTTTTCCTGGAGCCCAGGCTCAGGCTTCCTTTGCCCACTCTGGGTGTGTCTACACTGCAACGAGACCCCCGTGGCTGGCCCATGCCAGCTGACCAGGGCTCGCAAGGCTTGGGCTGAGGCGCTGTTGGATTGCAGTGTAGATATTTTGAGTTCAGGCTGCAGCCCGGGCTCTAGGCTCAAGCCTAACCAACGTGAGCCTTACGCTGTACAAGCCACAGAAGGGAAGGATAGCAATACTCAAACCACTGATCTGGGAGAGGTAGAGGAGGGAATAAAAGAACCCAAACCCCACCCCACCCCTGTACCACATGACAGTGTCTGAGAGGGGGACGTGGGCAAAACCTCTCTTTCACAAAGTGTTCCAACTTGCTGCGTAACCTGGAGGTGGTTCAGAACTGGGCTAGCGCCTCTTCCTCTTTGCCCCAGCAGGGCTCTGTGGATGTCTCACATAGATGGCTTCAGGCTGAATTCACAGTGTTGGTTAAATAAGGCAAACAAATCAAATTCATTCCCAGGCAGTATGGTGCCCATTATCCGAACCTCTGCCTGTCAGGGAAGGACTCTGCAGTTACCTGCCAGAGCTGCCTCTGTCCTGGGGACTGACTTCTCCCAGTTGCACAGAAGAAGAACGGTATGCAAGGCCAGGGCACTGCACTCACTCTCACATTTGCAGCACCTGTTGGGACACGCAATGTTTGTTTTCTCCCCAGATAGTACTTTTTCTTCCTTGGGTGTGTATGCTGGAGTTCCAGGGAAATGGACACAGCCATTATTTCCATCACTGACTCCCTCTATTGAGTAAAGACCAGCAAATAGCAGTTTGAACATTGCCAAGCAATAGCCTGAATCAGCTGGGGTTAATAATTTGTGATGCTGGCTTCAATTCTTTTTGGCTAGTGTTGACAAACATTCCTTTAGGACCCCTGGCTAATATGGTACCGGAAGTTCTGGAACTGCTTTGTGCCAGGTCTTCTCCCACCACGGCCATGTTGTAGAGCAGTGGGAAATGCAGAGTTGTCTGCATAATGGAAGGTGGATGCTGCCCCTATGGGGGCGGGGGGAGAAAGACACACTGCTAGTACGTTGGCAGTTGGATTTCAGTGCCTCGCACAGGGGGCAGCACTAGTGGTGGGGAAGGGAGCAGAAAAAAGTTGGGCTTTGCCTCTGATCCCACCGGCATTTCTAAACCGGCAGAAACAGAGAATACTTAAAATGTAGAAAATGTCTCTGTCAGAAACTGACACTTCCTGTAAAAGATGCAGCACAGCTTCATTTTGGGTACTGGTGTCCACGGAACAGGTACCCCCGGCTTGTCAGAATTAAAATATAGCAAAGAGGGAAAAAGATTCAGATGCACAGGGCAAGGGAGAAAAGATGCTTCTAGCTGAGATATGAAACGATTGGGTACATCAGGCACCTACAAGGTGGAAGTCTGTTCCAGATGGCAGGAGCTGCAGAGGAAAAGAGTCTTGCACAAAGAATGGCAAGATTATGTGGTGGGACAAGAGAAGGCTAAAGCTTGATAAGTAGAAGGAGTAAGTAGGCACACTGATGTTTTAAAAACAAGGAGGTCAGTTTTGAACTGTGTGACTCTGATGCTTGGTTCAGGTCACCCAGAAGTGTGAGCCACTGTGTTCTCTTTGCTGCTGCCAAGCTACGTGTCAGCTCCCCAATGTGCCAACCTATCTGCCTAGCCAGCAAACTCTGCAGGATTCTGCCAGTCCAGACCTATCTTGCAAGTAACAATCAGCAAACCCCAAGTTCCCCAGAGACATCTTGTTGCAGTGTCCAGTCTCTCTCACTGCACACTCACAGAAGTTAAATTTGCTGTCTCCAGAGAGGCAGAGCACACCTCAGCCTGTTAAGTTAGCTGAAGACCCATACTTCGCTTCAATATAACAGCATTGAGATATCTTTGTAATAAGTTTATTAACAAAGAACATAGGTTTAAGTGATTTCACGTACAAGTGAAAGATATGAAAGGTTACACGCAAAACACACTTTCTAGTGACTAAAACTTAATTTCAGCAAGTTACAATCTTTGTCACCTACAGTCACTTCAGCCCCCTGGTTGAGGGATCCACCTTTCTCAGATTTCAAGAGCTCTTGCCTTTTGTGTTTTTCAGCTGATGAATGCTAAAATGCCTTTTTTTTTTTTCCTGCTCATATTTCCCAAGTCCATTGTCTCTGTTTCAAGAGCCAGGAAGGCTTCCTCCATCCCGCATCATGATTATTAAATCTCCCCACTTACTAGTTTGATGGCTTTGTTTACCTTCTATCTACATGTACTTTCGTTATTTCTGGCTTCACCTTTCTCAATTTATACTGGAGACACAGTCAAGCAGGTAGAACAACATTACTTAGTTTAGGACTGGCTGGACTTATGCTTGCCAAATACCTTTTAAGTACATATTTCCAGTGCACATCTATAATTCGTTATATATCACAGAATCATAGAATATCAGGGTTGGAAGGGACCCCAGAAGGTCATCTAGTCCAACCCCCTGCTCAAAGCAGGACCAATTCCCAGTTAAATCATCCCAGCCAGGGCTTTGTCAAGCCTGACCTTAAAAACCTCTAAGGAAGGAGATTCTACCACCTCCCTAGGTAACGCATTCCAGTGTTTCACCACCCTCTTAGTGAAAAAGTTTTTCCTAATATCCAACCTAAACCTCCCCCACTGCAACTTGAGACCATTACTCCTCGTTCTGTCATCTGCTACCATTGAGAACAGTCTAGAGCCATCCTCTTTGGAACCCCCTTTCAGGTAGTTGAAAGCAGCTATCAAATCCCCCCTCATTCTTCTCTTCTGCAGACTAAACAATCCCAGCTCCCTCAGCCTCTCCTCATAAGTCATGTGCTCTAGACCCCTAATCGTTTTTGTTGCCCTTCGCTGGACTCTTTCCAGTTTTTCCACATCCTTCTTGTAGTGTGGGGCCCAAAACTGGACACAGTACTCCAGATGAGGCCTCACCAGTGTCAAATAGAGGGGAACGATCACGTCCCTCGATCTGCTCGCTATGCCCCTACTTATACATCCCAAAATGCCATTGGCCTTCTTGGCAACAAGGGCACACTGCTGACTCATATCCAGCTTCTCGTCCACTGTCACCCCTAGGTCCTTTTCCGCAGAACTGCTGCCTAGCCATTCGGTCCCTAGTCTGTAGCGGTGCATTGGATTCTTCCATCCTAAGTGTAGGACCCTGCACTTATCCTTATTGAACCGCATCAGTTTTCTTTTGGCCCAATCCTCCAATTTGTCTAGGTCCTTCTGTATCCTATCCCTCCCCTCCAGCGTATCTACCACTCCTCCCAGTTTAGTATCATCCGCAAATTTGCTGAGAGTGCAATCCACACCATCCTCCAGATCATTTATGAAGATATTGAACAAAACCGGCCCCAGGACTGACCCCTGGGGCACTCCACTTGACACCGGCTGCCAACTAGACATGGAGCCATTGATCACTACCCGTTGAGCCCGACAATCTAGCCAGCTTTCTACCCACCTTATAGTGCATTCATCCAGCCCATACTTCCTTAACTTGCTGACAAGAATACTGTGGGAGACCGTGTCAAAAGCTTTGCTAAAGTCAAGAAACAATACATCCACTGCTTTCCCTTTATCCACAGAACCAGTAATCTCATCATAAAAGGCAATTAGATTAGTCAGGCATGACCTTCCCTTGGTGAATCCATGCTGACTGTTCCTGATCACTTTCCTCTCATGTAAGTGCTTCAGGATTGATTCTTTGAGGACCTGCTCCATGATTTTTCCATGTATCGCCTGTACATACATCACAAAATAATATTAATGATGAGTGTGTTACCAGTTTGTATAGGATACTTTACATGACTCCTTTTAGATACAGATTATGACCAGAGTGAGTTGGGGCAGTGTGTGTGCCAGGCCTGATGGGAGTTGTGGTATGGCACGTGCTCTGCCAGTTAGAATTGAAGGGCTTCCTGGGTCACAGTGACTTTGGGCAAGTCACTTAGTTCCTCTGTGCCTCAGTTCTCATCTGTACAATGGGGATAACAGCACTTCCCTACTTCACATGGATGTTGTGAGGATAAATACATTAAAGATTGTGACGACTCAGCCACTATTGTAAGGGGGGCTATATGAGTACCCGAGGGACAGGGGGAGGGATATTGAAATGACTGGGGAGCCTGTGGACTTGGCTGAAGATGGGATACTGTGTGCTCTTCTTTGTATGTGGTTGAAAGTACTAGTATCCAATGGAAAGTCCATACTCTCCATGAGAGTGCTGCAGCTCTTGCTCTGCTCCTGCTGAGTTGGGCCTTTAAGGTATAAGCACATGCTGACCTGAATGCCGAGCCAGCACTCCGCTGGGCCTCCCATCGGGGTTTGCTAGTGTTTTTCAAGCTGAAAGCAATAGATGCATTTTGAGCACTCACCCATAGCCTGTTATCACTTAGCCACTGTGAAGGTTGCTCTTCCCTGGCCAGGGACAGGCTAATGAGCCCACAGTGAGGTGGCCTGTGCTGTTGGCAACAAGCAGGAAGTTTGAGCTGAGAGAACACTACTCTGACTCCAGTGTGCACATGTGCTTTCCCGCTGCTATCGGACTCACATCAGCCAACCTGCAGGAATGGGCTGCAGCTTCCTTTGCTCCAGTTCAACGCTCTGGGGCAGTTGGTTGGCCTCAGTTTATTTTCTCAGTTCATTTTGTCCGCAAATAAGGAAGGTTCTTACCTGCTTTTCTAAAGCTAGATATGGAGCCCAGCTGAGGTCTTCTCTGGCTGGAAAGAACATAATAAATCATGGGCTACCTGGTAACAGGCATGTCCTTTGCCTTCCAGAAGGCAGCCGACAAATGCATACACGAGATGCGCCCCCCCCCCCCCCGTCAACTGTTTCCTTCCTTCTGCGCAAATTGGCAAGAACTAACCTTGTCATATTTAGTGCAGCGCTAACGGGCGCCTGCCTCCAAGGGGTAATCATGCAGGCATAAATTCGGAAAGTTGCTAAGCTATGAGCAGTCTTATGAGCATTAAAAGTGTCCTCTTTGCCAGAAAGGTCATTCATAACTTGGCTGCGCCGCTGATGTACAGTCAGTGATATTGATTGATTAATGTATAAAAAGCACCAAATCCATTTGCCTCTATGAAAGAGAATAAAGTGCAGTCGACTCTCTTTATTTTCACCTCATCCTTTTGTTTGAAGGACGTTTTTTTCTCTTTTTGTTTTGCCGGCTAGGTTTAAGGGGGTTACAGAAAGCCAGTTTCTGCCAAGTAATGCGTTCACAAAGGGAACATTGATTCACATCAGTGTCGCTTGAATTACCCCTAAAGGTTTGCCAAGGAGTTGTTCTTATATTAACCTTCTGTTCATCAAAGATGAAATAAATAAGTCATAAAATCAGCTCCACTGCATTTGATTTGGAATTGGATGCAAAACAGGAATTTCTTCAGTTGATGATTGTTGCAAAAGGTGCTGTAGCCTTGTCTCTTCCTCCACCCTGGGGTCTTACCCCTCCTTCCAGCCTTGCTCCCTCTATGACACTGCATTTCCCCCAGTTCCCTGGGGGACCTCATCCCCTCTGTATGACTGGCTTTCCCCCTTTATAGGACTGCCCCCCTTCTTCCCTGAACCTTACATCCCTCCTCTGGGGCTAGTTCCCCGTACCCACCTTCTAAAGCCTCTCCCAGTGCTGTTTCACAGAACAGAATGGAGAATTTACTTCCAGCACAGAGATTAGTTCTGATTGGCTGCCTTCCCTTTCACACTGACTAGCTGCTTCCCGGATTCCTTGTACTTGGAGACAGTTCATGTGGGGTGGGAGAGCTGGAGAGAAAACCCGCCTTTGTCAAGAAGAATTGAGTTCCTGGGGCTCTAAAAGGAACACTTCCAGCCCTGGGTCCATGGATTTAACTGCACAACTCAGAAACTCACCCTAGAATATTCAGATTCCCCAGGGATTCAGAAAGGGGGGAGGAAGCAGAAGAGAAAAAAGGAAAACAAGGGCCCTCTCCTCACTTCCTGTGATTCGGGATGGAGGCTGGGCACATCAGATACCAGGTGGAATATTCTTTCTGTACTAACAGAATTAATTTCTTGCAGTAGCTCAAAATTATCCAATATAAATTCAAATGTGTTAATTTTTGTAAGTGACCAAACCTTGGGGACTGCCAGGGGGTGCCTCTATGTACATATGTGTTTCCTCTCTTGGAGGGAATCTTTTGTTATGGTGGCTATTTTGGATATTTATTCAGATATTCGATGAGCCATTTACTAACCCACCTAACCAATGTATGATTTTATTCTTGGATACATACCTTGCCTGGGAGTTGTACTGACGTTAACTACTAAATCCGCACAACACTTTGACCCTGAGAAGTGCTGTCGAGAAGCCTCGTAGTTTTGTTTGCTGCATGAGTTTCATATGTGAAATGTTCATTCTATGACCACAGCCTTAATTAGGATGATCTCCGAACATCCTCACTTCCGAACAGAAATGAGGTCTTGGGACCAGCCAATACATTCTGGACTTGCCATTTGATCCACCTCATTTAGCATCCACATAGTTCATCCGAGAGTCCCATCTCTAGATGTTGGTGGTTACGTTCTGTCTTTGGTTCCTGGTTATGGCAGGTACCTCTCTGTTTAATGATGATGAGCACCCTGAAACAAGAGGTCCTTGAGTCCATGGAGCTGGTGCTATGACCCATGCCCCCAGCATGCAGGCTGCAGCATTCCCTTCTGCAACAAGTGAAACGGACAGGTTAAGTTGTAACCCAATTTGCTGTCAGTCGGAGGAGCAGTTAATTGTATATGTGGCCCGTTGGTGACTGCCAGTAGCAAAAATCCCCAATGGCCGGAGATGGGACCCTGTAGGGGAAGCACTCTGAGTTACTAGAGAGAATTCTTTCCCGGGTATCTGCCTGATCGGTTTGGCCCACATGCTCTGGGTCTAACTGATCACCATATTTGGGGTTGGGAAGGAATTTTCCCCTGGGTCAGATTGGCAGAGACCGGGGATGGGGTGGGGGAGGGGAAGAGAGACGAAAAAGAAGGTGTTTGCCTTTCTCTACAGCATGGGGCACGGGCCACTTGCAGGTCTAAACTAGTGTAAATGGTGGATTCTCTGTAACTTGAAATCTTTAACCCATGTTTTGAGGACTTCAGTAAGTCAGCCAGAGGTTAGGGTTCTATTTCAGGAGTGGGTGGGTGAGGTTCTGTGGCCTGCAGTGTAGAGGTCAGACGATGGTCCCTTCTGACCTTAAAGTCTGTGAATCTGTGAGTCAGCAGGAGCCTTACTGTTTGTCAGTCACATGTTTCATTTGAGCCAAAGTCTTATGCTCTCGCTGGTCCTTAACCAAAACCCAGGAAGGACAATTCATATTGTCCTTGGGTCAGTTCATTCCCTACACTCAGGGTAGTAGTCTGTTTTGGCTGTTGTCTGGGAGGCTGGGGAAGCGGTGGATGTCATTGTCCTCCTTGCCTCCTTCTCCCTTCCCCTCTAATGCAAAAGGCTACGCTGAGACATTTGGAAAAGGCTCTGTAGTGAGCTGTCTGCACCTGGCCAGCAATTCGATAGAGAATCGCTTCAGTGTGTGAGCATCTCGAAGGCCTCAGGTTTTGTATGTCATTTCAAATAATCTCTGCTGCTCAGCCATGAGTAGTTCAGTATTACTAATGGTTTACAGCTGGACCGTAGTGGGCACTGCACAATAGCGTCGGTGCTTTCCTCAGTCCAAGAACATGGTGACTGACCTAAAGACAGATGTAACTTCCAGTTTCTCAACCCTTTGTATCTCATCAGATTTCTTTCCCTTCCCTTCTTCAGATTTCTTTCCCTTCCCTTTCCCTAGAGCTGCTAATGCACAGTGCTGCACTAACCCCCGGACATGGAGAGGCGGCTGCAGGACATGAGCTAACTGGATTCAATTGTTTTGTTAAGATGTTAGTTTTTCAATTCTACGTTCAGCACGTGAGCCCTTTTTTAACCGAGACGAGCAGCAGGCTCTGCAGCATTGTCATGCACAACGTTGTCTTGCCAACTCTTCCACTCAGAAAATGACAACTACATTACTGTAAAAATCTCTTTGGACACCAAATACAGTATAAATAATGGAGGAACAGCTGGGTTTTCTCCCCACATGTAACTTTGCTCAGGCTATTTGTACCACTTTCTGTATGTCCTTTTCTGTGCGTCATACCACACCTGTGATGCATCTGAGGGTTGTGCCACTGATTTAACGTTCCAATAAAGCAAGCCCCTCAAATCTCTACATGCTACCTGGAAGGGTCTTTATTTTCTCCATGACTGCTGCAGAAATCGAAAGAAAAAATCATTTTGTCTTTTAAATCTTTTTTTCTCAGTTTCTGGGTGAGCCTCAGAACCCTGACTTCCCCTCCCCCCAAGGTGAGGTGATGGGGATAGGGTGAGAAAATACAAAGTGAGCACGCTGAGAACGAATCCATTTTCTCCCTTCCATCTCCGCAGAATAAATTAGAATTTGCCTGATTTAATCAAATGGCTTAATCTCTCTGCCATCTTTCCTATCTCCCAAATGCTCTCTCCCCACCCCCACTGCACAATAATAGATCTCAGCTCCATATCTCCTTGTTATAAGCTAGCCATTTAACATGGAGAGAGAGAGAGACTGTGTGTGCACACGTGTATGTGCGTGCATGCGCGCACGTGTATGCATAGCTTGCACTAGGGGATTCTGGGGACCGAAGGTGCAGGAAATTTGTCACTCTGTCTCATTTTCCTTATTGTCAGACATGATGGTTATAATTGATGTGCAGGTCAGTGTAATTTACTGTCTGTCTGCCATTAGCCCGACCTCTTGGAGTGGATGTGACTGCAATATAGAATTTTTGTTTCAGATGTGGGGGTGTTAGTGATAGGAAATCTTGTAGCACAAATTTTCCCCAGCCACTTTTCTCTTTAATTGGCACATATTTATCTCTGTGTTCAGTGGAATGTAATTCTTCTGTCCCACACAGGAGGAAGAGGTTACTGTTAGAATTTAGAATGGTTTCACTATATCTGAACCTTTCCCCCTCTTCAATCTGGTGTTTTTAATTTCTATTTCCTAGGTTGATTTTTTTCCCTTTCCGTTCTGACGCTGATTATGCTAGGCGCATTGGGAGCGCTTGCTGCTGAGAGGTACCCAGCTAAGTGTTAAGAAAGGTTTTAAAAACAGACTGAACTCTTCCTTAATGAGGCTCAGTCGTGCTCTCCTCTGGGTGGTTTTGTTTTGCTGATCTGTCAGTTTTTCGAGGCTTTAATTGCACTTCTTTCATATTAGTCTTTGAAGTGGGGCTAACCAGATTGCTGTAAAATGTAATCTAAAGAGGGAGAGAAGTTATTGGCTTTTCTTTTTCTGTTTTCTTCTTCTTTTTAGCTTTCATCACTCCATGATCATCTTCTGCCACAGGCTCTTGGGACCCAACAGTAGTAAAGAATAAAATATATGAAAGCTGCAAATGAAATGGCAGGCTAGACGTTTATGGCAGCTCCCAGAATCAGACCCTTGTAGGCGATATTCTTTGCCTCTCAAGCTGCCTAGTTTTGGCTCCTGTGTCACATTGTTGCTTATGTTGATCTTAATAGAACTTCCCAAATGTTTGGTTTGGAGGGGAAGCTGGAAGAGAGGGGAGGGGTGTGCTGATTTGTATAGTATGAGGAGGCGCTCATTTCCTATAGAAGTGACAAAGGACATCAACATGGTTCCAAAACAAGTGCATTTGTGAAGCTCAACGGCATCTCCTCAAGGCCCCAAATGTATGAAATGCAGAAATCCAGCCCAAAAGATGGAAAGCAGAAGTCAGGCTGGTGGGGGTGGGAGAGAGAGGTTGTATCCCTTATGCTATTATCTTTATGGCATAGAAAAACATGCTTGAAGCAATCAGCATGAAATTCTTAATTGCTTCGCTTACTTCTGCTCCCCTCGAGGGACAAATTGTGCAAATGCAAGAGCTGCCAGGACCCTCGTATTAGCGCACTGTCCCTGCTGTACACACTGTGTTTAACTAGTGCTTTGTTTTGCAAAGATGCACAAAGGTTTTTCTTTTTTCATGGATGCTAACAAACAGCAGAGGCAATAAAGAGCCGTTCTAGCCAACCTGACAGTGACTATGCTTTAGTAGAGTGCAATTCATGTTTCATCCTCTTTCTGTTCATCTTCTTTAGCTTTAGCTTTGGCTTTCTTTTTGTTTTTATTCACATTTATCCCGTAACTATTTTAACAGCTATTTTTAATTTCTAGTCTCAACATGACCCAATCCCTTGTTCCTTTCTTCCTTCAGATGCGTATCTTCCTCTTCTGGTTCCCAGCACATCACTCGCATGAGGCTGTATGATCCAAGAACCAGATCTGAGATTTAAAAATAAAATAAAAGTAAACTCTGCTTAGAAACACTTTAGTAGGAAAGCCAGGCTAATTGTAAATCAATGAGTCTTAAAATGCAGCATTGATCTCCAGTTAGAAGTTTGAAGGGGAAAGCAGTAATTACTGCGCCAAAGGTAGTTTTTTCTCTTAGTAAGTTCTGGGCAGAAAGAAGGCTCATTAGGGCAGCACTTCGGAATCTGAGTAATTAGTTTAAGAAGTACTTTTGTGGTGTTATTCCCTTGGCTAGAAATTATTGGAATCTTCAGACTTATAGTTCAACCCTGATAAGGTTTGATTTATTATTGTGTTTGGTGTGGGAGATCCTTACTATATCATCACCTGGGTGAAGATCCGAAGCAATGTGGATCAGGCAGCAAAGCCTCATAATACACTTTGAGAACTGTTTGCATTTAAACATTGTTCATTGGTAACCCCAATTTCTCTGTGTAATGGCTTACCTGAAACAATGCAATGTAACTCCACATATACTGTCCCCTCAAGGCAGTGCTGTTTGGAATGGTATAAGTGGGCCATGGCATCTCGGGGAGTAGACAGTGATTTGTGTAGCAAAAAACCTGTCCTGCTGGAGGGTGATTGGCACCACTTGTGTTTTGAAGCGCCCTAGATATCTCTCTAATAGCTTACATGTTTAGGTTTTATTTCATCTTAACAAATAAGTTTAGCACTAATATACCATTCTATATATAACACTTTCTGTCTGATGACCTAGGGGCTCTTTCATCCCTGAGGAAGACAAGATGCCAGCACTAGAGATGGTGCCTCTAGCAGCTAGTCTGCCTGAAAGAGATGAACTCTTCTAGCTTTGTGAGGGATTTTAGCTTCTATTTTTCTGCTTACAGTTATTCCTTAGTGAATTTCCAGGAATGACACGTGTTTCTGTTAAGGCCTGTCCAAAGGTCTCTTGGAAATCCATTTGTGTTGCTATGTTAATGTGTATTATGGAGCTGCAGTAGCAGTTCCATAGTTAAGGAGTTTTATTTTCCCAAATCTGGTTTATAATAGAAAAACACCCTGCTTACTTCCCCAAAAAGAAACAGTTCTCCTGGAAATTTGGCCACCATATATTGCCCAAGGGTAAAGTTTTCTGGGAAGCTCAATGGAAATCAGAAAAAGTGGTTTTGAAGTTACGGAATCTTGAAAATGTCCTTATTGTTTACTTCTGGTTTTCAACTGAGGGGTTGATTTTGACCTGTGTTGTGTCCTAAGTGAGTTTTTTGTTGTTGCCATTGCTGTTTGTGGGGCCAAAGGGAGTTAGTAGGGTAGATGCAAAGGCAGGAAAGGAGTTAGCCAGGGTCTGGCTCATCAGAGCAGGGCTATAAATAGAAGACCCTGGATGGTGGGGGGAGGGCCTCTGGTGGGAAGAGGAAGTGTTCAGCCAGGAAGCAAAGAGGAACTGCCGACACTGTCTTACTGTACTGCTTCAGAGACTTGGCAAGTTAACGGGCTGTTTGCTATTTTGCTATCCTAGTTTGTTCTTCTACTTCCTGGTTTTTAATTCTGAGTTAGTTTGGACTAGATAGAAGAGGTCCAATCCTGACTCGTGTGCGTGAGGGCCAATGCAGAGGAATGCTCTGGGAAGAGCAGCATGCGTTTTACAGGGCTAGCTTGCAGTTCCCCTCCATCCCCATCCCCTCCTTTTTATTCATTTATTTATTTATTTTTAACTTGTGGTACAGTGAACTGAGTGCTGCTCATGCTGAGCTGTTTTCATATGTAAACAGAGCATTAAGATTATTTAAAAATATTTATTCATATAAACTGACTGCGTCTAACTCCTGACATGGATTGGGTAGAAGGAGGACTTGGGTCTGAGGGAGGGTGGCATGGAGTGGCAAGTGGCATGGAGCTGTGCTACCTGGCTTTGGGATAAAGGGGTCTGGAGAGGAAGGAAACAGAAGCACAGGAGACAGGATGGACATGCAGTAGCAAGATGAATGGATGGTGCTGGGAATTGGGGATTGCATGAGGGGTGGGGAGAGGGAAATGCCGTGTTTTAGCCATGTTGAACTCTACCCACAAACGCACCCCCACCCTCAGGGTGCCTAGAGTACCAAAATAATATAAGCACATTAGAAGGGCATGAGAGAGATACATTCTGGAACTGTGCACATTTTTAAGAAAAGCTCCCCTAACTCTGGGCTTTTCTCCGCCCACCAGCTGAGCCTTTCACAGAATTTCCACCTCTTCTTATGTTATCAAATTAAGTCTGTGTTTTAAAGCTGTGGCATTTTACTGGTTTGGTGCCAGAGTATGAGCCTCTCTTGCTCGTTCTTTGCACAAGTAGTCCCGTTGATGTCAATGGGACTGCTCATGGGAGTAATTGCTCACCATTGGGAGTAAGGAGTTCATAATCTGGCCCATAGTGATTTTAGTGTTGTAGTTCTGTTGATTTTCTCCAAGTTTGGAGGTCTTTTTTAAGCCAGTTGTGGAAGTCTCCACATGGTGAAGTTAGAAGAGTTATAGTTCCAGAAAGTAAATCTCAGACTGTGATTTACCCATGCCCATTGTTGTGTGTGCTTTGGTGAGGGGCATTCAACCCATGGACATTCATCTTAACGATTTCCTGACTGGAAAAAGCTTTATTCCCCCTCAGAGCATAGATCCAAGAGCTTCATGTAACGGGGGCAAATCAAGGAAGAGAAAGTGACCTTAATATTTTCACATCTGGCAGTAGCTACATCGTCTTTGTTGCTCCCTCCAAAGACGTCTAGGTGGCACTTGTAGGCCCCCAAGAAGTACAGAGGTCATCCAAGAAGAGGTCAAGGAGTCAAGGGTTGAATCGGACTGTGCCATGGCATGTCTATTTCTTTGGATTCTAGGAAGCCTGAAGAGGACAGATCTTCCTCAGATCCAAGGCAGTTGAATTCTTTGAGGCTTGTGGGCTTTGCAAACTGAGATGTAAGTACTCAAATCTATCTTCGGAACTGAGGCCTGCAAAACCTGCTCATATCCCAGATTTGGAATAACACTCCTCCTGGATATGCAAGACCATGGGAATTTTCATATTATATCAGACCTGTGGTCCATGTGTCCTATCTCTAGTCCAGTGTCCTATCTCTAGCAGTGGTCACTACTAAATATGTAAGAGAAAAGTGCCAGAACCCCACAGTAGGCAATTATGGAATAACTTGCTTCCAGGGAAGGTTTCCTTCTAAGCCTTAATAATTAGAGTTTGGTTTATGCCCCGAAGCTTGCAGATTTGTATTCCTTCCAAAATTTTTGTTGGCTTTAAAATTAACAATAATAATTGGATATTCTTGTTATCCCTATAAATGTCCAATCCCTTTCTGAATTCTTGGCCACAGCAACATCCTGTGGCAATGAGTTCCACAATCTAATTACTAATTGTAATTACTAAATCTAGTTTTT
Source organism: Natator depressus (assembly GCF_965152275.1). Classification (NCBI taxonomy): domain Eukaryota; kingdom Metazoa; phylum Chordata; order Testudines; family Cheloniidae; genus Natator; species Natator depressus. The sequence goes on from NC_134245.1 coordinate 42,424,032, forward strand.
ATGTGCAAAAGTATTTCTCCTTTCTCTACAAGCTCTACAGCTCCATTAACTGGCGAGCTCTCAGCCTGCGCAGGTAGAACCAGACTTGTCAGTCACTGCTAAGGGAGGTTGTGGCCAGTTACACTGAAAACACTGCTGGTTTTTCACTCTGCCTCCCTGGCCACAGAAAAGTTTACCAGACGTTGTTACAGAGCAAACACGTCTTGTTAAAAAATGGTTGACAGGGTGCATCCATGAAGCCCTCAAGTAGAAAAATCTGTCCAGAAACCAGCATCAAAGCCCATCCATTGAGAGAGTAGCAGCTTCCTGGGTGAAGGAGTCTTACTGATCTACCTGCTTGTCCATTGATCATTTCTCAAAATGTAACAAGCTGGGCATTCAGGCAGCAGCAGAGTTGCTCCACACTATGATCTCCTAGTGGTAGAAAAGAAATGTAAAATTCCTTATCTAGTTCTGTTTGACTGAACCCTCCCTGACAGCTCACTACTGTAAAAATCCCACTCGTTAACAGACTTGTGGACCTTGTGACTCTGGGAAAAGTTTCAGTACATCAGATGTTCCAATTCCTTTTATCAGTTTTGAATTTGCCGCTTTCCAATTTGACTCTCTCCTTGCTCTCTTTTTTTTATGTGATAGAGAGCAGAAGTTCCTGGTTTACCTCTCTGAATCACTTATGTACCTGTATCATGTCCCCTTTTGTTTGCCTCTTTTCTAAGGGAAACAATCCCAAGCTTTTCAATCTCTCTTCATGAGAGTTTTGTTGGGCCTCTGATGATTCTCTTCCTGCTTCTCTGAATCCCTGTAATTCTGGAGTGTCCTTTTTGGATTGAGGTGACCTGTCCTGCACACAGTATGCAGATGAGTCCATATTATCTTCATTATTCTTCATCCCATTCCATATGAATCCTAACATCTTGTTTGCTTTTTCTGAACACAGCTGCACATTGAGCCAGGGTCTCTTTCATAAATTGATTCTGTTAATTTAGAACCTTGTGAGCTGTATGAGTTGTTAAAATTTTGCTTGCTAATGTCCATTGCTTTGCATTTATCAACAGTGAGCTTCATCAGCCATCACATTGCCTCTTCTCTGGCCTTAGTTAGGTCCTTACAAAGTTCCCACGATTTTTCTGGCTTTGACTGCTTAAATTACTTTCCTTGTCTCTGAAACTGTCCTCTTCTTTGTTCCAAGGTTCCCTGATGTCACACTCAGAATTGATATATTGGGTCCAGGAAAGTAAGGATGGATGTCTGTGCTAAATATTGACTTTGTGGTGGTCCCAGCAAATCCTTCTGCCTGTATAATCACTCCTCCTGGTTCTGAAACCCCTTTAATCTGAATGACAGCCTTGGTTGTTTTTTTTACTCTTCTGTAGGGATAATTTACTCTCCCTACAATCTATGTGGACCTTGGAATAACTGGCCTTCTTGGATCTTGGGCTTCTTATCCACTGAAAGGTGATGACAAAGAGTTTGGAATTTGTTTCCTGTCCCTCATCTGTCAAAAGATCTAGGGTTATAAAGGAGCATATGACAGTGCTTCAGAATACCTCTTATTAATGGCTGGCTGTGGAGAGGCGGGCAGGAAATACTCTTCGTCCACTTCTCTAGACCAGCGGTTCTCAAACTGTGGATCGGGACCCCAAGGTGAGTTGGGACCCCATTTTTATGGGGTCACCAGGGCTGGCTTAGATTTTCTGAGGTCCGGGGCTGAAGCCCAAGCCCCACCACCTGGAGACGAAGCTGAAGCCCCCCTCAGGTTTCGGCCTGGGGTGGCGGGGCTCAGGTTACAGGCCCCCTGCCTGGGGCTGAAGCCCTTGGGCTTCTGCTTTGTTCCCCTGCCCATGGTCGTGGGGTTCAGGCTTTGCTAGCCCCGCCCTCTCAGGGTGGTGGAGCATGGGCGGGCTCAATCTCCAGTCCCCCGTCCTGGGGTTGTGTAGTAATTTTTGTTGTCAGAAGTGGGTCATGGTGCAATGGAGTTTGAGAACCCTTGGTCTAGATGACTCCATGTGTCTGTCTTCCACATCTCCTCCTGAGAATCCTAGGTCATTGGGAGCTGGCAGGCTGTGTGTGTTTTCATAACTCCATAAACTCTCTAACATAGTAGTTCATATGGAGCGTGGCCTAAAGGCCCTCTCTGCTCTCAAGAGGTTCTCTGAGAATTTATCCAGCCACTGCTCCAAATGACCTTCCTGATGGCTGTCAGATACTTCAGATGATTTAGCATTTTAACCCAGAGTAGCATTCAGCACACCAGAAGTGCAATGGGTACGAGCTGGCTGACAGTTACTTGCAGGAGAAGATGCAGCCTTTGGGTTAGTCCCAGCCTCCATTGCACAAGTGTTTGGCAATGGTAGCAGTTCATCTTTGTCAGAAATTACAGATATATCCTTATCCTTCATAAAACCCAGGTGTGACTGGGCCTTGTAATGTAACTTGCTCTCTCTTCTTTTCGTTGAGGTTGAGGATGAGTGTAGCAACGTAGATACTAAAGCCAGCTCAACAGTTGACCTTCATAGAAGTATATAACAGGGCTGTGTGTGAAGGCACAGAGCTATCCTGCTGATTCACTTTGATAGGAAGACCAGCTCTGGGGCATTAAATGGCTGAGTGGCTCTCTGAGGTAACAGAGCCATAAGGAAGGGATGCCGACACCTGCGGTTAAGTCTAGCTCAGGTGCATGGGGTAAGGAAACTCCTTGGACCAGCTACTGTTTTCCCCGCCTGTCCTAGATAACACTCCCACCAGGCCCTCGTGTGTGTGTGTGTGTGTGAGAGAGAGAACTGTGGTACCCTGTGCACTGTTGCTGTTTTGATTTCTCACTCTGAGGCCTGGTGTCCTCCCCTGTGTAATCTGATAAATATTTTTATAGACATAATTTAGTTTAGGCTTAGTTTGCAATGATTGATAAAGATCTGATTTTTTGCAACTGGAAAGGAGAAGGTATTTTGAGGCAGAAAATCCCCATGTGTCAGCAATCCTGCTTGGAAGTCAGTTCATGAAGAATTAGAAACCCTTTAAATAAATGCTTGACAAGGCTCTGTCTTCCACCTTCTAACAAGCAGGGAAGCGAATGGCAGCCGCTGGCCAGAAATTGATTGCATTAATTGATATGCCAATAAGAGAGCTTGTTACATCCGCCATTGGTTAGGAGGCCGGCTAACAAGTCCTTCTGATCAATGGAACCAATAAAGATTTCATCCATTAATGAGCAACATGGTAATTAATGTTATCCATAAACCAATTAGCCTAGGTAGCTAATGTGCTGGTTAGCACAGTGAGTAGCAGAGCAGTGGGTGTGCACAGACTGGCCATCCGGTATGAAGAGCAGGTTAGGCTGTTGGATAGAATTTTGTGATTTGAAGGAACCAGCCACCCTCTCCAAGCCTTTTCACAGGGAAGAAAGTTGACTGACTTGGGTAACAGGAGCTTTTTTGCTGGCAGAGGAGGAATTTGTGGCCAGATTTATGGAGCAATTTGAGCTACATTTTTTAAAATCTGCTTCAAATATTAAAGTTGAGAATTTTTTCTTTTTGCAACAAATATTTCTCAGTGTGTGCCAATCTCTTTGGCCCTGTGTACAGAGAGCAGAATGGAGTGGTTGTGTGCCCCAGCTCTGTGCCACTGGAGACCTGCTGGCATCTCCTCTGGTTACGTTATCTGTTAAGCACCCTCTCATCTCGTTTGCAGGCCCTGCCGCCTGTACTGGCTTCCCTCTGATAATTTCCCACTGGTGTGAATGCTGGTTCAGCGCCACTCGTGGTAGCAAAGGTGGCAGCACCAGTGCAGACCAAGCTCCAGGTGGCCACAAGTGTGCTAAGGGGTGTGTTGCCTAAAATTGATCAGGCAAATCTACAGACCATGGCCACTGAAAGCTTGTAGCCACCAACCCTCCGCCTGCAATAGTGACGCATGATCCATACCATTGGTGGAGAGAGGATGGTGTTAGCAAGGGTGGGAATTTTTAGAGAACGACCTAGTGTCGCAGGGCTCTGAGAAGCTTGGAGAGCGGTGAACTAACTCCCCTGCCGCTGCCTGCGATGAAGAACAGCGTGCTCGTGGAAAGAGCGACGGACGGTTGTAGGCTGGCCTTTCCCTGCCAAAATGATTCAAGCAAGTTGTTTGACAAACCGAACCCTGCAGCCCTTCTCCAGACCTGGGATTTCTGAGGGGAGCCTCCTCCCTGCCTGTGTCATCGGGGCGGCTTTCCAGGAGCATTGCTAGGTGCTGGTCTGTGGTGACGGAGAGACTAGGGGGCTTGTGTGGGTCAATCAGAACAGAGGGAGTTTAAGGCTCTAAGAGGCCGTGGGGGTTGGAAGCTGGCTGAGGGGTCTTGTTAGGGATCTTGTGGGAATCGGAATGAAGCTGAATTAGTAAAAAACAGGCCGGGGGATCAGACGCAAGGCAGAGGCACAGGGACAGGCCTGGAGAAATACTTCACAGTGTCAAGCCCAATATTCCACTCTGGAGTTTCCTTTGCATTGTTAGGTATTGACCCTGGGAGACCCCTTGTGGATTCCCTAATTGAAAATTAATACTAGATCGATGTCATGGGCAATTTGCATATTGATCATAAACAGCTTTGAAGGCACCAAGTGTGTGCTGGATCAATAGGGCTTTTGCGCAGGTTGCAGGGGGAGTACGTCCCCTTACGCTGGGCTGTGAAAGAGGTTAATGATTCGGGAAGTTCCGTCAGTGCTCAGGGCAGGCCAGCAGGCATGGCGGCAGCCTGCAGGCGAGAGAGGAGAAGCTGGCTTGGCTGGGACAGGGTCAGAGGACTTCTGAATGAACAGGCTTTTTTCTGCATTTAATTCTGGGGATGTTATTGAGGGAAAGCAGACCCAAAGGCCAGTGAAATCACACAGCACCAGTGGGGATGTCCCTGCTGCCTCCCAGTGCACAGCCCCTGCCCCCTTTATTCACACACTGAGAGGTGGGGGCTGCCATGTCTCCTTTCCTGGAGCTGTTCTTTCCCAGCACTGGTATTGGGAGGTGTGGAAGCGACCCCCAGTTTCTATTCATTCCCGTTCTGTTCAACTTCATTTGCCCCCTAAAGACATAGTTAGAAACTGTCTGACTATGGCCTTTATGGCATGCCCCTCATCATAGTATCTTGCCTGAAATACTCTCCTCCTCCAGCCCCACCCCATTTAAAGAAAAGCAAACCAACGCCATTTTGGGCTATGCACAGTGCTCCTAGGTTAGGAGATTCCTAACTACAGAACAAGCAGATGTGCTTCACCTGCATAGAGAGGAGACGTTTGGGGAAATAGGACTAAGGTGTGGAAGTGAATTTCCCCCTAGTCTGACGAATCCCATCTGCCACTCCCACACTGTGGGCCTTTCAGTCCCATTGGATGTCACTCCCATCCAGGATTTGAGCAACAGGAGATCTGAATCGATAGTAAAACACAAGTAGCATGCGCCATTTGTGAGCAGAGGATTGGAGTGAAGTTAGGATTCTGCTCCTGAAAGTTCTTTCTTGGTTTCAGAGCAGTGGCAGCTGCTTGTCTGTGTAGCCAGCAGGTTCCAGGAAGTCACTGTGCATCTAATTACTTCATTATAGGGCCTTTCATTGACTTGGCTGTACTATACTGATGAACTGAGACTGGGGACAAGAGCACATAATTGAGAGAAATAAATTCTTATCACAGGCCTTGCTGGAGAGAGAGAGAGAGTGTGTGTCTCTCTTTGTCCAGTTCTCGGGAACATTTCAAGCTTTTAGAGCGGCTGGTGCTCCCTTCATAGTGTTCCAGGAAAGCTGCTCAGTTAAATCCCAGGCATGGTACATTTCTTAAGGGGTGCCTGCAAAACCCCCAAACGTCTCCCCAGAGTGACCTGGCTGTTGTGCATTCTGCTTGGCTGCTTGCCTGGGGCCAGCTGTGACCCTGAGGTGGTAGGTCACCACCTCTTTGTCAGTGTCATATTGGAAACCTTGCCATATTCCTCACCCATGTTTTATTTGTTAGTTATGTGTAACCCTTCTGCCCGTCAGAGTTGGCAGCAACAAGGGCCGGGTTCAGTATCTAGGGGTTCCATTCCAATAACACAATGCAAAACCGGCTCGAGCCCCCACCCAGTGACCTGGGACAAATATATACCACCCCCGCTGGGCGCCTCCAAGAGGCAATACTTCCCCTCTCGCAAACAAACATAGTCTGAGTGTAGCAAAGCCTTTTAATAACAGAGAGAAACAATGTGGCATTATGTTGGGGAAACACCACGAACAGGATTCCTAACACAACCCATGAGCAAAAAACCCACCCCAAGCAAATTGGGCTGTGTCCTTTCCCTTTGGTTCTTGAGTCCAGCAACCCAAAATCACCCAAAGTCCCAAAAGTCCAACACCCCAAAAGTCTCTGTCCCTGGTAAGTGCAGCACCAGAGTTTGAAAGTTTATCTGCAGAGTTTTACCTCCCAACCTGGGTGGAGATGGGGGTTAAGGGGCACCTGACGTGGTCCAAAGCCAATTGCGCCACCTCTCCATGGGGCTCTGCTCTGCTCCGCTCCACCAGCCATCCCGCAAATCACTCCGCTCTGCCAGCCGCCCCCATGAGCCGCTCCAGCCATCCCACGAACTGCTCCACCATATATCTTCAGGCCCCCCCACTACTGAACACAACACTCAGTGACTTCAGCTTGTAGTAGGGGAGCCTCAGGGCTGGTGCACCATTGGCCCAAAGTGAATTCAGCTCAGCAGCCAGTAACTAGACTCCTAATGGAAACAAAACTAGCTCTGATATTCCACAGTGGAGAGAGGAGGAAGTGCAATTAGCATGTAAGACCCTCACCAGGGGGCCCATACCACCAGGTATTAATACCTGTCCCCAGCCTCTCTCCATTCACTGAGTTTTGGAACCCATGTCCCTTGCCTAGTGAGTGTTACTTACTTGATTGCGAGTCCCTCCATCATAACAAAAGGCCAAGTACAGTTCCACTGTCCTTGATTCACATAATCAGGATAACAACAGTTTATTCTTCCTGCCCCAATAACAGAGACACTGGGGATCCCACAGCAGCCAAAATAACCATTTGGGCAGCTGTGGGCTTTTGCTAGGGGGGGTGGGTGTGCCTATGCAAATGAGATCAGCCCCCGAAGTTCTTTTCCACAACTTGGCACACCTCACCACCAGATGTCAGGGTGGAGCTCATCCTGACTCTGTTTACATCTGAGAGCTCTCTTTTTTTTCATTCATTGCTTCCCAGCTTCTCTTTCCGATAAGACAGTGTACATAAGGGTATGTCTACACTACGAAATTAGGTCGAATTTATAGAAGTCGGTTTTGTAGAAAACATTTTTATACAGTCAATTGTGTGTCCCCCCACACAAATGCTCTAAGTGCATCTAGTCAGCGGAGTGTGTCCACAGTACCGAGGCAACCGTCAACTTCTGGAGCGTTGCACTGTGGGTAGCTATCCCACAGTTCCCGCAGTCTCCACCGCCCATTTGAATTCTGGTTAGAAATCCTAGTGCTTGATGGGTCTAAAACATTGTTGCGGATGGTTCTGGGTACAGATCGTCAGGCCCCCCTTCCCTCCCTCCTTCCGTGAAAGCAAGGGCAGACAATCGTTTTGTGCCTTTTTTCTTGAGTTCCCTGTGCAGACGCTATACCATGGCAAGCATGGAGCCCGCTCAGCTCACTGTCACCATACGTGTCCTGGGTGCTGGCAGACGCGGTACTGCGTTGCTACACAGCAGCAGTTCATTGCCTTTTGGCAGCAGACAGTGCAGTACGATTGGTAGCCGTCGTTGACGTAGTCCTGGGTGGTGTTTTAACCGACCTCAATGAGGTCAGGGGCGCCTGGACAAACATGGGAGTGACTCAGCCAGGTCACTTCCCTTTTAAATTTCGTCTCATGGCGATTCAGTCCTACCGGCAGTCCTAGTGCACTGTCTTTTAATCAGCAGCCAGCAGAAGATGATGGCTATACTGCACCGTCTTCTGCCCAGCACCCAGGAGATGACGAGAGCTAGCAGTCGTATTGCACAGTCTGCTGCCAGCAAGATGTATAAAGATAGATGAAGTGGATCAAACAAGAAATAGACCAGATTTGTTTTGTATTCATTTTTTCCTTCCTCCCTCCCTCCGTGAAATCAACGGCCTGCTAAACCCAGTTTTTAGTTCTATCCTTGAGGGGGCCATTCTCTTTCTCGCAAAGCCACCCCCTTTGTTGATTTTAATTCCCTGTAAGCCAACCCTGTAAGCCATGTTGTCGGTCGCCCCTTCCTCCGTCAGAGCAATGGCAGACAATCGTTCCGCACCTTTTTTCCGTGCAGATGCCATACCACGGCAAGCATGGAGCCTGCTTAGATCACTTTGGCAATTCGGAGCACATTAAACACCATACACATTATCCAGCAATATATGCAGCACCAGAACCTGGCAAAGTGAAACGAGGTGAGTAGGCGATGTCAGCGTGGTGATGAGGACATGGACAAAGACTTCTCTCAAAGCACGGGCCCTGGCAATGTGGGCATCATGGTGCTAATGGGGCAGGTTCGTGCAGTGGAACGCCAATTCTGGGCTCGGGAAACAAGCACAGACTGGTGGGACCGCACAGTGTTACACGTCTGGGACGATTCCCAGTGGCTGCGAAACTTTCGCATGCGTAAGGGCAGTTTCATGGAACTTTGTGACTTGCTTTCCCCTGCCCTGAGGCGCAAGAATACCGAGATGAGAGCAGCCCTCACAGTTGAGAAGCGAGTGGCAATAGCCCTGTGGAAGCTTGCAAGGCCAGACAGCTACGGTCAGTCGGGAATCAATTTGGAGTGGGCAAATCTACTGTGGGAGCTGCTGTGATGCAAGTAGCCAACACAATCAAAGATCTGGTGACATCAAGGGTAGTGACCCTGGGAAATGTGCAGGTCATAGTGGATGGCTTTGCTGCAATGGGATTCCCTAACTGTGGTGGGGCCATAGATGGAACCCATATCCCTATCTTGGCACCGGAGCACCAAGCCGGCGAGTACATAAACCGCAAGGGGTACTTTTCAATAGTGCTGCAAGCACTGGTGGATCACAAGGGACGTTTCACCAACATCAACGTGGGATGGCCGGGAAAGGTACATGACGCTCGCATCTTCAGGAACTCTGGTCTGTTTCAAAAGTTGCAGGAAGGGACTTCATTCCCAGACCAGAAAATAACTGTTGGGGATGTTGAAATGCCTTTAGTTATCCTTGGGGACCCAGCCTACCCCTTAATGCCATGGCTCATGAAGCCATACACAGGCAACCTGGACAGTAGTCAGTAGTCAGACAGTTGTTCAGCTACAGGCTGAGCAAGTACAGAATGGTGGTAGAATGTGCATTTGGACGTTTAAAAGTGTGCTGGCGCAGTTTACTGACTCGCTTAGACCTCAGCGAAACCAATATTCCCACTGTTATTACTGCTTGCTGTGCACTCCACAATATCTGTGAGAGTAAGGGGGAGACATTTATGGCGGGGTGGGAGGTTGAGGCAAATCGCCTGGCCGCTGGTTACGCGCAGCCAGACACCAGGGCGATTAGAAGAGCACAGGAGGGCGCGGTGCGCATCGGAGAAGCTTTGAAAACCAGTTTCATGACTGGCCAGGCTAAGGTGTGAAAGTTCTGTTTGTTTCTCCTTGATGAAACCCCGCGCCCCTTGGTTCACTCTACTTCCCTGAAAGCTAACCACCCTCCCCTCCTCCCTTCGATCACCGCTTGCAGAGGCAATAAAAGAAAAGGAGTACTTGTGGCACCTTAGAGACTAACAAATTTATTTGAGGATAAGCTTTTGAGAGTTACAGCTCACTTCATCGGATGCATTCAGTGGAAAAACAGAGGCAATAAAGTCATTGTTGCTTCACATTCATGCATTCTTTATTAATTCATCACACAAATAGGGGGATAACTGCCAAGGTAGCCTGGGAGGGGTGGTGGAGGAGGGAAGCACCGGGAGGGGTGGTGGAGGAGGGAAGGACACGGCCACATAGCACTTTAAAACTTATTGAATGCCAGCCTTCTGTTGCTTGGGCAATCCTCTGGGGTGGAGTGGCTGGGTGGCCGGAGGTCCCCCCACCGTGTTCTTGGGCGTCTGGGTGAGGAGGCTATGGAACTTGGGGAGGAGGGCGGTTGGTTACACGGGCTGTAGAGGTGGTCTGTGCTCCCGCTGCCTTTCCTGCAGCTCAACCATACGCTGGAGCATATTACTTTGATCCTCCGGCAGCCTCAGCATTGAATCCTGCCTCCTCTCATCACGCTGCTGCCACCTTTCAGCTTCAGCCCTCTCTTCAGCCTGCCACTTACTCTCTTCAGCCTGCCACCTCTCCTCCTGGTCATTTTGTGCTTTCCTGCACTCTGACATTGTCTGCCTCCACACATTCATCTGTGCTCTGTCAGTGTGGGAGGACAGCATGAGCTCAGAGAACATTTAATTGCGAGTGCGTTTTTTTCGCCTTCTAATCTTCGCTAGCCTCTGGGAAGCCGGTGGTTATGGTATATGTAGGCCCCAGTGACGTAGGGAAAGGTAGGAGAGAGTCTTGGAGACCAAACATAGGCTACTAAGTAGGAGATTAATGTCCAGGGCCTCTGTGGTAGCATTCTCTGAAATGCTTCCACATCCATGCACAGGCCAGGCGGAATTGCAGGGGCTAAATGCATGGATGAGATGATGGTGTTGGGCAGGGGGATTTAGGTTTATTAGGAACTGAGGAATTTTTGGGGAAAGGAGGAACCTACACAGGGAGGATGGGCTCCACCTAAACCAAAACGGAACAGGCTGCTGGCATGTAAAACTAAAAAGGTAGGAGTTTTCAAACAAAAGGCTGGGGTTAAGCTGACAGGTGCGGAAGAGCATGTGGTTTGGGCAGAGACATCCCTTAGGGGACGATTTATTAGTGAGGATTCTCTATAGCCTAGTACAGGGCAGAGGATAGACGCTGATAAATTCTCTGTAGGAACTGAGGAAAACAGTCAAACGAAAGAGTTCCATTCAGTTATGTCACATAAAGGCAGACAACTAAATATTGCCAAATTTTATAAGTGCTTATATACAAATGCTAGAAGTTTAAAGACTAAGATGGTGAACTTGAGTGCCTGGCATTAAGTGAGGATATTGATATAACAGGCATCACAGAAACTTAGTAGAACAATGCTAATCAATGGGACCTGATAATACCAAGGTACAAAATATATAGGAATGTCAGAGTAGGTCACATTAGTGGGGGAGTGGCACTGTACATGAAAGAAAAGGCGAGAGGCAAATATACTAAAAATCTTAAATGAATCAACCAGTACCATAGAATTTGTCTGGATAGAAATTCCAAGCTTGAATAATAAGAGTATTACAGTAGGAATATACTACCGACCTCCTGACAGGCATGGTAGCAGTGATTGTGAAATGCTCAGGAAAATCGGAGACTACAAAAACAGAAAATCCAATAATAATGGAGGATTTCAACTAATCCCATATTGACTGGGAACATGTCACCTGCAGGATGGGATGCAGATATAAAATTGCTAGACCCCATTAATGGCTGCTTCTTGGAGCAGCTAGCCCTGGAGGCCACACAGGGAGAGGCAATTCTTGATATAGTCCTAAGTGGAGAACAGGGTCTGGTCCAAGAGGTGAATATAGCTTAACTGCTGTGGGATCCCCATAATGTAATTAAATTTAATGTCTTTGTAGGAGGAAAATAGCAAAGAAACCCACCACAGTAGCACTTAACTTCAAAATAGGGAACTACACAAAAATGAGGAAGCTAGTTAAATGGAAATTAAAATTAACAGTCACGAGTGAAATGCCTGTAAGCTGCATGGAAACTATTTAAAAACACCATGATAGAGATTTGAACTAAATGTATACTCCAAATTTAAAAAAAAAAAAAAAAGTAAGAGGACCAGAAATATACTACCATGGCTGAACAGTAGAGTAAAAGAGGCAGTTAAGGGCAAAAAGGCATCCTTTAAAAATTGAAAGTCAAATCCTACTTAGCAAATAAAAAGGAACATAGACTCTGGCAAGTCCAGTGTAAAAGTATAATTAGGGAGGCAAAAAAAGAATTTGAAGAGCAACTGCAAAAGAGACAAAAACTGAGAGCAACAAAAAATAAAGTACCATGAGAAGAAGGAAGCCACTGGATAAGCAAAGTGCCAAAGGAGCATCAAGGAAGACAAGACCATTGCGGAGAAGCTAAATGAATTATTTGCATCGGCCTTCACAACAGAGGATGTGAGGGAGACTCCCAAACATGAGCCATTCTTTTGAGGTGACAGATCTGAGGAACTATGCCAGATTGAGGTGTCATTAGAGGAGCTCTTGGAACAAATTGATAAATGAAACAGTAATACGTCACCAGGACCAGATGGGATTCCCCCAGGAGTTCCGAAGGAACTCAAATATGAAATTGCAGAACTAACAACTGTGGTGTGTAACCTGTCGTTTAAAACCACCTCGGTACCAGATGACTGGTGGATAGCTCATGCGATGCCTATTTTTATTCAAAGCTCCAGAGGCGACATTGGCAATTACAGGCTGCTAAGCCTAACTTCAGCTCCGGGCAATTGATTGAAACTATAGCAAAGAACAGAATGATCAGATGCACAGATGACCGCAATATGCTTGGGGAAGAGTCACCACAGCTCTTGTAAAGGGAAAGCATGCCCCACTAATCTATTAGAATTCTTTAAGGGTGTCAATAAGCATTTGGACAGAGGTGATCCAATTGATATAGTGTGCTTGGACTTTCAGAAAGCCTTTGACAAGGTCCCACGCTAAAGGCTCTTAAGCAAAGTAAGCTGTCATGGGATAAGAGGGAAGGGAAGGGGTCAGACATGTTCATGGCCAAGTCGGAGGGCTAAGTCACCTCAGCCTGAAGGTGTTGGAGTCTGGGTGGATTGGTGGAAGACCAGGAGGGAAGCAGAGGCAGCGCCACTGTGGCACACCATAAGTTTGTGTGGTAACAGAACCAACATACGGTTCATTTTAAAGTAGCCCCAATTCCCACTTATTTAAACATCTTCACAGAACCACTTTCCCCAAGTCTGGGCCAAGCCCCGCTGCCCACCGTGCCTTCCATAAATCAGTTGTTTTGGGGTTTGGCTGCTTTTTAGAAGTTCCTGGGATTCTTGTGCTGTCATCTGCTGTGGAGTGATGCTGCAGGCTGGGACTCCTGGTGTGAAGGCAAATGGAGAGGACTCACTTGACATTCTGTGGACTCACTTGGTGCAGCTGAATAGCAGAGAGGCAGGGCTGAAACTGCAGTCACTTCTGATTATTTGGAACTGGTAGAGGTAGAGAGAAAGGAAAGGGCCCGTTGGCTGCAGGAAGTTGGAATGTACCTCTGCTGAAAAGCTTGTTAGTAGAAGGGGAAAAGCAATTACTGATTTTCTGCTAGTGCCACTAACCCAAACTGTGGTTAGTAGGCGGCTCCCAGGGCATCTTTCTGAAGAGAGGCCCTCCCCAAAGAGAGGAACCTGTGGACGCACTTGGGCTTGCATGAGTTGAATCTTGCTAATTTTATCCTTGTTTTTCCTTTGGCCTGTTGTTCTGTCCTGTTTCTTCTGAAGCTGTCAGTACAATAGCAATGCCAGGAGTCATTAGAAATTGCTTTATGGGACTGCAGATGGCTTCGTTTGTTAGAGAGGAGTAGATTAGTTATACCATAGTAGCCTCATGTTAGTAACTCTTCCTCCAAGATGTAATGGTAAGGTGCTTGTCTGCAAGAGGGACATGACGCAGCAGGATAAAGAGTCTTAGCCCTTCTCTAGCACCCTCCAGCCAACAAGTTCAAAGAACACAAACACTGGTTAAGCCTCACAACCTCCCCATTATCCTCATTGTGCCAATTGTAAAACAGGCGCAGGAAAGGGAAAATCTCTGATGGGAGGTTGGATGCCAAGCCACGAATAGAACTCGCATCTCCCAACTCCCGGTCCGGTATGTTCGCCACGTAACTCGCCTTCCTGCAACAGGCTGGACTGAGCAAATGGCCCACATCGTTAGATTCACATCACGCCAGCCTGGACAGAAGCCTTGAGAATCGGCTGCAGGGAGCCCATTCTGCAATGGCTGGGAGCAGGCTATCCTAGATGATCTAAGGGGCGGGGGCAAGGAGTGGGGGGAGCAGATGGTGGGGCAGGAGCAAATAGATGATGGGGCAAGGTGTTGAAGCAAAGCTGGCAGGAGGACACACAAAGGAGCAGTGGAAGGAATGTTTTGAGCTCTCTGTGAGCACTCCTCTGGTGCTGAGCGAGCCAGACAATGGTTTTCTGGGACAGCGGCTTCCTGGGGGCGTTTGGTATTTGTGTTCTCTTGCTGTGGCTGCTCTGCCCAGCTGTTCCAGACACCTTGCAGCAGTGCACTCTGTGCCTTGAGCTTGGCAGCAGCCACGGATTTATAAGGAGCTGGTTGCCAGGATGAGCAGAGAAGGGAACAGGGTGGGAAATTGGGAGCCTCCAGAAAAGGCAGGATCTTCTGTTCAGATCCAACATGTCAACAAGTTGGCTCAAAGTAGCACAAGTCTGAGCTCAGTCTGCAGAGGTTGGGGGCTCGCGGAAGGGTGCAAGCTTGGGGGGGAGGTCAGGTGACCTGCAGAAGGCTGCAAGCTTGGGGGGAGGTCAGGTGACCTGTGGAAGGCTGTGAGCTTGTAGGAGGTGATGTCATGTGGCCTGCGGAAGGCTGCAAGCTTTGGGTGTGGGGGGGTCAGGTGGCTGACGGAAGGTGCAAGCTCATGGGAAAGGGAGGAATTATACGCTTGTGGAAGGCTGAGAGCCTGGGGGGAGGGCAGAGTGTCTCTCTCCATAAAGGCTGTGCCCTCTGAGAGCCACAGTTAATTTTTCTAGCTATAGGCTTCTAGTAACAGGCAGGAATCAGAATGTAGTGGAAATGCAATAGTATTGATTTGGGGGCCTTAATGTTCTAGGGTTAATTAATAGAAATCAGAACCATAGGAATTAGAGCTGAGAAAGCACTATTAGGTCCCATCCAGTCCGTCACCTGGGGTCTGTTCTGGATTGTTCCCTACAGCATTTTGTTTTTCTAGTACTTTGAAAACTGGGGTAGACAGTGTCCCAATCAGTGTAACTTTCACCCCGTCCCTCGGCAGACTGTTTACCGCCTAACACATCTCACTGTCCAGAAAAGTTCCTTGAAAAGTTCCTCTGGCTTCAAGACTAAGCTTGATAAGTGTACGGAGGGGATGGTATGATGGGATAGCCTAATTTTGGCAATTAATTGATCTTTGACTATTAGCAGTAAATATGCCCAATGGCCTGTGATGGGACACTAGATAGGGTGGGATCTGAGTTACTACAAATAATTCTTTCCTGGGTGTCTGGCTGGGGAGTCTTGCCCACATGCTCAGGGTTTAGCTGATCGCCATATTTCTACTCTGGAAGGAATTTTCCTCCAGGGCAGATTGGCAGAGGCCCTGGGGGGTTTTCGCCTTCCTCTGCAGCGTGGGGCACGGGTCACTTGCTGGAGGATTGTCTGCACCTTGAAGTCTTTAAACCATGATTTGAGGACTTCAGTAGCTCAAACATAGGTCAGGGTTTTGTTACAGGAGTGGGTGGGTGAGATTCTGTAGCCTGCGTTGTGCAGGAGGTCATACTAGATGATCATAATGGTCCCTTCTGACCTTAAAGTCTATGAGTCTAAGGTAAGTCTACACTACGAAATTAGGTTGAATTTATAGAAGTTGTTTTTTTAGAAATCGTTTTTATATAGTCGATTGTGTGTGTCCCCACACAAAATGCTCTAAGTGCATTAAGTGCATTAACTCGGCGGAGTGCTTCCACCGTACCGAGGCAAGCGTCGACTTCCGGAGCGTTGCACTGTGGGTAGCTATCCCACAGTTCCCTCAGTCTCCGCCGCCCATTGGAATTCTGGGTTGAGATCCCAATGCCTAATGGGGCAAAAACATTGTCACGGGTGGCTCTGGGTACATGTCGTCAGGCCCTCCCTCCCTCCATGAAAGCAACGGCAGACAATAGTTTCGCGCCTTTTTTCCTGAGTTACCTGTGCAGACGCCATACCACAGCAAGCATGGAGCCCGCTCAGCTCACTGTCACCATACATGTCCTGGGTGCTGGCAGACGCGGTACTGCATTGCTACACAGCAGCAGCTCATTGCCTTGTGGCAGGAGACGGTGCAATAGGCCTGATAACCATCGTCAACATGTCCTAGGTGCTCCTGGCCACCTCAGTAAGGTCGGTCAGGAGTGCGTGGGCAGACATGGGCGCAGGGACTAAAATAGGAGTGACTCAACCAGGTCATTCTCTTTAGTCCTGCTGGCAGTCGTATGGCACCGTCTTCTGCCGAGCAGCCAGGAGATGAGGATGGCTAGCAGTCCTACTGCACCGTCTGCTGCCAGCCAAAGATGTAAAAGATAGATGGAGTGGATCAAAACAAGAAATAGACCAGATTTGTTTTGTATTCATTTGCTCCACCCTCCCTCCCTCCGTGAAATCGGCGGCCAACAATCGTTTCGGTGAGGTCTCTCTGGGGCACCTTGAAAAGTTTAATGGAGATTCAGGCCTGCCTGGAATACCAGGGGGAGGGATAGCTCAGTGAGCATTGGCCTGCTAAACCCAGGGTTTTGAGTTCAATCCTTGAGGGGGCCATTCTGTGTGACAGTTGTTTTTGTTTCTTCTTGATATAGAGCCACCCCCTTTGTTGATTTTAATTCCCTGTAAGCCAACCCTGTAAGCCATGTCATCAGTCGCCCCTCCCTCCGTCAGAGCAATGGCAGACAATCGTTCCGCACCTTTTTTCCGTGCAGACACCATGCATGGAGCCCGCTCAGATCACTTTGGCAATTAGGAGCACATTAAACACCATGTGCATTATCCAGCAGTATATGCAACACCAGAACCTGGCAAAGTGAAACCGGCCGAGTAGACAACGTCAGCGCGGTGACGAGAGTGTTGAGAACATGGACACAGACTTCTCTCAAAGCACGGGCCCTGGCAATGTGGGCATCATGGTGCTAATGGGGCAGGTTCGTGCAGTGGAACGCCAATTCTGGGCTCGGGAAACAAGCACAGACTGGTGGGACCGCAAAGTGTTGCAGGTCTGGGACGATTCCCAGTGGCTGCGAAACTTTCGCATGCGTAAGGGCACTTTCATGGAACTTTGTGACTTGCTTTCCCCTGCCCTGAGGTGCAAGAATACCAAGATGAGAGCAGCTCTCACAGTTGAGAAGCGAGTGGCAATAGCCCTGTGGAAGCTTGCAAGGCCAGACAGCTACGGTCAGTCGGGAATCAATTTGGAGTGGGCAAATCTACTGTGGGAGCTGCTGTGATGCAAGTAGCCAACGCAATCAAAGATCTGCTGACATCAAGGGTAGTGACTCTGGGAAATGTGCAGGTCATAGTGGATGGTTTTGCTGCAATGGGATTCCTTAACTGTGGTGGGGCCATAGACGGAACCCATATCCCTATCTTGGCACCGGAGCACCAAGCCGGCGAGTACATAAACCGCAAGGGGTACTTTTCAATAGTGCTGCAAGCATTGGTGGATCACAAGGGTCATTTCACCAACATCAGCGTGGGATGGCCGGGAAAGGTACATGACGCTCGCATCTTCAGGAACTCTGGTCTGTTTCAAAAGCTGCAGGAAGGGACTTCATTCCCAGACCAGAAAATAACTGTTGGGGATGTTGAAATGCCTTTAGTTATCCTTGGGGACCCAGCCTACCCCTTAATGCCATGGCTCATGAAGCCATACACAGGCAACCTGGACAGTAGTCAGGAGCTGTTCAGCTACAGGCTGAGCAAGTACAGAATGGTGGTAGAATGTGCATTTGGACGTTTAAAAGCGCGCTGGCGCAGTTTATTGACTTGGTTAGACCTCAGCGAAACCAAATTTCCCATTGTTATTGCTGCTTGCTGTGCGCTCCACAATATCTGTGAGAGTAAGGGGGAGACGTTTATGGCTGGGTGGGAGGTTGAGGCAAATCGCTTGGAGGCTGGTTACGCGCAGCCAGACACCAGGGCGGTTAGAAGAGCACAGGAGGGCGTGGTGTGCAACAGAGAAGCTTTGAAAACCAGTTTCATGACTGGCCAGGCTAAGGTGTGAAAGTTCTGTTTGTTTCTCCTTGATGAAACCTTGGTTCACTCTACTTCCCTGTAAGCTAACCACCCTCCCCTCCCCCCTTCGATCACCGCTTGCAGAGGCAATAAAATCATTGTTGCTTCACATTCATGCATTCTTTATTAATTCATCACACAAATAGGGGGATAACTGCCAAGGTAGCCTGGGAGGGGTGGTGGAGGAGGGAAGGAGAAGGCCACATAGCACTTTAAAACTTATTGAATGCCAGCCTTCTGTTGCTTGGGTAATCCTCTGGGGTGGAGTGGCTGAGTGGCCAGAGGCCCCCCCACCGTGTTCTTGGGCGTCTGGGTAAGGCAGGTATGGAACTTGGCGAGGAAGGCGGTTGGTTACACAGGGGCTGTAGCGATGGTCTGTGCTCCAGCTGCCTTTCCTGCAGCTCAACCATACCCTGGAGCATATTAGTTTGATCCTCCAGCAGCCTCAGCATCCTGCCTCTTGTGAATCCTACCTCTTGTCATCACGCTGCCGCCACCTATCATCTTCAGCCCTCTCTTCAGACCGCCACTTACTCTCTTCAGCCCGCCGCCTCTCCTCCTGGTCATTTTGTGCTTTCCTGCACTCTGACATTGTCTGCCTCTACGCATTCGTCTGTGCTCTGTCAGTGTGGGAGGACAGCATGAGCTCAGAGAACGTTTCATCGTGAGTGCGGTGGTTTATTTGGTTTTTTGTTTTTTTTTTGCTTTTGATTTTTGTTTTGTTTTTGGTTTTTTTTGCCTTCTAATCTTCGCTAGCCTCTGGGAAGGAGAAGATCCTGTGATCCTTGAACACATGCAGCTGGTGGAGGAAAAAAAAGGGACAGTGATATTTAAAAGGACACATTTTATAGAACAATGGGTACACTTTTTCATGGTAAACCTTGCTGTTAATATTACATACATAGCACATGTGCTTTCATTACAAGGTCGCATTTTGCCTCCCCCCATCGCGTGGCAAACCCCTCACCCCTCCCCGTGGCTAACAGCGGGGAATATTTCTGTTCAGCCACAGGCAAACAGCCCAGCAGGAACAGGCATCTCTGAATGTCCCCTTAAGAAAAGCACCCTATTTCAACCAGGTGACCATGAATGATATCCCTCTCCTGAGGATAACACAGAGAGATAAAGAACAGATGTTGTTTGAACACCAGCAAACATACACTGCAATGCTTTGTTCTGCAGTGATTCCTGACTACATGCTACTGGCCTGGCGTGGTAAAGTGTCCTACCATGGAGGACGGAATAAGGCTGCCCTCCCCAGAAACCTTTTGCAAAGGCTTTGAGAGTACATCCAGGAGAGCTTTATGGAGATGTCCCTGGAGGATTTCCGCTCCATCCCCAGACACGTTAACAGACTTTTCCAGTAGCTGTACTGGCCGTGAATGCCAGGGCAAATTAATCATTAAACACGCTTGCTTTTAAACCATGTATACTACTTTAAAAGGTACACTCACCAGAGGTCCCTTCTCTGTCTGGTGGGTCCAGGAGGCAGTCTTGGGTGGGTTTGGGGTGTACTGGCTTCAGGTCCAGGGTGAGAAACAGTTCCTGGCTGTTGGGAAAACCGGTTTCTCCTCCTCATCATCTTCCTCGTCCCCAAAACCTGTTTCCGCGTTGTCTCCATCTCCATTGAAGGAGTCAAACAACACAGCTGGGGTAGTGGTGGCTGAACCCCCTAAAATGGCATGCAGCTCATCATAGAAGCAGCATGTTTGGGGCTCTGACCCGGAGCGGCCGTTTGCCTCTCTGGTTTTCTGGTAGGCTTGCCTCAGCTCCTTAAGTTTCATGCGGCACTGCTTCGGGTCCCTGTTATGGCCTCTGTCCTTCTTGCCCTGGGAGATTTTGACAAATGTTTTGGCATTTCGAAAACTGGAACGGAGTTCTGATAGCACGGATTCCTCTCTCCATACAGCGATCAGATCCTGTTCCTCCCGTTCAGTCCATGCTGGAGCTCTTTTGCGATTCTGGGACTCCATCATGGTCACCTCTGCTGATGAGCTCTGCACTCACCTGCCGCTCGCCATGCTGGCCAAACAGGAAATGAGATTCAAAAGTTCGCGGGCCTTGTCCTGTCTACCAGGCCAGTGCATCTGAGTTGAGAGTCACAGTGGAGCACTCTGGTATAGCTCCCGGAGGCCAATACCGTTGCATTGCGTCCACACTACCCCAAATTCGACCTGGCACGGCCAATTTCAGTGCTAATCCCCTTGTCGGGGGTGGAGTAAGGAAATCAATTTTAAGAGCCCTTTAAGTCGAAAAAAAGGGCTTTGTCGTGTGGATGGGTGCAGGGTTAAATCGATTTAATGCTGCTAAATTTGACCTCAAATCCTAGTGTAGACTAGGGCTATATTAATTGAATTTAATTTTTTAAATTTCATCCCATTACTCTGAGTTCTACCTCTTACCATGCCCTAAATAACTCCTCTCCCTCTTTGTCATTTTGTAGAAGCCTGTTTTGTTGTCTTTTGCCATCACTTAGCCAAGCTTTGAATGTGTCTCTTTCAGTCTTTCTTTATAATGAATTCCTACACCCTCAATCATTTTTGTTGCTTCTCTGAACTCCCTATACTTTTGTTTGCAGCCTTCTGGTACTGCACTACCCAGAGCTGAGCACAGTATTGCTGGAACAGTCTCGTTGCTTCCATGTAGAGCAAGACTGTCATCTTCTTTCTTTGTAACTTGATGCCTTTGCCCAAAATCAAAATGGCCTCTTTTGCTGTTGCATCACAGTGCGCAATTGATCTGAGCCTCTGTGGTGGCTGCCCTTTGTGAGAGTGCAGAGGGGGAGCAGAGTGCAGGGTTGTACCCAGGCAACTTTTGGCAATATTTGGAGTACTCCAATTTTGTTGACCTGAGTCAGTTTGATTTTAGAGCTGGTTATGGTTTGGGGACTGCCCTGTTCCTCTTGGTCAAAGATCTAGCAATGGAGGAGGCTCTAACAGCAGTCTTCTATACCATTGACCCTGAGGCAGGGTTGACTTGTCTGTGGGCCTTGTCGGGATAGTCACTTTTGAGTAAAAAGAAAAGGAGAACTTGTGGCACCTTAGAGACAAACAAATTTATTTGAGCATAAGCTTTCGTGAGCTACAGCTCACTTCATCGGATGCTGTAGCTCACGAAAGCTTATGCTCAAATAAATTTGTTTGTCTCTAAGGTGCCACAAGTCCTCCTTTTCTTTTTGCGGATACAGACTAACACGGCTGCTACTCTGAAACTTGTCACTTTTGAGTGGCTCTGTTCTCTCCTTTTCAGTACAACCCAGAGGGTGCTACTGGACATTTGCTCCCTAAAGTCTTCTATTGGAGGTGATATTAGTGATATTCGTCCAGTATGAAACATCTGGTGGGTGTGGTGTTACTGGGGCATGGAATAGGTGCACTTTTAATGCAAAATGAGAAAGGGGAGCAGCCACTGTGGGGCATGCGTCTTAGGGCTTTGACCACAGACCCTGAGCCCATCAGGACTGTCCTGGGGGTGTATACGCTCTGTAGTCCTTCTTCAAATGCCGTGCCTCCTTTCACACTGCTTGGATAGCGAAGTTTCTCCTTACCCCTTGTATTCCACTAATGCTCACATCCCCAGATGGCCCAGAATTTGCTGTTCGTGTTGTCCATAGTTCTCTTTCAGTTTTATTGTTTCCTAGCTATTTCCAGCCCATTGAATATTGCTCTGGGATTATTTTTCCCTCCATGTTTCAGCTGCTGTTCTCCAGTTGAATCTGTCTAGGCCCTAAATACTGTGGTGTCGGAGCTTCTCAGACACTAATGACTTTATCTTCTCAACACCCCTGTGAGGTAGGGCAGGAATATTATCACCGCTTTACAGCAGGCGGGTTGAGGGAGTAAAGGACTTGTCCAACTTCCAAACTTCATCTTTTAGCTACTGGATCTTGACATGCCTTTGTCTGCAGGTAAAAGAGCCCTCTAAGCATGAGAGAAATTGAACCCAGTCCAGGCTCTTAAACCACAAGATCATCCTTCCATCTGTGCTGTTTGTTCATGAAAATGTTAGATAAGACACTCCTACAACTGATCCCTGCTACCTCAGTAGGACACCTGTTCCCACTCAATATACAGTCATTGATGATTTTGTACATTCACATCCATTGGCTCTCCTTGGAAATATCTTTAAGTACAAACATAGCTACATGTAGAAATAACTGGTGCAACTCCAGTTAAGGCTGAGATAAGTTTTGCACTTAAAACAAGATTAACCTCTGTATTATTAAGATTAACCTCAGCAGAAGAGAAGAATGAGGTGGGATTTGATAGCAGCCTTCAACTACCTGAAGGGGGGGTTCCAAAGAGGATGGAGCTAGGCTGTTCTCAGTGGTGGCAGATAACAGAACAAAGAGCAAAGGTCTCAAGTTGCAGTGGGGGAGGTCTAGGTTGGATATTAGGAAACACTATTTCACTAGGAGGGTGGTGAAGCACTGGAATGGGTTACCTAGGGAGGTGGTGGAATCTTCTTCCTTGGAGGTTTTTAAAGCCCAGCTTGACAAAGCCCTGGCTGGGATGATTTAGTTGGGGTTGGTCCTGCTTTGAGCAGGGGATTGGACTAGATGTCCTCCTGAGGTCTCTTCCAACCCTAATCTTCTATGATAATGTATAATAACTACAGAATATCCTCCTCAAAATTGCAGCACTGAATCTTTGAGTATGGATGAATTTTCTGACCATTTAGAAGTAAATCTGGTTAATCAATGTAGGAGCTAAAATTAATTTAAAATTGGTCCTTTGAGAAATTTAGCACCCACTGCCAGACCATTTTTGTTCCAAATGATCTTAATAATAGCATAACACAGGCACTTCAAACTTCCCATGTAGTTTAAACTCACTGAAATCTTGTGAGTAGGCTACATTTGAAGAATTTTTATTTTAGGATTAGTGCTCTTTTCCCCCTATTCTTCATAATTGAAAAAATGTCTTCTGCAATAGGGGCTAAAGAATAATGTTCTACTATAGAGAAATCCATGAAGAACTGTCTGTCCACTTTCAAACTGGCAGATCCTATTGTTCTCAGTGGTACTGAAATCACAGACTGCCAGTGCATGCCATCCTCGTAATGGCCCCCTGTCTCCTGTGGTTTCCAGTGGTACTCCAGGGACGTCTACCCAGCAGCCGGGGGAGTGTGCTTCCAGCACAAGTAGACAGATGTGCACTAGCTCTCGTCATGCTGGTGAGCTAAAGATCGCAGTGTGGCTGCGGTGGCACAGGCAGGAGCTCGGGCTAGCTGCCCCGGGACGTACCCCGCGGGCCAGTGAGATTGTGCTCCGAGAGCTAGGCTGAGCCGCTGCCCCTGCCACCACAGAGCTAGCACGTGTGTCTGCCCATGTGCGGAAGCGTCCTCCCAGTTGCAGTGTAGACATACTCTGAGAGTTTCTCTCTGCTTCCTGAGGGCCGCCATCTTCTCTTGGTTTACTCTCATTTAGAAAAATGGGAGATGAGGGCCATTTTGAAAGATGGCAAGTCTTCATCAGTTTCTGTGAAAGAGAAGATCTGCCAGAAACTTTTGGTTATGAAAAATAATGGCAAAATAATAATTAATTCTAAGTTCTTCTCAAAAGCTTCTATTGTACCAGCTCTACCCAACAGGGAGGGGAAACTAGGATGTTTGTGTATACGTGGGGGGGTGGGGCGCATTTCCAGACATGAAAAGAAATCCAGACATGTTATGGTTAGCCTTAAAGCTACATTTTCTGGGTTTATAATGCTTGGTTTTGTCATAATTACATCATCTCTATAATGTATTTTACCCTAAATTACTGACACACATTGTCATCTTTAGCTCCGTCTTACCCCAGTTTGTCTGGAAATTGAGAAGGGCTTGCAGTGGAGCCCTAGGTTGAAGTCTGAATTGTGATAGTTCAGAATTCAGCACCTGGCCTTTGCCTCATTCAGCTGAATAATTTTAAATAATTAAATCCACAGCCTTTACCAATAGTCTGGGATGTCACACCCAGCCTATGGGCACTCAACCTGCCTGACTTATTTATGGACCATGTACAGTGTTAAGATTTTGCAGAATCCTGAGCTTTCATTTTTATAACAGTAACTGACGTGGTGCTGTCTGCCTGAACCTGCACGCAGCCTTGAACAATTACCAAGGTGTGCGATTGCCCCATCAGCCTCACTAGTGAGGACACGAATGTCAGCATGGACCATTTAGTTGCTGATCACTTTAGTGTACGGAAAGGGGAAGGGATGGCAGCGAAGCCCATGGGGGCAGGTAGATTTGCTGTAGGGAAGGAAATGGAGAGGAGACGAGACACACATCCAGAGTAAGGAGGATGGGGAAGGAAGAGAAACGGGAGAGTTTGCATGGTCTCTACTGGGGAGTGAGGAATGACATGGAATGGGATAATAATGGACTGATTAAATGAGAATAACTCAACATTTAGCTACTACATAAGGACCAGATTCTTCCCTTCAGCTCTGTGCAAACCTCCCAGTGTGATCGAGGGGAGTATGGAGCCCTAAACAGTATACTGACGCAGAGCAGAATTTAAAATGGAATTTTCCAACCTCCACTGCAGGAGTTTGACTCCCGTTTTCTAAAAGGAGTATGGCCACTGGCAGGTTCTCCATTGCCTTTTTTCACTCCTTCACCATCTCCTTCTAATAACCCCTCCCTGCCTCTTCTCACCTTTTTCTTCCCTTCCAGTGCTTTCCTCTTTGTTTCCTAAACCCCCCATTTGTCTCCACTCTGGGGCTGAACTTTCCTTTCTCTCCAGACCCAAAGAGCTGGATTTGGGCTTACTCTGTTTTGTTTCTTTTGGTGCTGGATTTGCATGATTCTCCTTTCCAACTGATTCCTGTTTAGAGCTCGGTTAAACTGTGCAGAATACTATTTAAAAGAAAGGAACTTGTCAAGATGCATTTGTTAGATCACATTTAAAATGAAATAGAATTGAAGGTAGATTTTGTCCAAAGAAAGGAAAAAACCCTGAAAAGCTGTCGAGCCGCAGGAGAAAGCCCCTCCTTTGTTGTCCTCCTGACACTGAAGTGTAATTTTTCATGGTTATTTGGACTGGAAAATGGTGGGTGGAGGTAATGGGGGGAGAAGGGAGAGATGGGCTTGCGATTATTTCCTATAAATGACAACACAATTCCATCACGCTCCACTACAAATATGTTCAGGGATTTTGCCTTTTTTTGCATTTCATGTGTGAAAATAATAGCAATGATCTAGTTCTGCTGAAATTCAAGGGGACAAATCCCTGTTGGATTCTACTGACTTCAGACTTCGTGCCGCGTGCAAGAAAGAGCCATCTCAGGGACCTGAGTGTTGAACTTTCTTTTTTAAAGTGGAATTAAATTATTCAGAAGTATCCTTAGAAATAATTGGTTGTATTTATGATAATGAATCCTCAAAAGTAAACTGAAGAAAAAAATGTCTCCGGTTTTATTAGTTTCCTTTACAGTATCGATAGATCTGTCTCTGGATCACTGGCCAAGAAGATAAGTAGCCCAGCTCATTTTGTTTGAACTACTTTTAGACAGTTTTGTATGTAATGTCTCGTCTCCTATGTTTAAATAAAAAGAAAAGGAGGACTTGTGGCACCTTAGAGACTGCTCAAATAAATTGGTTATAAGCTTTCGTGAGCTACAGCTCACTTCATCTAAGGTGCCACAAGTACTCCTTTTCTTTTTGCGAATACAGACTAACACGGCTGCTACTCTGAAACCTATGTTTTAAATACTTTTTTGTAGGATATGATGAGTTCAAATAACTAACTGGCACTTTTTCTGTTGGGTAAACATGGTGGTCAGTGAGTGACACTGAAATGGGAGCATTTCTGACTTTGTGTAGTTTGGAAACGGTCCTTCTTTTTGCAGAACTGTTTTCTAGTGTGATATTTTCTGCAGAGCTAAATTCCTGTCCAACTTGTAGGTTTCCAAAGCAATGCAGACTCTTTCACTGTTCATTCTCAGAACGTAGCTAGCTGTCTGTGGCCCAGATCCATTGAAGTCAACGGGATGCCTCACATGCTTAAAGCTAAACACGTGTGTAAGTATTGGCAGGATTGGTCCGAACTCTCTAACAACAAACTGAAATTAAAAGGCGAAGGTGCTGAAATTTCCTCCTCACGCTGTATTTCTCCTGAGGGTTAGACTACCTCCTCCTCCTTTGCCAGCAGTAATTGCAGCGTTATGGAACAGGCAAGCTTCTCACTCTTGTCTAAACTCCTGTTTTTTCTTGTTTTTGTAAACAGTGGTAAGATCTTCACTACTGTATGCAGAGACGCAAATGATCTCTTCTCCAAATATCCCCCCAAACCATGCCAGAGTCTCCACCTCTCTGTTGCTTCAGCCTGTTGCCAGAATCCATGGGCAGAGGACTAAATCATTTTAGGATCAGGATTTTAGCACAATGGCTTTTTGTGCAACACTCCTCTTGCTGCAGGCATTTTTTGACCACATGCATTTCTTGTCACTCTCCGGGCATGGGATCCCCAGCTGTATTTGGTAAATGAGGTGATACATTTGATTGGTAAAAATAATGATCATACTAATTAAAATGATGTTTTAATGAAAAAGGGAGAGATGCAAATGTGTGACAGAAGAAGGCCAGCCTGCTTTCCTTGAGTGAGAAGCACATGTCAGGGGAGAGTCAAAGCCCTTGTCTATTTTGTAGGATGTTAAAATAAAATGACCCCCAGCAGCCCTGTCAGAAGCATCTGCATCTGTCAGAGTTTCTCCCTGCAAAAAGGCAAATAAAGACCAAAGTGTTCAACAACAAATATACCTGTTTGTCTGCGCTTGCCCCCCTCTTCAGTGTTCTCTGCCTCTACACTTGCCAGGTTGCTGCAGGAAAGCCTGGTACATGGCTTCGGCTTGGAGGACAGGCCTTTAGGGGCTGTTTTTCAGTTGGGCATTGCGTGCGTTTAACTTGTAGCTGGCATTCTCCTCACTCCTCCTCAGTGTGTTCTGCACAGACGTACCCTTTGCACATGGCTGCCCCAGAAATAAAGTTATTAACCCAAGAGCAACAAAAGGGTTATTGATTACATCCTGAGGCCCAGTGCTAAATGGTTAGGAATCCCTCCAACTAGCCCATTACTCTAAGATTTGAGCCCCATGAATCACTCCTCACATTCTGGACCCTGGTATTTCCCTCCCATCACCTTGGGCGCTGCTTCTCCTTTGTGTAGCACAGGTGCAGAGTGACCCACTCAAGAAAGCACCACACAGTGTCTTTGGGCCGTCCATCGTATGCATCCTTGCGTCTGTCTGTACCCGAGGAGGGAAACGGCTCCATCCTGACCAATGCCTCCAACAGCAGGTGACACTCTGCAGGGCCAGCCTTAGGGGAAACGGCACCCTGGGCAAACGTGTATTTTGGCGCCCCTGGCCCCCATGGGCGTGGTGCCCCCCTATTTCCCCTCCACCCTGTGGGTGCCCCTTCCCATTGCACTGCCCACACCCTCACCCCTGCACTGTGACCCTGTTGCCCCAACCCTTGCACCCCCCTCCTGCACCCACATAGGAAAACTGACCTGGATGTATGGAGCGCATGGTATTGCTCCTTGCTCCCCCGAGCCTCCTAAGGGGGCGCAGAGGAACGTTGGGGAGTGCAGTATCTGTGTGTCACCGCTTGCCTCCCCTCTCCATAGTCTTCCTCCGGAAGAAGCCGGGAGAAATCTGGGCGCCCCCCACAGACAGCAGTCCTCTGCCAGCTGGGAGCAGCTTCCGCCTCTACCCTGGCAGCACCCACCTCTGTGCCGCCGCACGGCACCCCACCCCCCGACCATGCCTCCCTGACGCTCCGCTCCACACGCTTGGGGCATGGAGGTGAGATCGCTGCCAAAGGGCTGGAAATTGGATTTATGCACATTTTCAAGTAGCTGCATTGTCTCTGCTTCACGTGCAGCTAATCTGCAGCTCAGGACATGTGGAGAACGGTCTTCTGGTAGGCCCTGTCACCAGCACTTAGTCAAATTATTCTCAGGATGCTGCTCTCCGAATGCTGAATCTTGGTCACTTATGCCTGTTCACTGTCAAATCAAAGGTTAGAAAGCTGTAGGATTGATACTCTAATTCACAGATTAAAAAGGCCAGAGGACTCCAGCGACAGACTTGCCCCTATATCTGTGCTCTGCAGTCACCCAGCCATGGAGAGCTCCAGTAACAGACCTGTCCCTATTTCCTCCTCTTTTGCTGATCTAAAGCAGGGTGTGGAAGTGAGTCCCTTGAAACTTACCATTTAGAAATGCTTGGTCAGTATGTATAACAATTTGGATTCAGACATTTTCTTGCATCCTGAAAGAGTCCAAGATGATTTCCATACTACAGCTAGCAATCCCGTTGCCCACCATTGGGGTGAGGCCCATCAGCTTTTGAACAGCACAAAACGATAGCACCAGTGGTTTAGAAATCCCTTCGTCATGTTAAGCTGCAGGTGGAATCTAGGTAGTTTGTTTGGTTATTATCCAAGTTAAGATTTGGCTAGGTTCCCAGGATAACAGCCCACCTCTTACCTCATATGCTGTCGGCTGTTTACTAACTACAAGCAGCCAGAGGCTTGGTTCTAAGGCTTACATGAAAGACGTTGCCCCATTAGCCCTCATATGCACTCAGAGGGAAGAGAGCACCCTTCTGAATTGTCAGCAATGCTTCCTGCTGTATTTAGGTGTCCCTGCAGTACTCCTTTCCAAAGTCCAACTGTTCCATTCTGGACCTGTGACCTGAGAGGACAAAGCACAGCTGGCATGTGGGAGATGGCATAGAATGCAGACCGAGGCTTTCACGGTGCTTTGCTCCTACCCCACAACAGTCCGTTCCCCCCCCCCCCCCCCCGAGCTTCTTCACAGGGATTCATTCAGCTGGCCAGAGGGACAGTCCTCTCCATGGTATTGTTACCATTCCACCCCACACACACACAGTTAGTGGGGCAATTGCGTGAAAGCCGATGCTAACTAGGGCAGGGCCAACCCCAGCTCAATAAAAACCCTGAGTTGGGGAGTCCTAGTCAGAGCCCCTAGTACACCACATGTCTATGGCGGAGGTGAAAAGATGGGCACAGAGGGCTCTGGCCTCCTGTGGGCCATCCGAGATCCATGGCATGTGAGGGCCAAACGCCCCAGATGTTCCAAAAGGAGAGACAATGACAATAATTTACATGGGGTCCTTGAGTGCTGATCTGCCCTGACTCTGCTTCATTTGTGAGAGCTAACTGGATTGCAGCATCCATCAGTGAATGTGTACATGGGTAGGGCAGGGCTACCCTGACCTTCTAGTCTAAAATTTCCCTGCCCTTGCTACCACCATTGCATGTTCATGGCTATGGGAAAGCTTCTCCCTTCAAGTCTAGTGATGGTAAGCACATGCACGCGCATCATCACGTGGAGTGGATAGCTCTAGCCTACTGCTGCCAATTTGGGCAGTGTCACTGGTGCCCGAGGTAGGCTGGCTTTCAGGTCCATGGGAGGGGTGGGGGTGACAGGCACCCTTTTTGTTTCACAGAAGATGCTTTGTGTACAATTAAAACTTGTTTCTGGTAAACCTCATTCCAGGAAAGATGAGCTTTTAACAAAGGGCTTTTGACAGCTGCAGGGTATTTCACTTTTTTAATGCCGAATGAAAAATCAATACATTTTTCTAGGTTATACATATTCAGAACAGGCTTGATATTTCCATTATAATGGAAAATGGGTGTCTGTGCACATCTCGCCTGTCAGAGCTGCACCATTGCATTTTCCAAGCCACTGCTAAATATTTCAAACCTGATTTGATTGTGGTTCATGACAGCTAGTGTTTCTCAGCTCTTGAGCCTGCCGGAGGGAGGGGAGGCAAACACGCTATTTCAGTTCCTTCCCCCCTGCCCCCCAAAGAAATACCCCTCATCCTTTTGCATCAGAGATGACAGTTTGTTAGGGAAATAAGGCTGAGAGGAAGAGAGAACTGAGGAGACTCAGATTGTTCAGCCTGGCACACTTCCAGTAGGGATTTAGTGACTTCTCTCTGCACTGATTTTAAGCTTTGTTGTCTGGGTTTTGGAAGGGGCAAAAGTGATAC
This sequence comes from Natator depressus, assembly GCF_965152275.1. Lineage (NCBI taxonomy): Eukaryota > Metazoa > Chordata > Testudines > Cheloniidae > Natator > Natator depressus. The sequence continues at coordinate 42,454,093 of NC_134245.1, forward strand.
ATTTTGTTCCTGTGATGTTTGGGGACAGAGGCACATTCTCGCTATTTACTAAACTCAGGGATTTTCTGAATTCTGCTGAGGTCAGAAGATACTTAAATTTTCCAGACTGCTTTTCCTCAGCTCCTTCTCTTTAGTGAATAGTTTAATTTCAAATTAAAAGGAAATGCCGTTGTCTAAAATGATTTATTCGCTAAGGAAGAAAAGACCCATCCTGGGAATTAGCACTGGGGTGGATTTCAAAATTCTGAATAGCAAATTTCCTAGTATTCCTGCCACCCGGTAATTACTGCTCTTGGTATAAGCCCATTCTCAGGGATTTATAAAATTGTTCCAAGTATATTTATTTATATAGCACCCAGTGTGCACTGGGTGCCTCGTGGATAGTGTTAAGGCAGTGGGGCTCATGGCAGGATTTTATTGTTTGTGTTTCAGTGAGACTCAATCTCTCTCATGCAAATTGCTTAGCAGCAGCCCCTAAGTCTGCCCAGTTCCTCTGCCTAGGAAGGGTGAAATTCACTTAACTTTCATAAACCCTGACATGTACAGAGCTTGGGGAAATCCACTTTGCAGGCTGGGGCCACAGCACAGCTATACCCTCTCCATGCCCTCTACTCCAGCTAATGCATAGGAATAGCAGCTATAGCCCCTCAGTGCTACTCGTTAAGGCCCCACACTGCAGATTAAACGGCACTCTCTGGGATGGCTCTGTCGTCCTGGATTCAGCACACCCTGCTCTGCTCCTGTAAATGAGAGGACCAGCATAGAGTTTCTCTCAGACATACAGAGGTTCCCGAATGCAGTGCTGCAGGTGAACTACCTCTCGCGGCACAGCATCCCCTGTGTCTCCTGCACAGGGGCATGCACTCTAGTCACAAAGACAGGTTTCAGAGTAACAGCCGTGTTAGTCTGTATTCGCAAAAAGAAAAGGAGTACTCGTGGCACCTTAGAGACTAACCAATTTATTTGAGCATAAGCTTTCGTAAGCTACAGCTCACTTCATCGGATGAAGTCAGTCTCTAAGGTGCCACAAGTACTCCTTTTCTTTCTAGTCACAAAGTGGGTGGGACTCAATTAGACTAACAAACTGAGCCGATGTCTCCCGCTTAAAATGTTACTGACTCTTCAGATACTCAGCAAAGACACAGTTTTCTCTCAGGGATCTGCATGGCCATGACTGAAGGCTCAAAGTCGAGCTGTCTTTGAGTTATAAGCGTGGGGGGAAATGGGACAAGGGTTTGGGGTTTTTTGGTTTTTTTTTTCCAAGTGAAAGAATGTAGGGGAGTGCTTTAGGCACACAGTGACCAGTGAGATTTTGCTCAAACTTTAGGTGCATCAGAAAGTTGTGAACATGTGAAAGTAGCGGATGGGAGTGGACACCAAGTGTGGCGAGTACTTGCTATAGTATGAGGTGACACAAGCGCCTTCATTGTTTTTACAGGGACTTTTGCCCCTAACTAATCAGAGGATCGGCTGTCTTTAGTGGTTTGGCACTGGACACTCTTGCCCTAGAGGAGGGTGAGCATTCCCCTCAGCTGCAGGGCTCTCCCATTGGCCAGCTGAGCTCAGCAGAAGGGTCAGCTCTGTCTTGCCATTGAAGTGTGACTATAGCTTAAGTACAATCTGACATGAGGATATTCTAGCCAATTCTAATGAAAGGAAATTACACATCAGAAACCCTTCAGTGTTACTGCACGTGAGAGTTCAAGAGAAAGGGGGTGAGGGAAGAAGCTGGGAGTGGACAACTAGGGATGGATCACTTGATGACTGCCTGTTCTGTTCATTTCCCCTGGGGCACCTGGCACTGGCCACTGTCGGAAGACAGGACACTGGGCTAGATGGACCCTTGGTCTGACCCAGTGTGGCCGTTCTTAAGAGCAGCCCCCTCCCCATCAGTCATGTAACTGGCCTTGTTCGTTCAGTAATATGCCCCATGAAATGCAAGAGGAAAGAAGGATGCGAAAGCCCTGACTCAAAAGTTTACAGGCGGTTCTCTTCCATCTCCGAGAATAGCTGTTGGAACAGTCACTTGGGCGCTCCAGATCCAGAGACCTCATCAGAGAGAATTTTGAAGTAGGTGCTTGGCAAGGAGGAAAGACCCTGTTTCTTTTTTACATTGACATTTGGGGGTTTGCTCTTTTCTCTGTTGAAAGGAGCCACCTTGACATTAAAAACTGGATCAAATCATTGGTCTTAACTCTGGTCTAATATCTTAACTCTGCTAGTGGCCAATTCCTGATATTTCAGACAGAGGTTGTCAATTATTTTTTTGTCAAGGTCCAAATTTCTCAGTCAAGGTATAATCAAGATCCAGACTCCAGAGAAAATAATAAAATATAACAATAATAAGTAAATAAAAGGATTTTGGGGTCCATTCAAAAGTGTCTGGTGGTCTGGATTTGGCCTACAGTCCGCCTGCTCCAGAGGAAGGCGAAAAACCCAACCGTAGTGCAGCTAGTAGCTAGTTACGAAGTGCTGCACGGGAAACGGAAGGAATCTCCTTCCTGACTGTCCAAATGATCAGCTCATCCCCTGAAGCCTGTGATAACTACCCAACATATAGATCTGGTATCTACACTTCTGAAAATACCAGATGGAAAGGGGCTGTGGGGAGCTGTGAACCTGTTCTTTTACCCCTGGGCTATACTACTAGAGTAGGTTTCAGAGTAGCAGCCGTGTTAGTCTGTATCCGCAAAAAGAAAAGGAGGACTTGTGGCACCTTAGAGACTAACGCATTTATTTGAGCATGAGCTTTCGTGAGCTACAGCTCACTTCATCGGATGCATACAGTGCACTGAATGCATCCAGTGACGTGAGCTGTAGCTCACAAAAGCTTATGCTCAAATAAATTGGTTAGTCTGTAACGTGCCACAAGTCCTACTAGAGTGGTAGATCTCAGCTCCACCATTGCTGGAATGTCCCTGTGCAAGGAGCATTCCAGGGTGGGCTGAAGGAGGGCAGGGGCTGTGTCATGGATGGGAGGAGACAAGACAGGAGCATTCTTATGCTTCAGTGATTCTGCACCCCTGCTTTGTCCATAGGGGTCATTCCAAAAGGGGAGCCACGTTAAGACAGTGGTCAGGGCTGCCTCAGTCTGTGCAGGGAACCAAATGAGCCACCAGGGGTCCTGGAGAGGCTTGTGCCAGCAAATGGAAGAATATATCCTTCAGTGTTTTATCCACCACCTCTCCTATTTAAAAGCAACCAACCTTCACAAAAATTCTGTTCTGTGAGAAGGAAAATCAGTTCTGCAGCCTCATCCCGTTCCTTCTGCCTCATCCAGAGCTGTCTGATCCAGGAAGCAGACATGATTTGCGTCTCAGAAGAGCAAGCTTTCCAGTGACAGGGGCTTGGTGAATTCCTACTACACATTACTGTCTGGTGGCTTTCTTTTTAAGTAGCTGACCAATAAAATAAACTGCCTTCACGTCAGTGGGGCTGGGCGCTGAGACGGGGAGAGGAATTTGCTGTTTGTATCCTTGCTTTTTAATCATTTTTTACCTTTATAGTTATTCATAGCTCACATTTTCCCAGTTACTGTCAGCCTGGGCTTTCATCCATTTAAAGAGCTCTTTTTTTCCCCCTTGGTGGTGGTGGTGGTGGTATAAAGACAGATGGTGTAACTGCTTATGAATGTCCTATTTTATTTCCCCAGAACCAGACGGTTCACTTGAAGACACATATTATTTCCACATGCTCGGGTTAGGCAGCCCAGACAGTGTCTGAACCCAGCGGCTGGCTACCCCTTCCTCCTCTCCATGCAGACAGTGACACCTTTAGGTCACAGGTGGAACTGCATGAAGGCTCTGCACATCAGGCTTATCTTTGTTAGCCAGGGAGGATGTTGCAGCTTCATTGTAGCTGAGGAAAGCTTTAGGTTTTCAGAGTAGCAGCCGTGTTAGTCTGTATCCGCAAAAAGAACAGGAGGACTTGTGGCACTTTAAGCTTTTGTGGGCTACAGCCCACTTCATCGGATGCATAGACTGGAACATATAGTTAGATAGATAGATAAATATATATACACACACGCGTACAGATAAAAAGAAAAGGAGGACTTGTGGCACCTTAGAGACTAACCAATTTATTTGAGCATGAGCTTTCGTGAGCTACAGCTCACTTCATCGGATGCATACTGTGGAAACTGCAGAAGACATTATATACACAGACACCATGAAACAATACCTCCTCCCACCCCACTCTCCTGCTGGTAATAGCTTATCTAAAGTGATCATCAAGGTGGGCCATTTCCTGCACAAATCCAGGTTCTCTCACCCCCTCGCCCCCCTCCAAAAATCACACACACAAACTCACTCTCCTGCTGGTAATAGCCTATCCAAAGTGACCACTCTCCTTACAACGTGCATGATAATCAAGGTGGGCCATTTCCAGCAGAAATCCAGGTTTTCTCACCCCCCCACCCCCATACACACACAAACTCACTCTCCTGCTGGTAATAGCCTATCCAAAGTGACCACTCTCCTTACAACGTGCATGATAATCAAGGTGGGCCATTTCCAGCACAAATCCAGGTTTTCTCACGGGGGAGAGTGGTCACTTTGGATGAGCTATTACCAGCAGGAGAGGGAGTTTGTGTGTGTGTGTTTTTTGGAAAAGGGAGGGGGGGTGAGAACCTGTATTTGTGCTGGAAATGGCCCACCTTGATTATCATGCACGTTGTAGGGAGAGTGGTCACTTTGGATGAGCTATTACCAGCAGGAGAGTGAGTTTGTGTTTGTGAAAAGAAAAGGAGGACTTGTGGCACCTTAGAGACTAACCAATTTATTTGAGCATGAGCTTTCGTGAGCTATAGCTCACTTCATCGGATGCATACTGTGGAAATTGCAGAAGACATTATATACATACAGAGACCATGAAACAATACCTCCTCCCACCCAACTCTCCTGCTGGTAATAACTTATCTAAAGTGATCATCAAGTTGGGCCATTTCCAGCACAAATCCAGGTTTTCTCACCCTCCGCCCCCCCACAGACAAACTCACTCTCTTGCTGGTAATAGCCCATCCAAAGTGACCACTCTCTTCACAATGAGTATGATAATCAAGGTGGGCCATTTCCTGCAGAAATCCAGGTTCTCTCACCCCCTCACCCCCCTCCGAAAACCACACACACAAACTCACTCTCACTATCCAAAGTGACCACTCTCCTTACAACCTGCATGAAAATCAAGGTGGGCCATTTCCAGCACAAATACAGGTTTTCTCACTCCCCCACCCCCATACACACACAAACTCACTCTCCTGCTGGTAATAGCTCATCCAAAGTGACCACTCTCCCTACAATGTGTGGTTTTTGGAGGGGGTGAGAGAACCTGGATTTCTGCAGGAAATGGCCCACCTTGATTATCATACTCATTGTGAAGAGAGTGGTCACTTTGGATGGGCTAATACCAGCAAGAGAGTGAGTTTGTCTGTGGGGGGGTGGAGGGTGAGAAAACCTGGATTTGTGCTGGAAATGGCCCAACTTGATGATCACTTTAGATAAGCTATTACCAGCAGGAGAATGGGGTGGGAGGAGGTATTGTTTCATGGTGTCTGTGTATATAATGTCTTCTGCAATTTCCACAGTATGCATCCGATGAAGTGAGCTATAGCTCACGAAAGCTCATGCTCAGATAAATTGGTTAGTCTCTAAGGTGCCACAAGTCCTCCTTTTCTTTTTGAGAATACAGACTAACATGGCTGTTACTCTGAAACCTGTCATTTGTGTTTGTGGTTTTGGGGGGGGGGGTGAGGGGGTCAGAGAAACTGGATTTGTGCAGGAAATGGCCCACCTTGATTATCATACACATTGTGAAGAGAGTGGTCACTTTGGATGGGCTATTACCAGCAGGAGAGTGAGTTTGGGGGGGGGGGCGGAGGGTGCGAAAACCTGGATTTGTGCTGGAAATGGCCCAACTTGATGATCACTTTAGATAAGCTATTACCAGCAGGAGAGTGGGGTGGGAGGAGGTATTGTTTCATGGTGTCTGTGTATATAATGTCTTCTGCAATTTCCACAGTATGCATCCGATGAAGTGAGCTGTAGCTCACGAAAGCTCGTGCTCAAATAAATTGGTTAGTCTCTAAGGTGCCACAAGTACTCCTTTTCTTTTTGTGAATACAGACTAACACGGCTGTTACTCTGAAACATACAGATAAGTTGGAAGTTGCCATACAAACTGTGAGAGGCTAATTAGTTAAGATGAGCTATTATCAGCAGGAGAAAAAAACTTTTGCAGTGATAATCAAGATGGCCCATGTAGACAGCTGACAAGAAGGTGTGAGGATACTTAACATGGGGAAATAGATTCAATATGTGGAATGACCCAGCCACTCCCAGTCTCTATTCACACCCAAGTTAATGGGATCTAGTTTGCATATTAATTCAAGCTCAGCAGTTTCTCCTTGGAGTCTGTTTTTGAAGCTTTTCTGTTGCAAAATTGCCACCCTTAAATCTTTTACTTAGTGGCCAGAGACGTTGAAGTGTTCTCCTACCGGTTTTTGAATGTTATGACTCCTGATGTCAGATTTGTGTCCATTTATTCTTTTGCATAGAGACTGTCTGGTTTGGCCAACGTGCATGGCAGAGGGGCATTGCTGGCACATGATGGCATAGATCACCTTGGTAGATGTGCAGGTGAACGAGCCCCTGATGGCATGGCTAATGTGATTAGGTCCTATGATGGTGTCACTTGAATAAATATGTGGATAGAGTTGGCATCGGGCTTTGTTGCAAGGATAGGTTCCTGGGTGGTGTGTGGTTGCTGGAGAGTATTTGCTTCAGGTTGGGGGCTGTCTGTAAGCGAGGACTGGTCTGTCTCCCAAGATCTGTGAGAGTGAGGGATCATTTTTCAGGATAGGTTGTAGATCTTTGATGATGCACTGGAGAGGTTTTAGTTGGGGGCTGAAGGTGATGGCTAGTGGCGTTCTGTTATTTTCTTTGTTGGGCCTGTCCTGTAGTAGGTGACTTCTGGGTACTCTTCTGGCTCTGTCAGTCTTTTTTTTTTTCACTTCAGCAGGTGGGTATTGTAGTTTTAAGAATGCGTGATAGAGATCTTGTAGGTGTCTGTCTCTGTCTGAGGGATTGGAGCAAATGCGGTTGTATCTTAGAGCTTGGCTGTAGACAATGGATAGTGTGGTGCGGTCTGGATGGAAGCTGGAGGCATGTAGGTAGGCATAGCTGTCAGTAGGTTTCCGTATAGGGTGGTATGTATGTGGCCATCACTTATTAGCACTGTAGTGTCCAGGAAGTGGATCTCTTGTGTGGACTGGTCCAGGCTGAGGTTGATGGTGGGATGGAAATTGTTGAAATCATGGTGGAATTCCTCAAGGGCTTCTTTTCCATTGGTCCAGATGATGATGATGTCATCAATGTAGCGCAAGTAGAGTAGGGGCGCTAGGGGACAAGAGCTGAGGAAGTGTTGTTCTAAGTCAGCCATAAACATGTTGGCATTCTATGGGGCCATGCGGGTACCCATAGCAGTGCCGCTGATTTGAAGATATACATTGTCCCCAAATGTGAAATAGTTGTGGGTGAGGACAAAGTCACAAAGGTCATGACAAAGGTTTGTCACTGGCCCACCTGTTTAACCTTGAGCAAGTCACCAACCTTATCTGTGCCTCAGTTTTCTGTTCTGTGAAATGGGGCTGGGGATGCTTTGCCCACCTTGTTAAAGTGCTTTGAGGAGCTGAGAGGAAGTGCACATTGTATTTTACCAGGAGGATTATAGGCTACTTCCTTGTCTGTCTAGTTAAGCAATTCTAGTTTATGTATCACTGGAGTGTCTTGGAACCAGTCACTATGGAGAATGTTAATTTGGGATAGAAAAAAGCAAAGACTTGATATTCAAATATTTTTTTAACGAAGACCATAAAATCAGTTAACTTTTTAACTCCTGCTTTTTAGCCCTGCTTCCCCAGTTAAACAGAAACCTTCTCCACACCTTGGCTTACAGCTTCTCTTAGGCAGTAACAAAGAGATGAATTTTTCTCAATTTTTCCCTGAAGTGAGGGGAATTATGGAATTTCAGTTCCCAACTATGAATCCAAATGCTGATTCCACAGTTCTTCCCTCCAGCAAACTCACTGCTGCTCAGCCCACAAGGGGACAGTTTCTGCATCAGTAATTTGTAGTATTGTAATTTTCTGCATATCACTGAAAAATGTCTTTGTCGAAGGATACCATCCACCAGGCATTTGACACTGGGAGTCTGAGCTTCCCAGCACAAGACCCCTGCAACTCTCACAGCTCTAAAGAATTTTGACCTGCAGAGCGGTGGTAGTGGGGTAGATTATGAGCCACACTCCCTGTTAGACATCATGTGCTACGTCTTCTATCCATCGGCCTCAGGGGAGCATTTTCCAAAGCACCTCAATCCTATTTTCAGAAGAACCATAGCCACTTACAAGCCTGGGTCTCCATTGGAAGTCGATGGAACTTGGGCTAAGTCATATAGAAGTTTGTGAAAATTGTATCCTGTACCTTCAAGCAAATGGCTTGTGTTTGGCCAGCAGCACCTAGAGTGCCAAGTAGAGAAAGTTCCCAGTGTGGAGCAGTCAGACCCAAGTCAACCTCGGTACTTGCAGCCCCTTGTCAGAGTCAATTTTGAAAGCCCTTGTTAAAAAGCCCCCTTTGCCAGTGGCTACTAATGTACTTCTGACAGAGCTGGTGAAAGCTGCATGTGAACCATTCCATTCCTGTAAGCTTATGTTGCTTGTATGGTGGCTCGTTTCCCTGGTGGTAAACTTCCGTTTACAGGGTGAGTGATCTTCGGGCTCTAGTGACTGACCCAGCTTTTACCGGAGGAGATACTGTGAACTCATCCATGAGACTCCTTACCAAAGCGGTGGTAGAATTCTTCCTTAATGAGCCTAATTGTCCTGCCAACATTCACTTTCTTTTTTGATTGACTGGAAAAAATTGTTAGAAATGCAAAAAGAGCATATTCGCTTGTCATCCCCTCAATCTAATGTCACAGTTTATTCCCTTTTCTGTTGGTGGTAAAGCTTGTCTACATGAGCATTTAGTTCACTGCAAACAAGGATGTGAATCTGCCTTGTGTAGCCTGCCACCGGCCAAGTATTCTTGTGAACCCTGCTGTGTCAAATAGGACTAGATCAAAGCACGTTAGTGAACTGCTAGTGTGCATCAGTAGGGTCCAGACAGACAGCTAGTCTGCAGCAAGCTTCACACTCCAACTTGCTGCAAACTAATTGTTTGTGTAGACAAGCCCTCAGACTGTTCTCTCTTAGGCTATGTCTACACTGGCAATTGAGCGACAAAAGGTGCTCCCCCCCACCCCGCCAAATACAAAAGTTTTGCCATGGCAAGAGTCAGTATAAACAGTGCGTTGTCAGCAGGAGCGCTCTCCTGTCAACGATGAACGCTGCTCGTTAGGGGTGGAAGGATTTTGTTGGCAAAAGTGCTGACAAACAGCAACTACACTGCCTGACTTTCAGCGACATGGCTGTGTTGACACAGTCGCTAAAAGCTGTGTAGTGTAGACAAAGCCTTAGTGAGTCTGTTCCTCTTCGCTAAAGCAATTGGAAAGGTTGCCATTTCTCACTAGCTTGTTTGGGTTCTGTGGGATGGGGACAGTTTCTGACAAAGTTGTGCATGTCTGAAGTCCCAGTTTTTTCGTATTCGACGTGGGCCTGTCAGTGCTTAGAGTTCTCTTGATGAAGTCCTGCTCTGTTGTGGATTAATACCTGCTTTTATGGCTCCCATTCCCCTAGTGTCTGATGGACTGTGTGTGTGTATTTAAAGGGCAGGTAAGGATGTGTGAAGAGAACAGGGGAGCTTGGCTAGACACTACTTGAACTGTTGCTTTAAGAAATATCTCAAGACTAACTTTATGATCCAGTTGTTGGACAATCTTGTTGAAAGTCTGTGTAAATAAAAGCAAGATGGCCAAGCACGGCTGGACCTAGAAAAGATGGTGCACGTGTCTCCATATCCTCCAGTTTGTTTCAGCAATTGCCTCTTCTCAGATTATATGTGCGTGGAGAAGCAAGGATTGTACAATTTCCTTAAAAGGAATTCTCTTTAGACTTGGAGATCATTTTTGGTTCGTAAATGACCTTGCTGGAATTTTGTCAGTGGGTGTGAACAGCATAGAAGGGGCAGGGTCCTCAGTTCACTTCCCCACATGGTATGTTTCCCCAGGGACTCTTGCTTTTCTTAAGTTTCTCCTTCACTCAGGCAGCAGGTTTCTTTTCACCATGTGAAGTGCTGCAGCCTATTGCCTAGAGAAGTGACTGTTCCTGGAAATAGTCCTTGTATGTTTTCTCTGCGGTGATTAGTGTTCCCACCTGACGGGATCTTGTGGGATATACAAAGGTCAGGTTGTTGGCAGAAAAGTTCCAGCCACATCCAGGACTGGAAATGTTGAAACTGCAAAGTGCATTCTGCCAGGTGTGTCATAGGTAGACAGCCCTTTCTGTCAGACACAGAATCTTCCCAGTTACGGAGAACAGGACATCCCTGGAAAGCGAAGCAGTGACGACAGCACTCCTTTTCCTGTTGCTAGAATTTCACTGGTCTTTGAGCTCTATTGACATTACATCCAGCCTTGAGATTGCGTGTATTTGTTTCTTGGAATGTCCCAAACAGTTCTGTGCTTGCAGTCTGAAATATGGGTAGGTGGAAATCTATTTGAGATTGGTCCTCAGCAGAGTAGCTTGAACTGACCAGGCAAGAAACTACTAGCACTGTAGGTTCTGAGGACCCCCAGACACCGCAGAAAATAACCAAGCAATCCTAGTTGATGAATGTGAGGGAATTCAACCCAGCATCTGTCAGTTTAGCCAGGTCCTTTGGGAAGTTCTTGTCACAAAGCAGCCCTGGGAGAGGGGAATCGGAACCACTGGAAGCCCAGTTCTATACATACATCACAAAATTAGCTGCTGCCGAGCTCTTTGAGTGAGAGACTCATTCCTGTTTCTCTACTTCTGCTTTTATTTTTTTCCCCTTTGCTTCTTACATTTCAGAAGAGTCAGTTGAAGATGTGGAAGGGCTGAATGAGACACCAGCTGATGCAGAAGAGCCTACTAAAGAGCAAGAGAGTGGAGGTGACAAGGACCAAAACAAATGGACAGGTGGGTTTTGCTTCCATTCCTATCCCAAGTCCAGCTAGCCTTGAGGATAGAGAGATGGTTAGCATGGCTTATAAGGGCACCTCAGCTGATGCCTTGTTCAGCTCTGTAAATCTGGGCCTTCATATTGCTTCCATTTGATTTTATTTGAAGAGGGACTTACAAACTCCATAAAATTTTCAAACAGATATTTCAACTTCCATCCATTAACCTTCCTCGTTCATGTTTTTATTGAAAATATGTCCCCTTCCAGCCACCTCCTCCTGCCTGAAGTTACTAATTCAGTGCCCAAAAGCGTGCTAGGCTTTACAAACAGTTATGAGAGAGTCCCTATCCCAAAGTGTTTTCTAGAGACATGGCATGATGGGAAAGGAGGTCACGAAAATGGCAAATCCTGAGTTATGCGGTCATTCTGCAAATTAGCAGGAAAGATACGGGAAAGCAGAAAGTTACAGGTAAAGCAAACTGTTGCTTTGCTTGGAAGGTCTATTCAGGTGACACCATCAACATGGCATAAGAAGTCATGCTCACAGCGCTCCTGTCACTAACACTTGTTCGTGAGACCAACAGAACGTTCGTTTGTTTTCTCACCATTTACTGTTTGTATTGCAGTGTCCCCCGGGTACATCTGTACTGCAGTAAAAGATCCGCGGCTGGCCCGAGTCAGCTGACTTGGGCTCACAAGGCTCAGGCTGTGGGGCTGTAAAATTGTTCAGGCTCAGGCTGGAGTCCGGGCTCTGAGACTCTCCCTCTGCACGGGGTCCCAGAGCTTGGACTGCAGCCTGAGCCCAACATCTACACGGCAGTTTTATAGCCCCGCAGCCTGAGCCCGTCAGCTGACTCGGGCCAGCCGCAGCTGTGTTGTGGATCTTTATCGCAGTGTAGACATGCACTGTGCAGACATAACAGTGAGACTCCCCCTGCCCCGAAGAGCCTGCAATCTGGCCGTTTCATAGAATCACAGAATCATAGGACTGGAAGGGACCTCAGGAGGTCGTCTGGTCCAGTCCCCAGCACTCATGGCAGGACAAGGCATTATGTAGACTTCCTGCTTGTTTACTTTTTGCTAGAGTTGTACAAAATTTTGACACCACAATTGAAAATAGATGTATTTTTGCTTGTGAGAAGTCAAAAATGTGTCTCTTTGGAAAATCCCTGCTCATTAGAAATGGAGAAATAAGCAGTTAGAGGGTCACTGCCACTCCCGGGAATAGGGTCACTGACCCACTAAAGAAACATTTTTTTAAAATCCTTTTTGCCTTTGGGCAGAAAACAATTTCAGGTTTGTCCTCTTAGCAGGCAGGTAGCAGGTTCCCTTGGCAGCATGGTTGTGCTGACCATTCTGTTTACTTGCAGGTAGGGGAATTAAGAGGGATTCTCATTTCCTAGCATCCAAGTCTGACCAGTTCTGGCTCTCTTTCCTGGCAAACAGAGAGGAACCCAGCGATTCCCCCTTAGGGTTATTTATGCTGCTGATCTAAAATGTTCCCCTTCCGCAAGGTAGCCAAACAGAAATACAGATGTTTGGCCCCATTTACTCTGTCTTTCGTGGCCAGCACAGAGAGAGAGCACATAGCTCTTCTGCAGGCTGCCATCTCCAGTATAGTTCCCATCCTGTTTACAGCTACTTCTCAATGAACCACAACTGAAGGCCACAGGTCTCTGCAGTGCATACAGTCTTACTGTGGTGGGGTATTACGATCTCTGCTTTCACCTCCAGGAAGAGTTTTGATTCTTTCACTTTCGAAGGACACGTCAAGACTGGGAAAATAGATTTTGTTTTAACAGATTACGACTCATTTTCCAAGTCTAGACAAGCCTCAACGAGCATGCAGAAATGTTTGTGAATCTGTTCTACGCAGTCGTCCTCCTTCGTCTCCCTCAGCTTGAACAAAATGGTGCATGAAGGAGACCCAACTGATGACAGTCCTTTTCCAAAGCCCCTCCCGCGAGGCTGCGTATCTCCAGGGAGAGAGATAAGTCTGGCATGGATTAGAAACTGACTAAAATACAACAAAAAGAAGAAATAAACGGTTAGTTTTCACCATGGCGAAAGGTTAACAGTGGAGTGCTCCCAAGTTCCATACTAAGACAGTGTTGTCTGATTTATTGAGAACAGGAAAATGGGGTTAAGGGTCAGGTGGCAAATGTGCAGGTGACAGAAAGTTAGGTAGGCTACAGAAGACTGTGAGGAACTTCAGAAGGGACCTACTTAAACTGTAAGCTCTGAGGGGCAGGGACAATCCTGTTGCTAAGTATTTGTACAGTGAGTAGTACAATGGGACCCTGCCCGCTGGTTGGAGCCCCCAAAACACAACCACAATACAAATAATTAATCATCATCAACCTGGGCAGCAAGATTGAAGGTGAATGAAATTCAGTGTCAACAAATGCAAGGGAAGCACATTGAAAGGACTACTTGAACTATTTGTAAATGTTAATGTATTCGAAATTATCTCACGGTGCTGGCGCATTGGTATTCGTAGCACTGCCGGAGAAAGTTTAGATTTTTAGATTGTTTTCAGTTATATGTTTAAGAAATCATGTGAAAAAATTGAAGTTATGTAAAACTTTTTTTCCATGCACAAAATCTAAATGTTGGACTTAGACTTTTAAGGGAGGCTCCTTGTATTATCATTTTCCTGTGAAATTCGTAGCCCATCTTTGGTGTAAGTGCCATGTAAACAATAAATACTAAAACCAATTTATAGCACCTCTAAGCTTTACTTAGTGTAAAAGTTCTCTAAAAGGAAATAAACTCTACTGTGTTAGGCCTCACCGCTATAACTGGCTCTACATAGGCCAGTCCCTGTGCTTCCACAGAGCCCCAGGAACTCAGTGGGGCTCTGGACTTGCCCTGGCCAGAGACTGTAGCAAGGTCAGGGACACTGAGTTTAGTGAGATTTAAGCACATGCTTAAATGCTTTGTTGAACTGGGGCCCTAATTTTGTACATGTAATAAAAATACCCCACATTATTCAAACCAGAGAAACACTGCAACCTTTTCTTACTTACTGGAGCAGCGTAGCAGTGTGGTTGTAGCCATGTTGTCCCAGGATATTAGCCGGACAAGGTGGGTGAGCTCTGTGTGGCTTGAAAGCTTGTTCCTTGCACCAACAGAAGTTGGTCCAGTAAAAGATATCGCCTCACCCACCTTGTCTCTGTAGGTGAACAGAGCAATTGTAATTTTACAACTTAGTCCATTCTGCTTCCAGAATCCCCTTGAAGGCAATGGAAGATCAGGGCAAGGAGGAAATGCAGGTTCAAGCACTTGTGAGCCAGTGAACAGGGGTTTAGCCTGAAAATCAAGAGACTCTGCTTCTGTTCCTGATTATTTATTTATTTATATTATGGTAGCACCCCGAAGCTGTAGTCATGCACAGGACCCCACTGAGCTAGGCACTGTACAAACACAGTCCCTGCTCCAGTGAGCTTACGGTCTAAGTGTAAGACAGGAGACAACAGATAGATGCATATGGATGTGGGAATACAAGGAAACAATGAGACATGATTGTTCAGCTGTGATTTCAGCACACTGGCAGCGTAACCACTGTCAAGCTCTTTTCAAGGCATCATGGCAAAGGAGGGTTTAGAGGAGGGATTTGAAGGACGATTAAGACATCGCTTTCCAGACGTTTACAGGGAACTTCTTCTGAGCATGAAGAGCAGCAAAAGAGTGACGGTGCTTGTTTAAAAATTCAACAAGTGGACAAGGCAGGCTGACAGCATGATCTAATCCAAGGCAGGCATCCACCTTTTGATAATGAGAGATGATAGGTTGGGTGGGGGCAGGTAATGAAGGGACTTGAAACTGAAGATAAGTAGCTAATGTTTGATGCCATAGAGAAGAAGGAGCCAGTGGAGGGATGCAAGTAGAGGAGTGAAATGGTCAAAGCAACAGGCTAGGAAAATGACCTCTGTAGCTGTGTTCTGCATCTGAGCAGAGCAAGACTGCATTCTCAAGGCCAGAAAGAAGGATGTTGCATCGACATGTGACATAATGACAGCTTGGGTGAGATTCTGTAGCCATATGAATAGATAGGAAGGGGCGGTATCTTAGAATCGGCAAGATTTAGATACAGCCTAAATGTGAAGACCTAGAGGAGATGATGCCTTTGTTACAGGCCTGAGTGACAGACAGTATGGTGGTGTTATCCATGGTGATTGAGAAAGGAGGGAATAGGAAGAGCTTTTGAGGGGGAGGGGGAGAGTAGGAACTCCATCGACTCATTATGTGACTCTTCAGAATTTACTTAACCTTTTTGTGCCTCAGTTTCCCACTTCTAGACTGAATAATTACCCACCTTAGTAAAGCACTGTGAGATCCTCTGATGAACAGCTGCTGTGTAACTTATAACCATTATTCATTTTATTACTGGAGCAGAGTGAAAAGTGTCCGTGGTCAGTCAACACTGCGGCTGGCCACCTTTGACCATTCAGCATGTTGTGCCAGCATGAAACCTTTGTAAGATATTTGCGATGAAATGGAAAAGACTCAGCACTTTAGGTTTCTCTGTTTCATGGCAAATTTATAAAAAAATTTCCAGTTTCAAAACAAGTCTGTAAAATTTTTTTTTTTAAATTTGTAAATAGAACAAATTATTCTTGTCCCATGTTCAAATAACATTCTCCCCCACCCAAAAAAAAAATCAAAATCTTTTGTGCATAATGATGAGTTTTCAAATCAAAATACAAAATTTAGAATTTTTGCATATTTTGATGTGGATGAGGGAAAAGCCGTGGACGTGTTGTTCCTTGACTTTAGCAAAGCTTTTGACACAGTCTCCCACAGTATTCTTGCCAGCAAGTTAAAGAAGTGTGGGCTGGATGAATGGACTATAAGGTGGATAGAAAGTTGGCTAGATTGTCGGGCTCAGCGGGTAGTGATCAATGGCTCCATGTCTAGTTGGCAGCCGGTATCAAGTGGAGTGCCCCAAGGGTCAGTCCTGGGGCCGGTTTTGTTCAATATCTTCATAAATGATCTGGAGCATGGTGTGCATGGCACCCTCAGCAAGTTTGCAGATGACGCTAAACTGGGAGGAGAGGTAGATACGCTGGAGGGTAGGGTTAGGATACAGAGGGCCCTAGACAAATTAGAGGATTGGGCCAAAAGAAATCTGATGAGGTTCAACAAGGACAAGTGCAGAGTCCTGCACTTAGGACGGAAGAATCCCATGCACCGCTACAGACTAGGGACCGAATGGCTAGGCAGCAGTTCTGCAGAAAAGGACCTAGGGGTTACAGTGGACAAGAAGCTGGATATGAGTCAACAGTGTGCCCTTGTTGCCAAGAAGGCCAATGGCATTTTGGGATGTATAAGTAGGGGCATTGCCAGCAGATCGAGGGATGTGATCGTTCCCCTCTATTCAACATTGGTGAGGCCTCATCTGGAGTACTGTGTCCAGTTTTGGGCCCCACACTACAAGAAGGATGTGGAAAAATTGGAAAACGTCCAGCGGAGGGCAACAAAAATGATTAGGGGACTGGAACACATGACTTATGAGGAGAGGCTGAGGGAACTGGGATTGTTTAGTCTGCGGAAGAGAAGAATGAGGGGGGATTTGATAGCTGCTTTCAACTACCTGAAAGGGGGTTCCAAAGAGGATGGATCTAGACTGTTCTCAGTGGAAGCTGATGACAGAACAAGGAGTAATGGTCTCAAGTTGCAGTGGGAGAGGTTTAGGTTGGATATTAGGAAAAACTTTTTCACTAGGAGGGTGGTGAAGCGCTAGAATGCGTTACCTAGGGAGATGGTGGAATCTCCTTCCTTAGATATTTTTAAGGTCAGGTTTGACAAAGCCCTGGCTGGGATGGTTTAGTTGGGGATTGGTCCTGCTTTGAGCAGGGGGTTGGACTAGATGACCTCCTGAGGTCCCTTCCAACCCTGATATTCTATGATATGAATCCAGTCATTTCTAGAAGTTTTGGCAAAAAGCAAAATTTTGGGGTCATAAAATGGGCCACAATGAAATTACAAATGAGTTTTCATTACATTGCACAAAAAAAGCTCTAACATTTTTGCACTCACTAGTCCAAATGCTTTGTGTGTATGGCAGACCCCAGAGCATGGCCAATGGCTCTGAACAATCACTAGCTTTTCATAGGAGTTCAGAATGTTTGTGCTTTTTTTAAATCAATTATTTATTGGTTTAGAAGCACATTGCTAATGTTTCCTGTTCCTGGACTGGGCTTGTTTGCTTTTCATTTTCATTACAGTAGTAGGATTAAATAGCTTCTGCACATTCAAGAGATGCAACATGAGTGGTGCTGGAGGTCCTTCCTACCTGTCAGTCTTATGTTCGAGTTCTTCCAATTTTAGTGCCAAAGAAGAATGACAATTCCCAAATCTCAGCCTCTGAGCAAAGAATAAATCATGTTTTCACGATTAACTTCAGATTCATCACAAATGAGCAAAAAGCCGCAATTGTTGCCTGACCGCATTTTCAAATCGTGAAGATATGAATGAATTCTAGATGTAAATGTTTAATATCAGACACATTGGTTTCCACCTAGAGCCCTGAGTCATATCCAGGGAAACCAATTCCCGACTTAAAGAATTTTGTTTTGTTTTATTATTTTTAAACATGAAATATATAGACATTGATAAAATGTCAGAGAACTTCTCAATCTCAAGTGACCCTGCTATATGAAAGACTTTATTAGTATTATCAGTTGTATGGACTTCAGTACACCCGTGTTTTTTTTGGTTTGTTTGTTTTTTAATTTCTACTTAAAGTATAGATTGAAATGAAATATTTCTGGAGGACTAGCCTGAAGGGTTTAAAAAAAACAAACATTTTTTTTAATTCATGATGCTCACCTAACCCTGAGCAATTAGTGCAATGGAGCATCCCTTATTCGAATCTCTGGTAGATTGCTATTAAAGGAGGTATTAATGGGCTGCTGAGAGCTGGGAAATTGTTGCAGAAAAGTGTGTTTATGGAGGATGGTGCTGGCAGGCATGATTTCAATCGGATTTGACATGTTTAACATAAATGTACACTGCACAACTCCTGCAGTTTATGAATAATTCCTACAGGTCCACTGCCTTTCTAATTACTGAAACTGAAAAACCAGGTCAGGCACATCCTGGCGGAAATCTATTACCACCCTTCCCCCCTGCCTTTTTTAATATCTGTAGTTTTGGTGAGCACTTACTGTCCAGGATATTTGGTGACATGAGAGTGAAGGAAGGGGAGAAATCAGCTGGGGAGAGGAAAGGAGAGGCAAAGACAGGAGGACACATTAGAGTAGTTCTGGATCCCTGCTTCTGTTGAACTGAGGGATGCACAAATAGGGGGATTGTGCAGCTCAGTGTAATTGGTCCTCAGTTTCAAGAGACTAGGAGCAGACTTCCAAGGCGCAAAAGGGCACTGAGGCACCCAACTCCCATTGAAAGCTCATGGGAGTTTTGTGCCTATGTGCCCTTGGTGCCTTGCAAAAACTCCCCCGGAGGCTTTACTTGCAGAGCATTGACGGCTCGTCTCTAAGCCGGAACATCATCTCCAAGGTCTGATTTTACTTGTCTTTCTATTATTCACATAAAGGAAATATGGTCCACCTGCTGTTGGGGATGCTGTTCTCTGGCCCAGGGCAATGCTCTAGAAGGTCTTGCTGATGAATCCTACAGTCACAGAAGTCAGAGACGGGGAGGAGCAGTAGGGCCCCAGCACTGGGCTCCATGATTGCTACAGGATGGCGTTGTCTAGTGCTTTGTCTGCCGTACTTCGAAGTGTCCTCTTCTGCTGAGACTCCTTCCCCGGCCCTTGGGAGAGACTCAGCCTCTGATGGCTCAGTGCCAGGGAATTTTTTGCATGAATTTGCCCTTCTCATTACATCTTGTTACACTTCCTGTCCCAGTTTCAGTAACTCCTCTCCCCCCACTGTGTAGAACCCTCCTCCTTCTTGGAGATAGTTCATAGAATATCAGGGTTGGAAGGGTCATCTAGTCCAACCCCCTGCTCAAAGCTTTCTCTCATTTCCTGGGGAGTTCTTTAGCCAAGCCACATGTATTTAGCATTGTTAGTCTTTCCCTCCAATCAACCCCTCCCGCCCCCTGATCAGTTTTGTTGCTCTTCTCTGAACTTCCTCAGTTTATCAGTATCTTTCAGCCAATATAGTACTCAGAACTGACTGCAGCATTCCCAGTGCCATCACAAGAGGGCTCTGTAGAGAGGAGCTATCCCCTCCCCACCCTGAGTTAGGGAGCATTTCTGCATGCAGCCCACAATGCCGCGGCCTTCTGGTGTCATATTACATTGTAAACACCTATCTACTTTGCCATCCATTATAACCTCAAAGTCCTATTCTGCAATTGCTACCATGATAGCACACACAGGTAAAACATGGATGTCCATCCCCCAATGTCCTTTAAACACAGATTAGTCTTGTAGTTTGGCTAAAACTGACCTATGTTGCAGGTTGTATTTTGTAGGCTTATAGCATACAACGAGAACGTGATTAAAACAGTTTAAGCCTGTCTACACAGCAAGATTGAACTGTTTTATCTGTTTCAGAGGACATCTTTATTATAACTGGATCCCTCAACAGGGGAACAATTGTAATGTTAGTGTGACCTAGTCTTTGACACTCCTAATTCTTCTTCCCACTCAGTCTCCTTGTTTGAGTATTTCCTCCTGGATGCGTTAGCAGCAATTTACAGATAGAATCTGCCTGTTCTGTCCATGTCTCTACCCCCTATAGATCTTTGTATTCATGCTATGTCCCCACCGCTATTGACCGCTCTAGCCACTTCTGTGACGTGCTGCATAGCCATGCTGTTTGCTGCCTCATCCAGACTAGAAATGACTGAACCCAAAAAAGATCCTGTACTCCCCCTTGGACACTTCTGCACTTCTCAAAACTCTGTCTTTTAGCCCTAAACTTTTTCTATGGTCTTTGGTCCAGTTTTCAGTCCAAATGAGTTTTTGTATCCAAGCCATTTGAATTCATTTTTCAACAAAGATACCATGAGTCTCGGTATCAGCTAATTATTGAAATCCAAATGCTGCGTTCCTTTCAACCATTCATTTGGTAAACCTCTCCCAGAAAAGCAACCAAGATTGTCCCCTAGCAGTGCCCACGGTCTTTAATACTAATGATTATGCTAGGAAGAAAAGGTTCAACATTAGGGGATGTCCCCATATGCATGACTTGTGCATTGCAAAACAATGACCTGATGATTTCATGTACATGCCAGTAATAATATGCTCTAAAGATATGGGACAGCCCTGCCCAAATTAGGAAGGTAGCAAATATTGGGCTTACTCCACGGCACAGTCCAAAGGTAATTGAATGCTCTTCTTCTGAGGTCCAGTTTATTTAGTCCTGACACACGTTGGCCTTTCAGGCCACACTCCAAGTTCAGTCTTTCTTTCCTTTTGGGGGAGGAGTCCCCAGCTTTCCTTCTCAGAGCTGGCTTTCAGTTCAGTGATTCTCTCTTCAGGCCCCTAAACTCAGGGTATCTCAGGGGCTTCCCTGCATTAGCAGGCTACTCCCAGCCCTTCCTGGCGGGAGAGCCCCACTCTGCTAATCTCAGGGTACTCCCTGCAAGAGCCCTTCTAACTCTCCACAATAACCAGGCATGGCTGAGCCCTGGCCTCTAGCCCTTAAAGAAGCAAGCCACCCTGCTGCACCAACTTAAATGTCTTTTTAACTTCATGTTGTCCTGGCCCCATTACTCTGACCATGTAACTCCTGTAGTTGAATCCTTCTGTTGGATCCCCCTGTATCAATTTCAAGCTTCTTATCTTGACCATCAAGGCCCTTCATATCTCTGCTAGTCCTGATTTCTCTGCTCTGGTCTCTTGTGACATTGCACCCTGACCCAGTCTGGTCTGCCAGCTATGTTCTTCACACATTCCTCCCTACTGTGTCACCTTCATAGAGCATAGTCTGCAGGGCTTTTCCTGCTATGAAGCCCACAGGAAATTAGCCAACCCTTAACTGCTAGTCTGAAGGGGAGCTGGGGAAAGTCGATAGTATTTATTGATGTCACTACAAAATGTATATATAATTGATTGTCGTCTTGTCCCCCACCATTTGTGTCTTGCTTGTCGTCTTATATTGTAAGCTCATTGGTGCAGGGACCACATCTGTGTGTTTGTACAGGAGAAAAGGCCCTTATCCTGTTTGGGGCTTTTGCGTGCTGCGGTAAGATAAATATTTAATAACAATTCAGCTATTCAGACTCACTGCAGACTGAAATGTATAACTCAAAGGTAGAAAAACAAATCCATTTGACCATTTTCAGGGTCACACTTTTAAAAGATAGACAAAGGTCTGTGTGCAAAAGTGCATTTGCAAATATCTGTGTATTTAATTCTATCTACTGTATGATCCTATTCTTTATCAAATGTGGGTTTGAAAAAATCCAGGAGAGCAACAGGCGATATTCAGTCCTATTAGTATGGCTACAGCGTCCCATTAGGATGAATGGGACCTTTGGGGAATAGGGAATGTAAACAGACAGCGTTTCAGAAAGAAACATTCTAACCATATGCTATTAACACACAAAGGAACAAACGTGCAGTACTGCAGCAATATTAGACAAGGAAATTCCATTTCAGAGAGGCTTAAGGTCTAGTCTCATGGTTTATTATGTCACTAGAATCCCTCAATGGAATTATTGACTTGTATTTATTCCTATTATATTAATATAAATGGTGTGTTCCTGTTGGAATAGCAAATCTTTGATAGAGAGATCTGCCTGAAACTTGATACCAAAGTATGCAGGATTCCAAAGCTGTTTCTCTGTGTGCTCCAATGAGGAACACTCCCCAGTGTAAGTATGCTGCCTCGCCACTCATCCACTCTGTTAAAGATAGGAGGGTGAAGGCCTTATGGCGTAGGGAAATGAAAAGGGATGAAATAATCCCGTCACCTCTCCAAGCACGGGCTCTCCCAGACAGAACCAACAGGGGCTGTAAGGATACCTTTCTACTGAATGAGTAAAACGGTCATGAGGAGCTCTCGCTACAAAATCCTCCACAAGAGGCAGTCAGATTTAACTCTGAGGGTTAGAGTTTGGTACAAAATTTCAGAGTGCAGGGTCCAGGAAAAATTTGAGGAAAAGGTCTGAAGAACCTGTCTCTGTGGACAAAGGCCTGTGGGGACCAGCAACCCCACTGGGTAATTGTAGTTTCTGTCAGGCAGCGAAAATAGTGTTCTAGTGGGGTTGAAAGTGTAGCCGAGAATGGTTGCTGAGCTAGTATGAAAAGTATTTTCATAATCAATCAAGGTAGCAAAAACCCTGCTGTAAATTTGTGGGGCAGGTGGCAAGCTGGTTTACGGAATGCAGGGAGATGAGAACCTCTGGCTTACGGAAAGCAGCATGAATTAATAATCATTTAATTGGCTCCTCCATTATGTTGCTGGTCGGGAGATGGAAGTTTAGATGAAGGGGCTGTCAGTGGTACTTTAGCTAAGAGAGTCTGATGGTTGAAAGGTGGGGGGTGGCGGCCGCCTTTGGCCTTTCCACAGGGCTCAAGCATAGTCAGCTCTTTGGGACCCTCGCAAGGTTAGCCTGGGGTTAGCAAAGAAAAGGATGAGTGTCCCCTCTGGGTGACCTCCTCCCCTTTAAAACAGAGAGAGAGTCTCCCCTGTGCTGAAAAGCAGGGACTGCCCGGCATACGCACTGGCGGAATAGCCTCTCAGAAATGCTTCCGGAGGGCAGAGTGCCTTGCGGCCATACTGCTTTCGGGTGTGGGTGTGAGGTACGTGTTTTCTCTGTCTGTGGAAAGGTGTATTCTTCTAACCTCTTTATTTCTTTAAACCTTGAGATGAGCAAATCAATGCACAAATTACCTCCTGCTCAGGACATTTATCACATTTTCATTTGTTTTCTTGAGGGGAGCCCTGGTCTTTGAGCAGAATCTCTCCTTGGCCCCTAATTGTGGCACAGGGGTATTTGTGCTGGATGAGCAGTGGTTTGGAGGAAGGTGAGAGAGAAGGTTTTCAACACTTCTTTTTTTCTGGACATTTTTCCTCGTCTACTCTATAACAGATGAATAGGTCAGACTGACTGTGTGTGACATGGTAATTAATACATATTCTTTTCCAAGTCTGTTTTGAAGCTTTATAGTCAATCACTGGGTGTGCTCAAGAGTGATGCGGTCTGCATGTCCCCTTTCTCCAGAATGTAAAGGAATTCTTAATTCCCCTGCTCTGTGACACTGTTCCATGATGGCTGATCCTAAGATCATTCATGTATTTAGATCTGACATACAGTAGGTTTGGGTGGATGTCTATCTACTAGCAATAACTTGGTCTCAGTATTGATAGCCCAAATGGGAATTTTCTCTTTAAAAATACTCCTTAGCATGTATCTTGAGACATCCATTTTGAGAATACTGAAAACATTGGCCAAACCAGACAGTCTCCACGTAAAAGAATAAATGGACACAAATCAGACGTCAAGAATTATAACATTCAAAAACCAGTCGGAGAACACTTCAATCTCTCTGGTCACTCGATTACAGACCTAAAAGTCGCAATTCTTCAACAAAAAAACTTCAAAAACAGACTCCAACGAGAGACTGCTGAATTGGAATTAATTTGCAAACTGGACACCATTAAATTAGGCTTGAATAAAGACTGGGAGTGGATGGGTCATTACACAAAGTAAAACTATTTCCTCATGTTTATCCCCCCCCCCCCCCCCCCACTGTTCCTCACACGTTCTTGTCAACTGCTGGAAATGGCCCACCTTGATTATCACTACAAAAGGTTTTTTTTCTCTCCTGCTGGTAATAGCTCACCTTACCTGATCACTCTCCTTACAGTGTGTATGGTACCACCCATTGTTTCATGTTCTCTGTGTATATAAATCTCCCCACTGTATTTTCCACTGAATGCATCCGATGAAGTGAGCTGTAGCTCACGAAAGCTTATGCTCAAATAAATTTGTTAGTCTTTAAGGTGCCACAAGTCCTCCTTTTCTTTTTGCGAAAACAGCCAGTTCATCTTCACACCCCTCCTATGGAGTAGACCAGTGTCCCTATGTTAGAGAGGTTAAGGCTGGTGAGCCAGATCAGCAGCACTGAGGGGTACTTAGAGTTTCAGGGGTAGAGAGCAAAGCTGAATTTAAACTATCTTTTGCCAGGATGGTTCCTCAGCTGAAGATAGTGGTCTGAAATGTTGCTATATCTTGTGCTGACTACCTGTGGCTCCAGGGACCCATTATGGAAGACAGAGGTCACCAAAACCCAGGGATGCCCCAGCCACACCTGGCCATGCACTCAGCATCAGCAATAGTGGGAAGGTTAGTGGGGGCAGCTCCTATGTCACCTGAGGATCCCCCTATGTACGAAGGGTTCTTCAGAAGCTGGCTACGCTTGTTAGGGCAGCTTTGTAGCTGCAGACAGTGCAGAGCTGCCTTAACAGCCCAGGTTCTGTTTTCAAAAGTGTGCACTAATTTAGGGTGCTTCAAACACCCATGGTCTGATGTTCAGAGCAGCCGAGCATCCACAATGCCGACTGACATCTGAGACATGCCAGCACTCAGCACCTCTGAAAACAAGCCCCCATTGTCTGAAGCTGGGCTCCCAAAATTAGAGTCCGCCTCTGAAAATGCAGGTGAGCTTCCCAAGGTGTGAGAGTCGGTGGCATAGCCAAGATATAAGAACCCAGGATTTCCTGAGTTAATTGCTCTAATCTGCCATGGATTACACCAAATCTTATGACTGTGGAAGAGGAGATGATATTTTTGGAAGTTTCCAAAGATTATTTTCCCCACACATTAGCTATAAGGTTTGATTTTTTTATTTATTTTATTTTATTTTATTGACAAAATTAAGTAGGTCCTTAGTGCTTTGTTTCCAAAACCATAAAGCATTTGAGTTCTTTACCTTGGAAAAGTGACTGTGGCACATTCCCAGTAATGGCTTGAATCATTTACTGTATGATAGCATATTTATTTTCCCTTGTCACTATGCAGGTGACTTCCATACACAACTCACAATAACACTCACTGGAAGTTACACAGATACGTTCTCCTGCATGTTTCTCAAAGAAGAGACCCCAGTAGATTCTAAGCACAGAAGTTTTTTTCAAAAAATAATTCTGATAATTCAGTGGGAGTTTAATGTGACATCTTATCTCATGTCACAAGTCACACTCTCAAAGCCAGTCCCTGCTCACTGAATGTCTCCTGCAATGTGTCGATCACAGTTCATTCCACTGAATGAAAACTAGAAACTTATGTTTTCAGTAAAGGACTTATTCTGGTTTTTATGCTCCTCTTTACCTACAAGAGGTGTCATGAAGATCATGGTGATAAGTCTGATTTCGACCAACAAATTCTGGGAATGTTCATCCTGACCTCACCTTGGGAGCCTCAGGCTAGTCTAATGTGACATGCCACAGGTACTAGCTGTGTGGCAGTAGCAGGGCACAGTAGGGGGTGCCATGGAAAGCTTTGGAGACTTGGGTAAATAAAGCATTGGTTTTGGTTTTGGTTTTGGTTTTTATGGGTTAAGGATAGACTCTAACACAGGCTTTCGTGTTTAATTACGGTTACCGTGTCCACATTGTGTCCATGAGAACATCCATCTCCTGCATGTATATTTTTACATTTAATATATATGAAACAGGTGGTTAAACTGATAGATAATAAATCTAGGAAGGGGAGTTTCTATCCTGTAGGGACTCTTTCTGCCACAAACGCTGCAGGAGAAGAATCACTGGATGCCTGTTGCACTCAACTAATAGTAGTTCAAGGGTTGAAGTGAAAGTTGATAGAGCCCAGAGAGTCCCTCCCCAAACCACACTGGAGACCTAATTACCAGTCAGTGCAAGGGGACAGGGCCAGATTTACACCTTACGTGCCCCTAGGCGCAGCATCTTCAGCACATACCCCCACCCAGAGACCCCTCCACAGGCCTCTTCCGTCACAACTGCACAGCACTTTGCACACCACTACTCAGCGCCCCCTGCCCACTGACACCCCCCCCCCAGTGCCCAGCGTCCCCTGCACAGCCCCACCACCACAACTGCCCAGGGCCCCACACAGATACCCCACTGCCCCAACACACACAAGCACCCTCCACTGCCCAGCGCACCTCCCCAAGCCCCACTCCCCTGCTCCCTGGCCTCCGGCCGCACCCACCAGCCCTGCTTGGAGGTGACTGTGTCTGCCGGGCTGATCGCTCTGGCCCCTCAGGCGTGGCCCGATCAGCCAGGCTGGAGCAGGAGCAAGACCTGCTCAGGCCAGGCTCCCTCAGGTCACGCTTGCCCGGCAGGGCCCCTCTGTTGGGCTGCTGAGCTCTTCCCCTGCAACGGGGGCCTGCTTCCCCTTCCCTGCTGGTAGAAGCGCCCCAGCAGGGTTGCGTGGGGCCATCTCCCCCTCAGCTGGCCCCACCCCCTGCTGGGACCTGGGAGCAGCAAACTTTGCATTTTTAGGCACCCCTAGAACGCTGGCGCCCCTAGGCATGTGCCTAACTGGAAATCTGGACCTGGCAGGGGACCCTAAATCCTGTAGGGCTCTGTGATTCAGGTCCCCGTGAGTAGGGACGGGAGTGCTGCTTGTACTGCTGCCTGGCCACGCGCAGACAGAGCTCGGGGCCTGGGCCTGACTTCCCGGTCGCGGCTGGCATTTCAGTGTCTGCGGTCACACTGAAGGGTGGACAATAGCAGCAGTAGGTAACCTCCTTATTGGGGCCACTCTCCTCATGTCACACAGGGACCCGCCAAGGCAGTTCAGCACCGGATCATCCTCCTCCAGCCACAACGAAGGAGTTCTTGCTAGGAATTCTTCTTACTCTTACTGGTAGAGTGGGGGCTCGTGAAGCACAGCCAGGGTCACTGCTATTCTCTTATCGCACCATGAATCCGATCTAGAGGGCTGTTTCCCATGGGGTGGGGGTGCAGGGAGGTAATCTTCACGCACAGCCCTGATGCTCTATTTGTACTGTGAGATGATTTTTGCAAGGGGGGGAGTAAACTTCAATTCTGTAGAAATCTTTTTAAAGAAGCTCCATCTCGGATCCACAAGGGAGGTTTTAGATTCAAACATAAAAGTTCATCTCGCCACATGGACAAGACAATGGTGGATGCATTCTGATGTCTATAGATTTACCATGAAAGAATTGACTTCTTTTACACTAATAAGCTGTAGGATTGGCCTTTTTCTAGTAGACTGAGTAGCACAAAGGTCTTAGTGGTACAGTGGGATCCTACACATGTTTTTGGGGTATGTGCTTAAATTTGACACTGGGGCATTAGGCGGCTGTAGGAGCACAGGACTGAAATATCAGGGGTTCTGCAGGACAGGAATTAAGAGCATTAGCAGAGCCATGTGACGAAGAACTTGCCAATCGTCTATTCTGGCTCTCGCCACTATATCCCTTGGACACATTCAGGAGCATCAACATTAATCAAATCGTCTTTCCACAGGAATGGCCCAGGTCCTTTTATGTCCATTCATAGTGTCTCTGACTCCCTTTTCTTGGACGTGGTTTTGCACTCTGTTTATTTTACGAATGCTTAGTGTTGGGGGATTGTTAAATGTGGGAATTGGATTTCCGATTTTAAGGCACATTGTTGAATAAATCCCATCTCGGTAGCTTTGAAAGGGTCTCTGGCATGTGAGTGACCTATCTGCGCCGTGCACTGGCTGCAGCTTCTGAAGTAAGGTGTGGCTGGTTCCCCAGCATCCGGTTCACAGTGTGACTAAGAGATGGGGACAAGCTGTGGGGGAACCAGTCTCAGAACGTTACAGCACCTGGTTAATCAGCAGCCAGTCTATCCTGTTAAATAGCCAGCTGTCATGTGTTGTCTTTCAAGTGAAAATGAATAACTCCCATTAAGGGTGACGTGGGTTTGAAGTCGATTCAAGACAGATTACAGTACTGTTATGAATGTGTGTTCGGGGGGGCTGTGTGTAATATGCCTGGCTTTCTAGTTTTTAAATAATAGATGTCCTACAAACTTATGTACTCCAGGTTACCAAGATACAGGGTTTATAGGTCATAGGATGTGCATTCTGGGAACAGTATCAATTTCCTGGAATATTTTCTGCATTGAGCTCTGATTTTGTTGCTTTTATGTATACATTTGAATTTGAATACCATTGCTTTGTATTAACGTGTTTAAGGTTTATGCCTAAACAGCCATTCTTGGTGTCCATATCGGAGCCAGTCCCACCGCTGGTCATAAGCCAGGCTCTGTTCCCCAGACTTCCTGGGCATTTCAGTGGGACTGCTTGCTGGAGAGTAAGACCAGCCATGCCCTCTGCACAAATGCTGAGTGCATTCCACACTCTGAACTCCCAGCTGCTGCCAGTCTAGGAAAGTGAGACTGAGCCAAGGACCCAGATGTGAATCTTCTGCGTTGCACCTACCACTGCCCTTGGTTGGCTTTAATGAACAAATGTCTCACAATGCTTAGCACACTGTGTATGAACCTTTCTGCACTCAGGGTAGGAATGTCATCCTGCATTGTCCTCTGTATGGCCAACTCTTCCTGGAAGGAGGGGGAATCCGACACTCAAACGCTGACATATGGCCAAGTGGTCAGGTCTCACATGTAAACACAGGAGAAGACTCTCTTGCATCTACTAGATTTTTAAGCTGACCCGGGGAGTCTGAGTGAGTGGGTGTGCTTTTCTGCTTGTAGCTGTATGGATTTGTAACAGTTCCTTATTGCCAGTAATGCCAGATATCGAGAGAGAAACTCTTACTTTCTCCCTAGCATGTTTAGTAAGATGTCACTTGGCCGAGATGTTCCTCCTCTTCAAATCCTTAGACTGTGTTTGTTTCAAGAAAATACAATAGCACAAATGGAATTAGTGATCTTTTCATCCAGCATGAACCCCTTTAGAGCTGGCCTGATGGGGATGTCCTAATGCAAATCTCATTTGTCTTTGCAGCACCAGCCAGCCAGGCAGACAAGGAGCTGACAGAGTCTCCAGCATCCTCCAAACGCATGTCATTTCCCAGCAGCTCTGAGTCACCTCTCTCCTCTAAATGGTCAAAAACTTCAGAGGAGACCAAATCAGAGCAGGTGAGGCACAGGAGCCCAGCATTACTTCCTGGACAGCCATAAAAATCTAGAGGCTGTTAATTCACTTCCCAGGTGCTGAGAGAAAAAGCAAAGTTGATGAAAAGGTGGTGACTGAGTGGTAGGACGAAGGCACAAGATTCTTACAGCCAGGCTGTAGAGGAGGAGGGGATATAAGCAGGGACTGTGTCAGTCACGTGATTCAGCCAGCGCGTTTGGTTTCATCTCTCTCTACAGGTGTATCAGTGTCCGTACTGCAAATACAGTAATGCCGATGCGAACCGGCTGCGGGTGCATGCCGTGACCCAGCACTCCGTGCAGCCCCTGCTCCGCTGCCCGCTCTGCCAGGACATGCTCAACAACAAGATCCATCTGCAGCTGCACCTCACACACCTGCACAGTGTGTCGCCTGACTGTGTGGACAAACTCCTCATGACGGTAAGTCTCTGGGAGCTGAAGTGCACCTTTTGCCTTCCCAGCAAGAGTGAAGTTGTCTTCGCATAAATGAAAGACCTCGCCTGTGCCCATGGACACTGGCTAGTTTTGATGTAACCTGCTGATCCAAGATCCCACTCCCTGGTCATACAAGAACTTCTCTTGCTTTGATTCTTCTCATCCCCATGTTATCCTAGCTGCAGAATACCAATGTTTGGGTATCGTGGTGGTCGGCACAGTCAGGAGAAAGAGTTATCCTGTGGAGATACTGAGAAGAATATTCAGTAAACATGTTCTCCCTTAACCCTTTAAAGTCACTGCAAAAGATCAAGTCGACGCTCATCATAATGGGAGTAGAAGTAGGATCTGTTCCTTCAATGAGAAATCAGCCAGTCGGAGATAACGTAACTTTTTATAAGTAACAGATCACTTTATTCAAGGCAGCTATAACAACCATGTGGATATTGTGTAGTTGGCCTGAGTGAGATGGATAATGTATGGCTGTAGAATCCTGTAAATCCCTTGTTTAAAATGCCACTGTCACAATGTTTTGAAATGCCTCATTTTAAATTGAACTTTAAGGATGGTCAGTTAAACTTTTCTGAAGTGGAAAGGTCTTTAGGCCATTGAAATGGAGGAGATTTGCTAAATAATACCAAATATTTCCATGGAAACATGTAGTTAGAAACAGATCCATTTTTGTAATTGTTTCTCCAAGGTGGGTTGCACCTTAGTCACAGCTGCACAATCTTCACCAGTGCAGTTTCTCCGTAAGTGTAGCAAAACTTGAGATCAGTTAAATCTGGTTCATTACCAAGATGTTTGTGTCAAACTTTTTTTCCCCTTCTACAGCATTGCTGTAGGTGTCAAACATGGGAATCCTGTTCTAACACTGTCTCTAATGGAAGCCTTTATCCAGCATTCTGTTTGTCTCCAGTTCATTTGAGAAGGAAATTATCGTTACAGTGCATGATGGGAAATGTCCTTTTTATTACATTTCTAACATTGCGGTGCTCAAGCTATCATTCTGAAGAGGCTTTTTGTATGAGCAACAGTCTCTTGGTCATGGACTGGCTGATCGGGGACTTGCTTTTATGATGTCTGTGCGGAGCACCTAGCACAATTTGACTTCTAAGCACTGCGACAATACAAATAAATACAAATAATCTTGTGGGCTCACCTGTCTTTCCAGTGTCCCAATCCATGTGTATCAGGGCACAAGAAAAAATGTCCAGTGGTCCATGTTTCTCCTTAGGTGGCATTGTTTGTGAAAGTACATAATCTTGCTCCAGCACCAGTCTTCTTCTTTCCCCTTTGTTTTCTGTCTTTTTCTCTCCTTCCTCTTTGCTTGTCAGATTTCTCCTTCCCTCTGCTGCTTTCCCCCCCAGTTTCTTGTCCTTCCAAGTCTGCTGCCATATCCCCCTTCCTCTGCCATGCCTGGCTCCTGGTGGGCTGAAGAAATGCTCTGCTCCGCACTGGAGGATGGTTGATTAAATGCCAGAAGGGATGCTGTGCCTGGCAATCAGTGCTGTCCAGGAACATCTGGGAGAGATCCGTGCACCACAGTGTGGGAGCCATGATCCTGGAACACATCAACATCTAACAGTGTAGACAGGTCCCATTACTGCTCCCCAGTAAATGCCAAATTCGGATAGTTCTGTCCTCAGTGAAAACAATAAACAATACAAAAATACCAGGGGGCTTTGGGAAGAGAACATGTTAGTTAGCTAACATTTATAGCACTCAAGATATGTCTACACTGCAATTAAAACCTGCAGCTGGCTTGTGCCAGCTGACTCAGACTCATGGGGCTCGGGCTAAGGAGCTGTTTAATTGCAGTGTAGATGTTCAGGCTCAATCTCTAGGACCCTCCCCCTTCATGCAGTCCCAGTGCTCAGGCTTCAGCCTGAGCCCAAACTCCTGCACCACAATTAAACATCCCTGTAGCCTGAGCCCCGCAAACCTATGGGTGTCTAATTGCAGCGTAGACACACCCTCAGAGGCCCCAAACAGAGACAAAGATCTGTCATACTGGGCCATTGTACACATTTATAGTCAAAGATTGTCCCAAAGAACTGAGATTCTAAGGCAGCTTAGAGTCAAACACAAGATGAAAATATTTGGTCCCTATGATGAAGAGAAGAAATGTGAGAGCAGTGAGCTTCTGCCATACAAGTGGGAGTCCCCAGTCTGCACAGAGGCCTCTCCATTGTTATAGCCTAGAGAAATGGAGTCAGTGTATGAGGCCTTGTCTAAACACACAAGTTGTACCCGTTTACCTAAACTAGTTTAGAAACTGATGTGGTTAAATTGGTATAGCCTCTTGGATGGGCACTCTGTCCCATGGTTAAGAATGCCTTATTTAAATCGATATACGGAATTCTTCAGGCCATTTAAGTGCAAGCAATTTAGTTAGATTGGTGCACCTTCTGTGTGTGATCAAGAGCTCACTCACCCAGTAGTTTAACAACCCCTGCCCAGGGTACCTGGAGTGCTCCAGCCTTCTGCTGAGATCAGAAATCCCATCAGAAAGGATGGGAGTCTTCTGTGAGCCCTGTCCCATTACTTGTTTCTTTGTTCACATCCATGAAGCCTGGGCTGCTTTTCTCTGTGGTGTTGGGGAAATAACACCTGGGGAAGAGGGATGGTCTCAGTGCTTTGAATAAAGCAGAAGGGGGCCAAGCAGATATTTTCCTTTTGCTTTAAATGGCAAACATGTTTTTTAGAAAAATAATAGAAACAACCATTTGTGGTGGACACAGAAACACCCTAAGTTCCTAATTTTGCTCATTCCAGCCAAGATTCCTGTCTCAGTCTGAAGGCACCGAGACCCAGTTCATGCACTGTAAGTGAATTGCAGCCCAATAAATGGGAGCCGGGTTGCTTTTGACACGATGTCTTTGCGTTCAGTATTTGAAGGAGGCTCAAGTTAATAATACCTTATCAGACGCCTTTCAGGAACCTGCAGTGTCTAATATGTCTGTTGCCATAGTAACAGCTGCTTGCTTATGCTCTGCATCTCATATCTGTGTGTTTCTTGCCCCTCTCCCGTTCATATCAACAAGCAGTCTGGGTGGCTGTCCTGCTGGGAATAGCCGAGCACTAGCCCTCCTTTCTGAGACCTGACCCTCTCAAGACTCTGCTAGTCCATCAATGGTGGGGTGAGAGAGAAACGTGTGTGATTGGTATGTCGAGGTCCCAGAGCCCAAAGGCACATGTGCAGCAACTCCAGCATCTAATGGACTGGCAAGACATGACATAGAGGGTTTATATACAGTAAGTGAAGCTCCCAAGATACCCTGACAGATGAAGGCAACATTCCATGAAGCCCCAGGCCGTTCGCACCCGTCTTCTGCTGCTGCCACTTGATTACGCTGGTGAATAAATGTGTTAAAATTTGTTTTATATGGTATTTCATCTGCTCTAAACTAGTCTAGTTGTCTTTCCACACAACAGCCACTTCACTAGTCCTGGACCTGCACCACTTTGGCCGAGAGCTCCTTAATGAGGGTGAAGTGCAGTTCACTTCCATAGTCAATTGACAAGACTGATGGGCTCGAAATAGGAGAAGGGACTGCTTCCCAGGCAGCCTCCAGTAATGGGGAATTCTCTTGCCTCCCTCTCAGCATCCTTTATCTTTCCATAAATTCCTCTGCCCCTCCATTTAATTCTGTTGTCAGTTTTCTTGTACCGTGTTCAAGGTGTCCTTCCAGGGTTTCCTGTCGCCAGCTGTCTTTTCATCTTTTTCGTTTCTCTCTTGCTCCCAGAGTAATTCTTTCCTGTCTCTGCCATCCTCTCTCCTCTCTCACTATCTTTACATTCTTTTCTACTTTTCTATTGTCTTTTCTTACTGCTCTCTGCCTTCTGCTGTCAGTCAGTTTTTCTCTCTCCCTCCCTCTCACCCCCTTTCCCTCCCCCCTCTCTTTCTCACTCTGTGTCTCGTTCTCCATCTCGGATGAAGGTAATGAAAATAATCGGGCTTCATTAATTCTGAGCCCTGTGAGATGATAGCCATTTGGAGCCATGTTTGCCAATTAGATGGTCTAAATTAGAAGTGACCTTGGTATACTGCCATCGCTTTGCCTGTCTGAGTCTAATGAAGCTTTTCACTCCAGCCCCCTCTCTGTCTTTGTAATGGAAATTCCCTCCTTTGTCTGGTTCGGGGACCTTGCATTGTATGTGCATTTCCCCCCTGCATGGACAGAGGGGGTATTAATGTAGCTCCTCAGACCATTCCTAGAGAGGTTATTTTTAAATCTAAATTATTTTGGCCATGTTGGGGAGCTCATGAAGAGCTACCTAGAACTTCCATGGGATTGGCCCCGCATCCCAGACAGGCAGAGGCAGCCAGTGGGAGAAGGCTGAGCTAATGTATAGAATATTGATCTCTTGTCATTGTCCAAAGGTCAGTACGTGGCTTTGATGTGTCCAAAACCCATGTTATGCTCCTAGGGTCAGAATAGAGGAGAATGGCCAAGATGGGAACCTCCATACAGATGTTTACCCCAACTATAAGCTTTGCTAAGGCTTAGAAAAGGGTGTGGTGTGTGGAAATGGGGCAAGGGAAATGAGAGAACAGGGATGAACAGCCATTTACAGAGCCCAGCATTGCTGGCAGAGTGGAGATTGTACCGAGCCCCTTGTCCAGCCCCTGAACTGTTACATTCAGCTCTTCTAACAGGCTCTCCGGTGCTGTCACTTGAAGAGTGTGGGTGTGGCCCAGTTTCAGCAGGATTCCCACACCGAAGGATCATGCTTCTCTCAGCCATTTTGGACTGTCTCCTCTGAGGAAGCAGCTTACGGAGTCCTTTTCAAAAACAGCAGCAAACTCATTTTCGCTTGAGGATGAGCACTTGAGCTTAGTCTCTGTGAGAGAGGGCAGTCTTAAGGGAGACAAACAGGACAAGGAGAGAGGAGATCTGTGTTCAATTTCTGCTCACTTTGTAACACTGAGCAGTTGGGCCAAATTTTCCAAAAATGGCCACTGATTTGGGGTACCAGCTACACATACTGGAGCCTGCTTTCTAGAGAGGCTGAGCACCCGTAGCTTCCATTGGCTTCAACTGGAGTTGTGGGCACTCAGCATCTACAAAGACCAGGGACCACTTCACCCCTAGCATAAATACTCACTATCTAATTTCATCTTGGGGCAGCAGGATACTGCATAAGAGACATTGCTCGGACAGGAAGGAAACATACTAAGGTCTGATAGTACTGGGTATACGTTTCCTATGTAGGTGATACCATTCATAGCCTACACGATAACATTGTATAGAGGGATGACTTACAAGAGAGCCAGGAAGTGCTAGCGTATGGTCCCTTTGGACACATGCCTACATACTATGGGGATGGGCCGGTTAGAAACTCTGAGAGTGAAATAAATAATTATTTTCTAGAGCTGAAACATGCTAGGTGACTTTCAGCCCAGATAGAACAATGTGACTCTAGCCCTTAGGGGATGACAATCTGATTTGAACATGGTGCAGTGAGTATGGCTAAGAAACAAAAGGGAAGTGATAGAGGGAGATTGTGAGCTCTTTGGGGCACGGACCATCTCTTTGTTCTGTGTTCGTACAGCCCCTAGCACCATGGGGGTCACGGCTAGGGCTCCTCGGCGCTGCCCCAGTACACAGAATAACTAAGGTCTAGGGTTACAGGAGCAAGCTGACACAGTGATGCATTGCAGTTGTATACATACCTTAGGGTTGTTTTCACGCCTTCATACTGGTGCATATGATGTTGGTGTTGTGGACGCACTAGAGAAACTTGAATGAGCAAATACAAGCATTTAGGAGTTTGGAGCTTGCATTCGTTCCCAGCTATTGCTGGGACCAGCTGAATGAGAAGTGACCACATATGATCACATGAAACTTGCACATAAGTAAACTTCCCCTACAAGACTCAACCCTCCACCGCCCGTCCACCCATGACAGTTACACCATTTAAATACAGACATAAGCATAAACAGTATCAAATAATATCATTTACCTGGTGATCTGTGATTGGCCACCAGCATTCAGTGCCTTCCTTTTCACCTTATACACTGATTATTTATTTGTATTGCGAAATCACCAGAGTGGGCCAGGTCCTCTGTGCACGCACAGGAAGCCATAGTCCCTGCCCCAAAGAGTTTACTGTGTGAAAAGATAAAACAGATGAAGATGGGGGCTTGGGACACAGCATATATGCCAAGTGATCAGGTTGATGAGTGGTCAGGCAACTCCCCCTGGGAGAGACACTGGGTGTGGGAGGGGGAAGGCCCCCACCAGGAAGATGGCTACAGCAAAGAGGACTGCATTTTAAGAAGGCTGAGCTGGCAAATGACTGAGAGGTGGAGAGATCAGGCAATGAGCCAAGCATAGAGCTTTGCATTCAGGGTTTCACTTGCCAGTGGCTCCCATGCATAGCTTTTTGGGAGAGTCTGCAGTTGTCCTGGATACACAGACGCACACAATTTCTCACTTCCTGCCCTTCTGGCTTTGTCCCAGTTCCCTCTGGGAATTTTCTGCCTTATAACAATTTCCTGTACCAAAGCCCTTTCTAGGTGTGGGGGGAGGAAAGAGGGAGAAGGGGGGAGAACTGAGGCTGTGGAGATGCAGGTAGGTAAAGGTAATTACTTAAGCACATATAGGGGCAGGACTTATTGGTTTGGAGGCCCCGATTAAGATGCAGAGGCACATGTGAGGTTGATGATTATATTTCGGGGTGAGTTAATTGACAGAAGGTGAAGGCAGACAAAGAAACTCTGCTTACTGCCTTCTTGAATCCCAATCAGGAATTATGATTAAAGACGCGGCGAGACAACAGAGCCCTGATGAATTGGTGTCTTTATTTTTTTTCCTTTTTGCCGTCATTCACACTTGATTGACTTCAACCTTTCAAGTGCAAAAGTCTCTCTTTTCCATTATTATTCATAGCCATCTGAGTTTTTCTAATTAAAGTGTATGAAAACAATTACTGATCCATCGTACTGAGTCTGTTAGTGGGGATGACTGCCTTACTGTAACGTGTATAAAAAGCCCACAGTTTTCTATAATGATGTGCTACTGAGGTGTTAGATAATTTTATTCTTTTTCTACTCTGTGGGGTTTTTTTAATTTCTCGTTATTTATTTTTCATAATTCCTAAAGATCCTGGGAAAGCACTTTCCCTGCTGATAAAACGAAGAGGGACATTGCTTTCTTTCCTCCTCTGCTTCCCACCTCATTCCCCCACCTCTGAGTCTGGTTACTATGAATTAATTGGTGACCTTTCACTTCTTGCATTCCCTCTGGACTCACCAACCACAGCCTTCAGAAACGTTCTGCTTTGGAATAAAAGGTGGAACGAGTTTGGCATTCTCCGCCCCTTTCCTAGTGCTTTGTCAGTGGCAGCTGCCTTTAGAGGGTATAGATGTCTGTAAAACACAAATGCCGTGTCTGGCTCACACTCACCTTCAGTGCTTAATTTGTGCCAGGGCTGAGTCCTGTAACTGCTAGGCTTGGCAGTTCAGAGCCCCGGCACCTCTGGGCTTGCTGTGTCAGTTACCAAAGTAAAAAAATCACTTGAGCTCCAGCACCTCTTTCATTACAGATGAAGCACCGCCCATCTTGCATAGCTCTGTGAGTGACCAGAGCAGTCACAGCACCCCTTCCCTCTGCTGTCGGACATCCGAGATCTCTCACAATCAAATCTTCATTTGAGGCTGTCCGTGTACATGCTCCTGCTCCCCATGAACCTGAGCATGGCTGGACCAGACCCTGTTTCCCTACTAATGCTGTGTAGGCTTTACATTAGTGCCAGTGAGGAAGACATCATGTCCTATTTAGGGTTCGCAGTATTTCAGCTATACCTTAGTCACAGACGTTGCTAGCATTTCATTAGTCATCCCGCATGTACCTTGTGGCCTTTGACTTAAGTTCACTTAGAAGAAGGTAGGTAGCTGTATTGTATGAACGTAATCACATCATTTGTTCTGCCATGAAATGCAAGGATCAATCCGTTCCTCTGCCTGGCCTGAAGGGGAGCCTTTTGTAACTTCACTAGAGAACGTGACAGGTTAGCACAGTGTCCAACATGCCATGCTTTCCCAGCAGTCAGTGGCTGGAAAAGGGCACTGTCAGAGCACCAGCACTGTGAGTCAGTTTGGGTTTGCTGCTCCCTCAATCACTAAGAACTCAGGGCATGGTAAGGATGTTCCTTTTAGCATCTAGGTGAGAGGTGCTCACAGACAATCAAAGCAGCAGAACTGACATCAAGCACTTGTTTATGGGGTGAGCTCCTGTATGTGGCTGTGTTATGAGATAACACTAGTGGGAACAATGGTCTTGAATGGTTTCCTGAGCTGCTGTGTTGGGGAGCATCTGTTGAAGAGCAGCCGTTAAGATGCTATGTGTGTGGTGCTCAGAGTTACGTAGGGTTTTGTTGCTGCACGCCTGATGTTAAACACTGGTCAAAGCCCTAGTCATTTTGGTCAAAACTGTCAAAAGTAACTAGTGATTTTGGATGCCCAACTTTCAGTTACTTTATGGGGGCCTGATCTTATGAAAGTGCAGAGCCCAAAACCCAAGCGTTTTTTGAAGTGTCTCAAATCGGGCTCCCAAAAATTGAGCTATCCAGAATCACTAGTTGCTTGTAAAAATCATGGCTTTCGAGTCTTGGGCTGGTGATAGCACAACTGATTGCAAACGGAATTTTGAAGCGAGCCGGAGTGAACACTTGTTTTCTTTCCAACAGTCAGAACAGCTTTGTGTTTCAGACAGTTTGCCATCTCTTTTCCCTTTTTCTTTATTCATCCCTTCTCGTCACCTCTCTTTAATTGTACTCTTCTTTCTTGTGCCCCTCCTTTTTTTGCATCAATACACTTTGAAAATAGTGCTGTAGTGCTCCCTAGTTCAAGATTACAGTGTACTTTATAGGTGTGATTTAATTAAGGCCTTATTATGTTTTCAGTAGCTTAAGGTGGGCCTTTCAACTTCTCTACCTAATTGGTTGCACAAGAAGTTTCACAGCCCATGACAAAACATTGTCAGTGATCAAAGTCTGAATTCTACATAAAGGAAAAATATTAATACGATGATTCTTCGAGTGTGCAGTGCTAATTATGTCCAGAATGTAACTGTAGAAACACTTTTGACTGATGTGAGCTTTGTCTAATAAACACGCGTCTTCAGTGAGCTAAGAAAAGTGACACCTCTGCTGATGTTTGATTTTGCTTATGTAAAGATTTTAAAAATATTTTTCTGTTTTTATTTCTCCTCTCTCCCATTTTCCCCACCGTCCTGCCGCCCTCAGGTGACAACACCGGAAGGGATGATGCCCAGCAGTATGTTTCTCCCAGCAGCCGCTCCAGACAGAGATGGAAACGCCAATGCCGACGAGCCGGGGAAGCGGGCGGGTCAGTTACTTAACGCTTATCTGGAAAAAATCATCCTGCTTTGAATTGTGGCAGCTTCTTGTTTCCCATGCACTGAGAGAAAAAGGCCTCATTGCAATCCCTTGCCCATGCAGTTTCTGCTACAGATCATTCATTGCAAAGACCAGTGCAGACAGCAGGAGATCTAACAGGAAGCAGCTAATTTCACTGAAGTAACACCACAGTTGAGGCATGTTAGCAAGGCAGCTCAAAATTACATTGGCCTTTTTTATTACCGTATAACGTTGTAAAGTCATGCCTACCAGTAACAGTGGTCAGCTATTTAATCCTGACTATAGTGTGATATGGCAGCAAAAAAAGGATACTACAGTTTTGGGTACATAGGTGAGGCCCCTAGTCTCCAAATGGGGAGGTGATAGTCTCTAGGTCAGATTCTGTCAGTGTCGAGCCTGGTGCAGGGACCACAGTGGGAGAGCCCTTTAAGGAAGTTTGGGATTAAGACAGCCACCACCTCCTTTCTGCACAGGGCTTGCATGTGAACGGCACCGTTCCAGAGAGGACACCAATGGCATGGCTTGGGCTGCTGGAGATGTGCTGATTCCTCAAATCCCCTCCTCAGCTTCCACCAATAGGAGTATCTCTCCCCTGCCAGAACTCTTCTTCTCTCTTGGGTAGAACCTGGAGGAAAGGTGGCAGTGGAACGGTTGCTTGCCCTTCCCCAAAAGGCTGAGTTCTCCTGGGGCGTAGCAGCCTTCAGTGGAGTCGGGAACAGCAGGGGCTGAATTTCACTCTTTCTTTGCAGCGTTAGTGGACCTGAGCCTCAATGTATGTTTAGTTCTTGGCACATCATTATCAGCAAGACTTTGACAAGCTGACGGGACAGCAAGGAAAAGTAACAAAGATAGTTATGGGACCGCAGGGTTTAATTTGGGGAGCAATTAAAGGGGGGTAAATATGCCCAGCTTGTTTGAACAACCATCATGTGGGAGATGTGTGCAGTCCACAGATAGTCAAAAGGTGTAAAAGTCAAGTAGGAAGAAAAATTTATTTAGGGTTGTGCAGTGGGGCATAACATGTATAATGAGGTGAAATTAAGAAAGTGAAAATTTAGGCTGAATATTAGGGGGAATGTCTGTCCTTCTGCACTAAAGATAATGTGCCGGCATGTAGCAAGGAGGCATGGCCTCCCTCTGAGACTGATGGGAAGGGATGGCCACACACTCTTATGGGGCAGTAGCCTGCTTACAGAAGGGGAAGGTATGTTTTATGAGAGGGCCGTTGAGCTACATCATGGGCTGTGGTAATCTTGGGCAGCGGGGGGCTAAGGAAATACTTGGTGAGAAGTAACAGCCTCAGCAGAAGTAGTGGTGAAGGAAAATGACGCTGTTTGTGGCCGGGGGAGGAAGTACTGGATCAGATCTAAATTAAGAAATGAATAATGATTTATATTTTTATTTAAATTGTAAATGAGTGACAGAGACAAGTCCTGTCTAAACTGTATCTTCCTTGCATCACTTCACCCTTTTTATTCCGGTTCTGTTTTCAGAGACCTCTGAGGACTCCGGAAAAAGCCTCCTGTCATCTGAGAGCGTAGAGCACAGTGGAGAGTCCAAACCTGTTCCTGCCGATCAGAGCTCCACCAGAGAGGACTCTGGCTTTCTTTGCTGGAAGAAGGGGTGCAGCCAGGTGTTCAAAAGCTCAGCAGCCCTTCAGACGCATTTCAATGAAGTTCATGCTAAACGGCCCCAACTGCCAGTATCCGATCGCCACGTCTACAAGTACCGTTGCAACCAGTGCAGCCTGGCCTTCAAAACCATCGAGAAGCTGCAGCTTCATTCTCAGTACCATGTAATTAGAGCAGCTACTATGTGTTGTCTTTGCCAACGCAGTTTCCGAACCTTCCAAGCTCTGAAGAAGCACCTGGAGACAAGTCATCTGGAGTTGAGTGAAGCAGACATTCAGCAGCTTTACAGTGGGCTTTTGGTCAATGGAGACCTCCTAGCTATGGGTGATCCTTCGCTGGCTGATGACCATACTATCATTGTTGAAGATGATAAAGAGGAAGAGAGTGACCTAGAAGATAAACAGAGTCCTACTGGCAGTGATTCTGGGTCAGTACAAGAAGACTCTGGCTTGGAACCTAAGAGGGCCCTACCTTTCAGAAAAGGTCCTAATTTCACCATGGAGAAATTTCTCGACCCATCTCGCCCATACAAGTGCACAGTCTGCAAAGAATCTTTCACACAAAAGAACATTCTTTTGGTCCATTACAATTCAGTCTCTCATCTGCATAAACTGAAAAGAGCCCTTCAGGAGTCTGCTACTGGGCAGCCTGAACCGACCAGCAGTCCAGACAACAAACCTTTTAAGTGCAACACTTGCAATGTGGCCTACAGCCAGAGTTCTACGCTGGAGATCCACATGCGGTCCGTCTTGCACCAGACAAAGGCTCGAGCCGCCAAGCTGGAGGCGGCGAGTGGCGGCGGCAGCAGTAACGGAACTGGCAGCAGCAGCAGCATCTCTCTGGGTTCGTCCACACCAAGCCCAGTGGGTGCCAGCGGCTCTAGTACCTTCACAGCCGCCAACACCAGCAGCGCGGGCACAGCTCCCGCCCCCGGTTCACTCAAGCAGGGATCCGGTGAGAGTGTGGGAATCGCACCGTCGAGTAACCCCGTTAGCGCGAACATCGCCTCCCCTTCCGAGCCTAAGGACGTCAACCGGAAGAAACTGGCTGACATGATTGCATCCAGGCAGCAGCAGCAGCAGCAGCAAGCTCAGACCTTAGCACAGGCGCAAGCCCAAGTCCAGGCCCACCTCCAGCAAGAGCTGCAGCAGCAAGCTGCCCTCCTGCAGTCTCAGCTGTTCAACCCCGCTCTCTTACCACATTTCCCCATGACCACAGAGACCCTACTCCAGCTTCAGCAACAGCAGCATCTTCTGTTTCCATTTTACATCCCCAGTGCTGAGTTCCAGCTCAATCCAGAAGTTAGCTTACCTGTGACCAGTGGTGCTCTGACACTATCTGGTACTGGTCCAAATTTGCTGGAAGATTTAAAGGCTCAAGTTCAGCTCCCACAGCAGAGCCATACACAGGTATTACAACAGCAGCAAGGCCAACTATCTTTGTCACAGTCTCACTCTGTCCATATACAACAGAGCCAGCATCACGAGAAAAAAAACAAATCCGTTATTAAGGAGAAGGAAAAAGAAACCCAGAGGGAAAGGGAAAACGCAGAGAGGGGAGACAGCAGTTCCTTGTCTAAAGAGTCTCTGCCTGACAACCTAAAGCCCAAAGACAAGAAAGACTTTGCCCCAGGCGATAGTTCCGAGCCCTCCCTACTTCCTCCACGCATCGCATCTGATGCAAGAGGCAACGCCACAAAAGCCCTGCTAGAAAACTTTGGCTTTGAGCTGGTTATTCAGTACAACGAGAACAAGCAGAAGGTGCAAAAGAAAAATGGGAAGACAGAGCAGGGTGAGAACTTGGAAAAGCTTGAATGTGACACATGTGGCAAGTTTTTCTCAAACATCCTCATTCTAAAGAGTCACCAAGAGCACGTTCACCAACACTACTTCCCCTTTAAGCAGCTGGAGAGGTTTGCCAAGCAGTACAGAGAGCACTATGATAAACTGTATCCACTGAGACCTCAGACTCCAGAGCCACCTCCGCCTCCTCCTCCACCTCCACCTCCACTCCCTACAGCACCTCCTCAGCCAGCTTCCACTCCTGCCATTCCTACTTCTGCTCCACCTATTACTTCTCCTACAATTGCACCAGCCCAGCCATCTGTGCCACTCACCCAGCTCTCTATGCCAATGGAGCTGCCCATCTTTTCACCACTTATGATGCAAACTATGCCACTACAAACATTACCTGCCCAGTTACCACCTCAGCTTGGTCCTGTAGACTCTCTACCTGCGGACCTGGCTCAGCTGTATCAACATCAGCTGAACCCTAGCCTTCTACAGCAACAGCAGAACAAGAGGCCACGTACTCGGATCACAGATGACCAGCTCAGAGTTCTTCGGCAGTATTTTGATATTAACAACTCTCCCAGTGAGGAACAGATCAAAGAGATGGCAGACAAGTCTGGACTGCCACAGAAAGTGATAAAACACTGGTTTAGAAACACTCTGTTCAAAGAACGCCAGCGCAACAAGGATTCCCCATACAATTTCAGCAATCCTCCAATTACCAGCCTGGAAGAACTGAAGATAGACTCACGGCCTCCCTCTCCAGAACCTCAAAAGCACGAATACTGGGGAAGCAAGAGGTCCTCCAGGACACGGTTTACCGATTACCAGCTCAGAGTCCTGCAGGACTTTTTTGATGCTAATGCTTATCCAAAGGATGATGAATTTGAACAACTTTCTAATTTGCTGAACCTCCCTACACGGGTTATAGTGGTGTGGTTCCAGAACGCCCGTCAGAAAGCTAGGAAAAACTATGAGAACCAAGGAGAAGGCAAAGATGGAGAACGGCGGGAGCTTACAAATGACAGGTACATTCGAACGAGTAACTTAAACTACCAGTGCAAAAAATGTAGTCTAGTCTTTCAGCGCATTTTTGATCTTATCAAACACCAGAAAAAGCTTTGTTATAAGGATGAGGATGAGGATGGACAGGATGATAGCCAGAATGAAGACTCTATGGATGCAATGGAGCTATTGACGCCAACCAGTTCCTCCTGCAGCACACCAATGCCCTCTCAAGCTTACAGCACCCCCACATCCTCAGCTAATGCAACCTCTTCAGCCTTCTTGCAGCTCACAGCTGAGGCAGATGACTCCTCCGTGTATAGTTCTAAAATAGAAGCTACAGATGAGAAACCAAAGCAATCTGAACCTCCAAGTACACAGCAAAACCAAACTCAAGACAAGCAAGTGCAACCAAAGCAAGAGCCTCCGCAGCAGCAGCAAGACCAAGGAGAACAGAAGACAAGTTCAACACACCAAAAGATCTCACCATTATCCCCCCCATCCTCATTACAACAACAGCCTCCACCACAGGCACAGCCACCCCAGTGTCCTTTGCCACAATCAAGCCCAAGTCCATCTCAAGTCTCACATCTTTCCCTCAAGCCCCTTCATACGTCCACCCCGCAACAACTAGCAAACCTACCTCCTCAATTAATCCCGTACCAGTGTGACCAATGTAAACTGGCATTTCCCTCCTTTGAGCATTGGCAGGAGCATCAGCAGCTTCATTTTTTGAGTGCACAAAATCAGTTTATCCATCCGCAGTTTCTGGACAGGACGCTAGATATGCCTTTCATGCTTTTTGACCCCAGTAATCCACTACTTGCAAGCCAGCTGCTATCTGGAACTCTACCTCAGATTCCAGCAAGCTCAGCCACTTCACCCTCAACCCCAACATCTACAATGAACACTCTGAAGAGAAAGCTGGAGGAAAAGGCCAGTGCAAGCCCTGGGGAAAATGACAGTGGGACTGGCGGAGAAGAACCTCAGAGAGATAAGCGTCTAAGGACAACTATTACCCCAGAACAGCTGGAAATTCTGTACCAAAAGTAC
This sequence comes from Natator depressus, assembly GCF_965152275.1. Lineage (NCBI taxonomy): Eukaryota > Metazoa > Chordata > Testudines > Cheloniidae > Natator > Natator depressus. The sequence goes on from NC_134245.1 coordinate 42,498,501, forward strand.
CTGCTTGACTCTAACCCAACACGGAAGATGTTGGATCACATTGCGCATGAGGTGGGCTTGAAGAAACGTGTTGTGCAGGTTTGGTTTCAGAACACTCGAGCACGGGAAAGGAAAGGGCAGTTTAGAGCTGTGGGGCCTGCCCAAGCCCATAGACGGTGTCCTTTCTGCAGAGCTCTCTTTAAAGCAAAGACGGCTCTGGAAGCTCATATCCGATCCCGTCATTGGCATGAGGCTAAGAGAGCTGGGTACAACTTGACTTTGTCTGCTATGCTCTTGGATTGTGATGGAGGACTCCAAATGAAGGGGGACATTTTTGATGGAGCAAGCTTTTCCCACTTGCCACCAACCAGTAGTGATGGTCAGGGTATTCCTCTTTCACCAGCAAGCAAAACTATGGAGCTCTCACCTCGAACTCTGCTTAGTCCGTCCTCCATTAAAGTGGAAGGAATAGAAGACTTTGAAAGCCCCTCCATATCCTCAGTTAATCTGAGTTTTGACCAAGCAAAGTTGGACAATGATGACTGCTCTTCAGTCAACACTGCAATCACAGACACTACAACAGGAGATGAAGGCAATGCAGACAATGATAGTGCAACGGGGATTGCAACTGAAATCAAATCAACATCAGGACCTAGTGAGGGCCTGACAAAGGCTGCCATGATAGCAATGTCTGAGTATGAAGATCGATTGTCTTCTGGCCTTGTCAGCCCAGCTCCCAGCTTTTATAGTAAAGAGTATGACAATGAAGGTACTGTGGACTATAGCGAAACCTCCAGCCTTGCAGACCCCTGCTCACCCAGCCCTGGTGCCAGTGGTTCAGCAGGCAAGTCTGGAGACAGTGGGGATCGGCCAGGGCAGAAACGCTTTCGCACTCAGATGACTAATCTCCAGCTAAAAGTCCTAAAGTCATGCTTTAACGACTACAGGACGCCTACCATGCTGGAGTGTGAGGTCCTAGGTAATGACATTGGACTGCCAAAGAGAGTTGTTCAGGTCTGGTTCCAGAATGCTAGGGCAAAGGAGAAGAAGTCCAAGCTAAGCATGGCCAAGCATTTTGGTATAAACCAAACAAGTTATGAGGGACCCAAAACAGAGTGCACTTTGTGTGGCATCAAGTACAGCGCTCGGCTGTCTGTACGTGACCATATCTTCTCTCAACAGCATATCTCCAAAGTTAAAGATACCATTGGAAGCCAGTTGGATAAGGAGAAGGAGTACTTTGACCCTGCTACTGTACGTCAGTTGATGGCTCAGCAGGAGTTGGACCGGATCAAAAAAGCCAATGAGGTTCTTGGTCTGGCAGCTCAACAGCAGGGCATGTTTGATAATACCCCTCTACAAGCTCTTAACCTTCCTACTGCGTACCCAGCACTACAGGGCATCCCTCCAGTTTTGCTCCCAGGCCTCAACAGCCCATCCTTGCCAGGCTTCACTCCATCCAACACAGGTGGGTTCTGGAACTATCATCTCTCTGCTCAAATGTGACATTTTCCCTGGTATTGCGTCTTCAGCACAAATGGCTGTTTCCTTGGCAATGCCTGAAATCAGGTTCATGAGCCCTCTGTTCTCTTATGTTACTTGGCAGGCTATAAAGAGTAGTTATTTTACCTCTAGTTCCTTAATCCATGTTCTCTAGCAAGGCAAGAGACTTACTAACTCACTGTGTCTCTCCATATCCAGTAGGCAAGTCCCTGTGTACTCTGGGGCAAGGACCCCTGCTTGCTTTGACACATCCTGTAAATTCTCCAGCACCTTCAAGTAACGTGAAAATTGAAGCTTTTATTGAATTAAATATGAAAAGGAATAATACAGTCAAAACAATATCCGTTGTGTTGTTTCTTTTTACATTAAGTTCAATTTAGTGCTGCTCCCAAATTTTCAGTATATTGCAGATGTTTGTATTGACAACACAAACTGCATTGTAGAAATGGTGATAGAAAATCTGGTGGTTTTTAGCCTTCAGAGTGCCTTACAATAGCACCTACATGCCTATCCAGGCGGCCACGGATTCTTTTTGAGCAATAGTTGGCAGTAAAAGGGAAATACAATTCCCTTATGGCCTACTTTCCATAAACAGAGAGTATGAATACTCCATCTTCCCCAGTGCTCCCTCCGTTCCTCTTCCTTCACCAGCTGGAGCAGTCATGGAAAGAAGGCCCTTAATCAGTTTAAACTTAGGCCATTTTTCCAAAAGTCTTTTCTTTGTCTGTTGGCATCTGGTGAATACAGTTCGAACTAGTGTACGTGAGCCTCCCCAGAAGATGGTAGCTCTCTGGAGGTGTTACAGCAGGGAATTTGCCAAATAACCCCCTAGCCCTGCCCCACTTTTCTTTGTTCCTGGAGGGCTGTGGTCCCCCTCCTCCATGGAACTACATACAGTCCCTGGCCCACAATGAGACATCGACTTAATACTGTAAGATCTTCCAAAGATATTGAAGGAAATTGCCATAGCTGTTACAGGACCCAAAAGGACTATGAGATTCAGCTCCAGAAGCTGCTCTCTGGTATAGTGCATGAGTCAGGGATACCTTCTCCTAACAAGGAGACTCTGAAACTGTCCAGCATTAAACAGTTTTAAACAAGCTCCAGGGTTTGGAATATAGAGAGCTCGGGGTGCTTATTGGCGTGGCAAACACACCATTAAAAATCTTTAACCTTTTATTAAAGATATAGAAAAGAAGGGGGGAGTTGAAAGCATATGAAATGTAAAATAAGTAAGGCTTTCATTTTAACAACATCTCTTGTTCCCATTCCCTCTAGCTGAAGAGAGTTTTTTAAAAGGAAACTCCTCCTGTTTGACAGTCTTTTAGATGGTTTTAGAGATGGTAATAACAGTCCTTTTTTGGGGGAAAAGAGAACTTAGTTGATATGGTCTTAAGCTGTGGTTATTTGTTGCTGTTACAGTCCAATCCCATTTCCTAGAAGACAAAACAAAACGAACTCCCACAAGATAGGAGAGACAAGAACACCAAAGATTTGAAAATGCAACTTGTCTTTGGTGTTGATTCACATTTGCGGTCTCACTGAGCAACAGAGCCATAGCACGCAGTCTTGGCCACTCCCGAGACCTGGCAAACTTGTATCAGTGTCAGGCTGACTAGGGCATTGCTTTTGCTGCCTCTCTGGTCACAGACTTACAGCAGTGTTGCAAAACATACAGTCTTGGCCAGCTAAATCACACTGTCCTTAGACAGAAGGCAAAAGGAGAGAGGTAGGAAAGAGAAGAAATTAGATGGGGAAGGAAACAGACAAATGGAGCGGGAGGCACAAAGACTTACATCTCAGGTGGTGGTTGGGATTTAGCCAGAGCCACTGGAGGTGGTGATATCATCTGGGTTCCTCTCTTGGCCCAGTGTGGTCAACACATCTTTTGGGATTAGGATCACCAAGGTGCAAGGATGTGGTGGTAAATTCCAGAGCCCCAGGAGATTGTGGAGGTAGCGGCCGTGATGATGAAGCTCACTCCATCTTTTCAGTCAGCAATTGTTGCACTCGCATTTCCCGGTTTTCTCTGAAAAGTTTTTTCTTTTAAGGACTTCAAAAGGGAGTGATGGGCATAATAGCCCATGCTCTCATTACGTTCACCAATTAGGCCTAATTTCCAACACACCAATTTTGGATCACTGATTTCCAATCCCTTCCTCCTCTTGTTTACCAGGCATGATCTCAACAAGTCCTTGAGTGGTATCGTTAAGCCTATTTGTTTAGACTAACTGTCTCGTCCCCCTCCCCCCCCCCCCCACTCCTACTGATTTTTATAAACAATCTTCTGTAACAGGCTGAGTTGCACTTTTGTTACCTTTTCCCATCAACGTTTCTTGTTACGGGTGACTAGAACCATTTCATACATTTCCATCCGCTTTCCCACAGTTAGGCTCACAACTGAGATAGGCCTACTAGGCCCCAGTTATTACAGCAGTTCTTTGAATGGAGCTAGGGAGAGCACCTTCTACAGTGCCAGTGGTTTGAGGAAGCCACGTAGTAAGAAAAAGTGTTCTAGCAAAGACCCTACTATCGAGTCTAGCTGGAGCACAGCGTGTTTTCCCTGGACTATTGGCGTTTCAGAAAAGGACCTCTTCAGAATGGCCATCTCATCTGCCTGAGAACACTCATCAGATTGGCATGGCCAAAGGAATAAGAGAGACCATTCTTTGAAGACTATAGGAGGACATGTCCGAGGACTTGGACCTGCCCTAAGTGCTGCACCTGACTGTTCTTCTTAGGATGTGTCAAATGGTTTCTGATTTGTCAAGCTCTTTCCAGAGCTGTCTTCTCCCTGGCACCATATGGAGAAATCCTCCACAGGAGCCCCAATTCTAGACTAAGCCAGTGCCATCAGACTGCAGAGTCCACAATTCCTGCCAGATCTCAACTCAGTCCCATAGAAGTCTTGAAATCAAGAAAAGCAAGTTCTTTAACATTCTGCTGCAGGTACACCTCAGGGGAGCACCAGAAGGCATCTTGGATAGCTCCAGTGTTTTACGTAGGATTTCCTCAATATGGGCACAGTTAGAGCTTTTGGGACCTATGAGCCTCCATCTCCTGTATTGGAAAGCGATGATAAGAGATCAGAGTCTCCTTTCCCCAGGAACTGTCTTCCTACAGGCTGCTGTCTGGATCCTGTAGCCTGCTGTTTCTGCATCCCTTGCAGTATTTATGCCTCAGTCACTCTACCTCAGAGGAGGAAGGAGAACTGGTGGGAGAGCCTTTAGAGGCACCCTTTTTCCCTCATCCTTGGATGAGACTGTCTTAACTACTTCTTCCTCTCCTCTGCGTGATGCCTAGGCCTTTCAGGGGCAAGATGGGCAGAATGGCGTAGCTCTGGAGATTCCTGCAGTTGCCAAGTTCAAGAATTCACAGAATTCCAAGGAAGAGAGAGAGAACTTTCTAGCCTATTAATGAAGATCTGTTGAAACCAGCCAAAGAAGTCTGAAACACCCTGCCTCTGTTGACTCAGTTTCTAGGAAGTTAGATTGTATATACCTATGTGCTATATTCTGTAGTTCCCCAGGGAAATATTTGAATTATTCTGCAAACATCCTTAGTTGTCGTTTCAGCCTCAGCTAATGAATGGCATCTACTTCTGGGGACCCAATGGCAGGTCCTGCTGTAGCTAAGCAAGCATAAAGGTGTGCTGGAGGACTCCACACCAGTTCTAAGAGATTTAGACCCTTGCACACCTTCCTATTCTACTCCTCTCTTTGGGAACTGTTTATCCCAAACACAGAAAGCCATTTCTTTAACTCTTGGACCCTAGAGGTCATTGAATGGGGTGTTCTCCCTTAGGTTCAAAGCCATGCCAAAATATAACCACCTTCCCTTTTCAGGGTACTTTCTCAGAAGAAACTATTGTGAGAAGAGGTCTTGATCCTCATGATGACGGGAACCATACAAGTGTGGTGCTACAGCACAGTGCAGGAAAAGTTTATTATACTGAAAAGAAATGCTGGTCTATAGCCTATCCTGGACCTCCATGAATTAAACCAATATTTAAGGAAAATAAAATAATACATAGCTTCTTTAGGAAGCATAAACCCTGCTCTGCACCCTCAACCTTCAAGGTGCTACTTCCACATCTCAAGAAGGTAAAGGCACAGGACGTGCTTCAGGTTTATGATGGGCAGAAAACACTACCAGTGCAGGGCATACCCTTTCAGGCTGGCAGCAGTCCTGAGGGCATTCCTCAAATGCTTGGTTTTACAGGTACGTCTGGTGTCTGATCTCGCAGGTACATTGATACCTGGAATACTGGCTTACAAGCTCCCAGTTTTACGGAGGGTAATTCATGTCCTGGAGGAGACTTGCTCCTTCTTTGTTTCGTCTCAGCAGGGCATAGGCTGTCTTCTGTGATGGGTGCTACCAGAGAATGTCTTAACCTGGATACCTTTCTCTGCTCTCATTCGTTAGATAATAATTACAATCTGAGTTGACGGGTACACTAGGAGCTTTGAGTCTTCATAGTCACGGAGACCTGAAGAGTCCAGGCCCGTACAAATTTGCTAAAGATTTAAGTCATCAGATTGGCTCTCAGGTCCCATTTCCCAAGGATCAAAGAAAATTCTATGCAGATTCTCTCAGATACTATGGTTGTGATCTATTACCTGAACAGACAGGGAGTTTGTGTCAGGAAGCAAACCATGAGAATGATGCATTCACAATGAAGGACCCGTAAACACTATTTTAGCCAACAACCCCAACTCTGAAGGCTGCAAATCAGCATGAGTAGTTTTTCTGGATCTCACTGGCTCTTCTGATATTTGCAGGATGAGCTCATCATGAACTAGTTTGCTGCCAGTCAGAATAACCATGTCTAAAATTCTGCTTGAGAGCTGACAGGGATCCCCAGTGCACAAGAGGCAGGAAGGTTTGACAGGACAAAGCGAGTGTGACCTTAGTCGTGCCAGACTGCATATAGCACCGCTTGTTCTGGCTCTCTCCAAAGATCATCCACTCCGCCTCCCTCAAGTCAAGATCCTTTATCCCATCCAAACAGCAGGGTGTTCACCTGACAGCATGACTTCTGAATTTCTAGGGCAGGATGTCTTCAGCTGAAGAGATTAGGGCAGCGCTGCTGGAGTCCAGAAAACCCTCACTAGAAGTTACGCTAGAGACCATGGCTTTGCTAACAGGGGCAAAGCAATTCTCAGCCATGGCGAAGGTCTGCTCCATCACTGTTTGTGCTTATCGTGTCCCTGTGAAAGGGACCACGGTATTTACCAGTCCCCTGATGGAACCATTTTACAGGCTCTTACAAGCATATGCTGTCCCATTCAGGGGTTTTACTGGTTCTTGTACCATGAATTTCATCTTCTCCATACTCAGAGAGGGGCTCTTCGTTCATGGGATCTTTCTTCCTCTATCACTTCTTGCTGAAGGTCTCAGTGTTCTCAGAACGGCAGACCTTGTTGGCCAACCCACCTTATACTGCATTGGTCTGTCTTAAGCCTCAGCTCAAATTTCTAACCAGTACTGTATCAGATTTTCACTTTGGGCTATATCACTATCTTTATTTCTCCCAAAGCCCTATCAGTATCCTGGGGAGATGAGGCTACATACTCTGGCCATTTAAAGCAATCAGCTGCTACTTAGAAAGGACTACCCTGTTTAGAAGTCAAACAGATTATTGGTGGTCTTTAGAGAAAACTCCAAAGGTCTAGCCGTCTCAACTCAAAGGCTGTCTAAGCATATAAGACTATACATCCAGGAATGCTATGAATTAGCTGCTGCTCCTGTGTTTGAACATCTCAGGGCTCACTGAACTAGAGAACAGCAGCTTCAGTGGTATCTATCCATATTATGCCCTCATCTGAAATACATAGGGCTGCTGCATGAAGCTCAATTCACACCTTCACAAATCATTGTTGTCTCAAGACAGCATCCAGAGCAGATGCTGGCTTCAGAAGGGCATTGCTTCAATCACTGTTGAACTCTCCAGGGCTCCTTAGCCCACATCCTCAAGCAGCCCACTACTACTCTCTGGCAGTACACCTTTGTGAAGGCAAGAAAAGGATCACTTACCCAGGGTAACTGGTTCTCTGAGTGAATTGCCTCCAGAGAGCCACACTGACCCTCTCTCTTCTCCTTCTCTTTGGAGGTCAACTGTGAGTGAGTCATGTGGAGGTATAGTGGAATGGGGGTGGGGCGTTTACACCTTTGGTATATGGATTGCAGCGTCAAGGGAATTGCACACACCTACAGACTGCCAGCTGCTACTCAAACAGTTCCATTGCAGGCAAGCACCTCCTTTGGTAGGTCTGGAGAACCCAGAGTCCCCACTGCTAAATAATCCCTTCTTTAGACAGGTGGAAGGCCTTTCAACCTTTGGAGTTGGGGTGGTTTGGGACTGGCACTGAGAGGGGATGCAGTTCCTCTTTCCTTCCTTGCTGTGGGCAAGAGCAAAATTGACCTGAAAATATTTGCAGTTCTTGAATCCGTCGCTTCCCACTCCAGCCACTCTTGACAGCAGCAGTCCGCCCAGCTGAACCAGCCCCAGTATCGATCTCTGCATCCAGCAGTGGGTAAGGATGTGACTGGATGTGCCTGCTAAAGTCAGGAGTTAGGATGTACCTACACGGCAGTTCAATGCCTGCGTGGGCTGGTGGGGCTCAGGCTGTGGGCCTGTAAGATGCGGTGTAGAGGTTCGGGCTTGGGCTGGAGCCCAGGCTCCAGCACCCTTCCATCTTGCAGCTCCCAGAACTCAGGCTCCAGCCCCAGTCTAAACAGCTACCCGCAGTCTTACAGCCCCATAGCTCCAGTCCCGCAAGCCCAAGTCAGCTGACCCAGGCCATCTGTGAGTGTGTTACTGCAGTGTAGGCGTGCCCCAGATGGTTAACAATACTAACATTTAAATTATTGTAATTAGTTTTCAGAATCCACAGCACACAAAGATAAATGGGGCATTTTGCACCTCACTGAGAGCTACTTGCCTCAGTTCTTGACTGTATTCTGGCCCTTACGCTGCTGCTGTGGTGTAAAGGAGCTAGAAGCAGCTGGCTCTCTCCTGCCAGGAATGGCCTTATGCTGCCCCTCTTGCCCTGACCCAGCTCAGGCTTTGGGAGGTACAAAGGTGACCTTTCACCTCCTGAGCTGTCTCTCCTAAGAGGCACAGCTTAAAGTCAGGCCTATTTCTGGCTGTCTGCAGTATTTCCTGATTCTGCATCAGTTTGCACTCAGTTCACCTTTGAACAGTTTGTAACTGTAAGGCTGGAATTTCCCTAAACGAAGGGTTAGATTCTGCAGCACACATCTGCGGGAAGGGCTGGATGCTGCAGCAAATCTCACAGCTGTGGGATCCCTGAAAACATGGGCCCTGCCTATGAGAAAATGAAAGCGTTTGTTTTATTTCCCCTTAAAGGCATCAGGAGACTTTTCCTTTTCAGGTGCTTGTGTGCCAACGGCAGGGGACAGGACTGATGCTATAAGCCCTTTCAGCAGAACTCCCTTTGTCCGAGCTATTAACAACCGTAGAGTAAAGATTCACAGCCCTGGAGACTATATTGTCACTGGCTATCCCTTCTGCTGGGAAAACTAGCCAGCTTCATGTTCCACTATTAATCCATCTCCTTTGTGAGGATATATTAGGGTGCATTTACTTCCACACACAATACTAGGTTCTTGCCTTAAGGGAATATCTAAATACCACATAAACTTTGGAACTACATCAAGGCTGTATGCCCAAAGCCTCCCACCCTGGAAAGGCAGAGGCAGCATTAGAGGTTTATGGATCCATGAATTTTTACCCAATAAGGACAGAAGAATTTAGAAACTCAGTCTGTTCGGTTCTTTGCGATAGCCATGCCTCGCTCTCCCTAGTCTGGAGAGAGTTTAAGAAGGTTGATCCTTTCTGATATTCAAAATGACTTTGCTTGGCACAGGTACTTTCCCTTCTACTCTTGAGCCCTTTGGACGAAGGAACAACTGCGGCTTGTGCAGCTGTAGAAGAAGTCCCTGTCAGAGACATCAACGATGAGTCTCGTGTGCATTACGACAGACATTCAGAAAGAGTCAAATTGCTACTGTGAATTTTCAGTTATTTGGAAGAAATTGAAACAGCTTCCTCTGCCGCCTAGTAAATTACCTGTTTCTAGTTACCCCACTTCATATGTTGTTTTTTGACTCACCAGCCTGCCCAATCAAGGGAAGCTTCTAAGAGAAAGGGAATGTGGGGTTACTGGTTTCCTTTGAGGCCTTCTTTGCACTCGGCCTTTTTCCCCTAACATTTCCCACCAATTTTAGTAACAAGGGTTAAAAAGCCAGCACGTCTACACTTTTCCTACCACCAGTGGAGCTGCACCCATGGGAAATTTCAGGGGGGAAGACTAGTGTAGACAAGTTCCGTGGTGCAGCTCCCTCAGGCTTTTCTTCTTTCTGCTTCCCCAAGCTGGGACTTTCCTTGGTTTCTTTTCCAGTCAGGGAAAAAAAACAGGCCTAGAATGCCAAGGTACCACAACTTTGTGTCGGCCTGGGGAAGTGATGGTAGCAGACTCTGCTATTCCACACCTCAGGAACCACCCATAAGTACCGCGCACCTGGGAAGGGAGCTGGGGTCCCTTCTGCAGGAATAACTCCAGTTTGAGAAAGACTTTGATAAGAGTATGCAGCAGAGATAAGTGAATCATGTGTAGGGAATAATTTATTCTGTGCAGTTTTGCCTTTCATTTGTTTGCAGTTTGTCCACAAACAGATGCTGTTTTTTTTTTCTCAAAAACCATCGGGTGAAAATCTCTGGCAAATGCTGTGTGCTCTGTGGCTTGTTGTTAATGTCATGTGCTCTGTGGCTTGCTGTTAAAGCTGTGTTATTTGGTTGTGATACATCACAAAAGGCACGTGGTATTGTTTCTCTTCCCTCAATGCAGGAGGGTAACCTTTATAATCAGATAAACGTTCACAGGCAGTAAATCTTAAATTTACTTCCGGCAGGTATCCATGCTGGTAAAAATTACCCTTGCGAAAGCTGACCGAATGTTGCAAAAGAGAGCTGTGACACAAGCAAATTTATTTAGATTTCAAATTAATATTTATCCAGCTATAGTATTTACTGCAGGAAACCAAGTGTAAGAATGTAGGAATTGCCAGTCTGGGTCAAACCAGAGGTCCTTCTTGTCCAGTACCCTGTCTCCAACAGTGGCCAATATCACCTGCTTCAAAGGAAGGTGCAAGAAACCCTGCGATTGGCAGTGACAGGAGAACATGCTCTTAGAGGAGGATCTCCTAACCCTCATTAGTCAGAGATCAGTTTATGCAACTGTCTCTCAGTGGGGAGCCCTCCTTGTGTTTGGAAGACTGGTATTTCATAATTGATATGGGACATGAATTGGAAGGAAGTTAGTTAGCTCTGGTATTAGAGGGGATAACTTTCAGATCGGGTGATGTGGGATGATCTGGTTGGCCGGCACCAAAACAGGAAATGGAAAATGACTTCATGCTTTGATGTGACTGGGCACAGCTTTTGGTTGGGACAGAGGCAGAGGATAAGAGTCTCCAGTACTGACCAGAGCAGGTCCATTCATGAGAATGCTCCAGTTATATCCCTCCTGAAAGAGTTACCTTACAGTTCTTGTATTCCGTTGGTGATGTCTGACTAATCACAAGCTCTTCTGGCTGTTGTGACACTGGGAACATATGTAGTACCATCACCAGAAGTAGGGTTGCCAGTTTTGGTTCGACTTATTCCTGGAGGTGTCATCACATGACATAATCTTTAATGGAAGATTAATCTTTAATTCCTGGAGACTCAAGGACAATCGTGGAGGGTTGGCAACACTACCATAAAGGAGTCACTTGTGCTTAGTCCATAGCAGCACACACATAGCTATTTATATTTAAAAATCCCTTCTGTGGGGTTAATTACTTCTATTCTTACAAACTAGCATTTCTAAATGGAGGCCTGTGCCTAGTCAGATGAGGCTGTGTGACTGATTGTTGTATCTCAGAAAGGCCAGCAACGAGAGGGCCAAGGATCTGAGTTGTGGCTCCAATCCTACTATTAGCAGATGTCTAATATTCGCAGACTCAGCAGCTAGACATCCTGGCTGGCCCGGCCCAGCTGACTGTCTCGTGGGGCTTGAGCTGCGGGGCTGTAGATGTTCAGGCTCCCACCCAAGCCTGGGACTCCAGGACCCTGCGAGGTGGGAAGGTCACCGAGCCTGGGCTCCAGCCAAGCCTGGAACATCTACACAGCAATGGAAGAGCCCCATAGCCCACGCCCCAGAGGCTTAAGTGAGCTGGCATGGGCCAGCCGCAGGATTTTCTTTGCTGTGCAGACAGACCCCCTAGTGTTTGTTTGCAGTGGAGCCCACGGTGCACTAGGCGATGTACGGACACACAAGAGGGCATAGTCCCGCCCCAAAGAGGTTAGGCTGAGATTTTGCAAGCTGTTTACTGGTAATTGGCCATCGAAATGCCAGGTGCCTTTGAAGATATCTGCCTTACACTCTAAAAAGAGCTGACAGGGAAGGGAAAGGTCATTGTGGTGACTGGCTGCAGCCTGGCATTCAACATGTGGTAAAGCGTGGCTTTTAGAAACAGACTCTCCCAGTTTGCCACTGAACACTGGTTCCTTCTCAGGACGGGAGAGGAGAACAGGGGTACACATTTGCTGCTTTTGCCTCTCTGAAGTTTAGAGTTTTCCCAGCCCTTACAATTTGCAGTGCACAATATTCCTCGCTTAGCTAGCTGATCTGGGATTGGATGGTCTGAGTGCCTAAGGAAGATGTTGGCTAGTGAAAGAGTTGTGGATTGTTGTCTCTTTACCTGCCCCTCTTGTTATCTACGATGGTTTCCCAGCTGTTCTTCCCCCATCACCGGCTTTTTCACTTGCTTTTCCAGTCCTGTGGCTGGACGCAACAAACATCATATCACTTTATACATGAAACAAGTTAGTTACAATGCAAGTGCTTATTCCTTTCTGCTGGTTTCTCTGGCCTCGCCAATATTCCTCTGGCTGCTCTCTCTCCGACCCCTTGGACACTCTCCAGCAGTTCCTAAATAATGGATTGTGGCAGACATTCATCTGTCCTGGCCAAATAAGGGACATTCCAAGCATCTCTAGTATCAAGGGGATTCTGTACTTCATATCCATGTAACATTTCCTAGGAAAGCAGACACTTGTCTGCATTCTGCAACCATTGAGAGGGATTTTGACAAACTAAGAAAAGAGCGTGGGGGCAGGGAGAGGTCTTCCAGTGGTTGGACACTGGCATTAGGGGAAGATCTGCTTTCCTCAAGGAGAACAGTGGGAGTCGGTGAACTGGCAAAGAAAACAAGAAAAGGAGGGCTCCTCGTTTGTACCTGTTCTAGCCGGTTCTTTTGCTTTTCCCCTCCCCTCTCTCGCTCTGCACCACTCCTTTCCTTCCCTGTCTGCCCCTCCTCCATTCTCTTCTTTCCTGCTGTTTGTCATTTTGAAATATTTTTAGGCTAAAACTTATTTTCATTAGCAGAAAAATAATTGCAGCACCTTCGCACCCAACCCCCCCGCATCACTGCTGCTGTCCAGCCGTGGCGTTCTGCCCCTCTCCCTCCGTGGCTGACAGGGCTCTGCCTGTAGCCAGAACAGGTCAGGACAGTCGGGCCCATTGCTGTGGGAGTGGTATGGGAAGCTGATCTCTGGTGCCAGGTATTAGGCAGCTAAATACGGTGAGTCAAACAGCCCTGTTGCCAAAACTAGGTAGGGAAAGCAGACAGGTGAACTCATTACTCTTCGGTGTTTATCTAGCCTGTACAGTTTGGACTCCTGACAGTCTTTACTGTATGTGTGAACACCCCCTCTAGGAGGCAGTGCAATGCTATTGTCCGCATTGTGCAGAGGGGGAACTGAGGCACAGAGAGGCCAAGTGACCTTGCCCAAGGTCCCAAAGGGAGTCTGGCTGAGCAGGGAATTGAAGACAGGTCTCTGGAGTCCCAGGCTAGCACCCTGACCTCGCGTTTCTAAAGCACGTTGTAGGTTAAAAGTGTCACTTACAGAGCTGCTCCCCTGCAGCCAGGCCCATGGCTGCGCAGCCGGCGTCAGGCCTGTCCTGCTTGCGGTGACGCTGCCGGGATCCAGCCTGGCCCGTGGACTGACCTCCCTGCTCAGCCATAGCCCCCGGTAGGGCTCTTAGACCTGCACGGTGCTGAGTGATTTTATTGTTGCTTCCCCCCTTTAGCTTTAACTTCTCCAAAACCCAGCCTGATGGGTCTGCCCAGCACAAGCGTCCCTTCACCTGGCCTTCCCACGTCTGGATTACCAAATAAACAGCCCCCCGCCGCGCTGAGCTCCCCAACTCCAGCACAAGCACCCGTGGCCCTGGCCTCGCAGCAGCAGCCGCGCAAGGATAAGGAAAGTGAGAAGATGAAAGAGAAGGAGAAGGCGCCTAAAGGGAAAGGGGATTCCCTGCCGGGGCCCAAGAAGGAGAAAGGAGAGGCCCCTGCAGCGACCCTTTCTGCCCCCCTGCCCACCATGGAGTATGCGGTGGAGCCTGCCCAGCTTCAGGCACTGCAGGCTGCCTTGAATTCAGACCCCACAGCCTTGCTTACAAGCCAGTTCCTTCCCTACTTTGTCCCAGGCTTTTCACCCTATTACGCCCCTCAGATTCCTGGGGCCCTGCAGAGCGGGTACCTGCAGCCCATGTACGGCATGGAGGGCCTGTTCCCTTACAGCCCCGCTCTGTCGCAGGCTCTGCTCGGCCTGTCCCCCGGCTCCTTGCTGCAGCAGTACCAGCAGTACCAGCAGAGCCTGCAGGAGGCGCTGCAGCAGCAGCAGAGGCAAGCGCAGCCGCAGCAGCCGCCGAAAGTGCAGCCGCAGCCCAAAGGAAGCCAAACCCCAGCCCCCCCGGGGGCTGCCGCCCCCGACAAAGACCCTGCCAAAGAATCCCCCAAACAAGAAGAGCAGAAAAACGCCCCCCGTGAGGTGTCCCCCCTCCTGCCCAAACCCCAAGAAGAGCCCGAAGCAGAAAGCAACAGCGCGGACTCCCTGTGTGACCCCTTCATCGTTCCAAAGGTGCAGTACAAGCTGGTCTGCCGCAAGTGCCAGGCGGGCTTCAGCGACCGGGAGGCGGCCAGCCACCACCTGACGTCCCTCTGCTGCTTCGGCCAGCCTGCGGCGAGCCTGCAGGAGATGGTGCTCCACGTGCCCACGGGCGGGGGCCAGGGCAGCAGCTCGTACCAGTGCGTGGCGTGCGAGAGCACCGTGTGCGGGGACGAAGCCCTGAGTCAGCATCTCGAGTCAGCCCCTCACAAACACCGAACAATCACCAGAGCAGCAAGAAACGCCAAAGAGCACCCCAGTCGATTACCTCACTCTGCCTGCCTCCCCGATCCTAGCACCGCATCTACCTCGCAATCTGCCGCTCACTCAAACGACAGCCCCCTAGCCCCTCTGTCCTCCTCCTCCTCTTCAGCTTCCCCCCATGCCTCCAGAAAGTCTTGGCCTCAAGCGCTCTCCCGGGCTCCACTTGGGAAGCCGCCGCCTCCTTCTTTCCCTCCTCTCTCCTCATCTCCAACGGTTACCTCAAGTTCATGCAGCACCTCAGGGGTTCAGCCCTCGATGCCAACAGACGACTATTCGGAGGAGTCTGACACGGATCTTAGCCAAAAGTCAGATGGACCGGCTAGCCCGGGGGAGGGGCCTAAAGACCCCAGCTGCCCGAAGGACAGTGGTCTAACTAGTGTAGGAATGGACACCTTCAGATTGTAAGCTTTGAAGATGAACAATACAAAAATGAATTTAAATAAAATTAATAACAAACCAATTTCAAAAATAGACTAACTGCAATTCCAAAGCTTCTAACCAAAAAAAGAAAAAGAAAAAAGAAAAAGCATGGGTTGTTTTCCCATATAACAATGCCGGTGGGTTTTACATTTTTTTTCTTTTAATAAAAAAACAAAACAAAAAAACCTCTCTTACATTTGTCCTTTTGAAGGTCCTGTTGGTCTGGGAGACAAAAGTCCAAACTGCCTCCTTAATGTCTTTGGAGCTTAAATCCCTTGTATATTGCCCTTTTCCAATAATGCCCCCACATTGATAGCACAGCAAAGGCCGGCATGCACTGTATGGGAAAGCAGCCCACCGGGCTACAGTTTAAATTTCTTGCTATCTTAGCATTCAGATACCAATGGCTTGCTAAAAGAAAAAAGAAATGTAATGTCTTTTTATTCTCAGGTCAATCGCTCACACTTTGTTCTGTTTTCAGAATCATTGTTTTTATATATATATATATATATATGTGTGTGTGTGTGTGTGTATGTATATATATATATATATATATATAATTTTTTTTTGTTTGTTTTGGGTGTTTTGTTTTGTTTTTTGTTCCAGAAAAGAATTTTGTTTTGTTGGGTTTGGGGAGGGTTGTTTTGGGCTGGGGGGGAGGTTGTTTTTTAATTTAAAATGGGCAGAAAGTATTCAAGAGAAAAACAATGTGAACTGCTTTCGCTTTCTGGGGATTTTAAGGGTAGCTTTTCTGATGAAGCCAATTTCAAGGGGAAAAGTTAAGCACTCCCACTTTTCAGAAAAAAAACACAAAGAGTGTTGAGGACTTGGAGCTTAAAAATAAGTTTTAAAACAACTGACTTTCTGTATTTATGATAGATATGACCATTTTTGGTGTTGAGTAGATTGTTGCATTGGAAATGAACTGAAGCAGTATGGTAGATTTAAAAGAAAAAACCCTTTTGTGTACATTTAGCTTTTGTATGGTCCAGCTGACGGCTTCTCATTTGATGTTGTCTTGTTCATTCCTAGCCAGATAGATTGCAATCCATTGACTCGCCTAAGCTTTTCTCCCCTTTGTACCTTTATTCCCCTTTCACCCATCCTGTAATCTTCCACTTATGGTCACTGCCTTCATTTCTTAGAGGGTGGTTGCATAATTATTTTATAAAAACTAAAGAAAGAAGTTCAAAGGGTTTGGGGGGTCAGTAGGATCCCTTGCAGAATATTTTTTGTTGGGGGTTTGAAACTTTTTAAGACATACATACGATTTGCCTATGTCTGTTACCCTTGTGCACTTATCTCTTATTTTTCGTTTTCCTTTTTTCTCTTCCTTTCCTCATTTTGTAAATGCTTCAAAGATTCTGTTCCTAAACTATAAGCGTTTGTTTGTGTAATTAGGCTGCACTCTGTTCCTTCTTTTAAAATAACTTTTTGTTACATTTTTTCTCAAAAAAAAATTCATGCTTTAAATAAAATCCAAAGACATACCCTTTCACCACTGGTGCAGAATGAGCAAAAAGGTTTCTTTTTACTTGAGAATTTGTTTCTGATTTAAACAAACAAAACTAAGTTTAAATAAAGAAAAGAATAAAAAAGTACCCAGGTTGTTATCTGTGCTTCTTCTGCAAGCAGAGAGGCAACTCTTTATGAAAATTCAACATACCAAAACACAAGTTTTTACTTCAAAGTTTTGTCCTTGTGTTAGGCAGTCTGAGTGGTGAGAGACCCAGAGGTGCAGCCCGCAAAGAATCAGATAGCAATGTACAGAAAGCAAAACAAAAAACAAAACAAAAAAATCCCATATGTGAGGCACTTGTGTTTACGTTAATCTCTGTGTTCCTGTTAGTGGAAAAAACACACACACACACACACACACACACACACACCCCTCTTATGGTCTGGACTTTAAAAGAAAAACTTTGTGCTGCTAAAATATAGATTTTGGAGACAGATGCTTGCTATTTCACTTCCCTAGCCAAATGTCAACAGAAACAGTCTCCCTTCCTCCCCACCCTTGAAAGTGTGAAATCATTCACCTTGTCATCCTCCTTATATTTCAAAAGGGAACTTCGAAGACTGTGAATGCAGGTTCCATTGTTCACCCTCTGGCTTCTTTTCCCAATGTTGAAGCCACTCATCAACTTTTCAAGAGACTGGAGCATTCCGAGATATGAAACGCGGATTTCATTTTTTTAGCCGGGACTCTTATTTTTATGAATTTTTGTTTTTAGTTTAATGAAAGACTAGATCTTGAAATGTTGTACATATTTCTAACTAGGCTGATGCACAGTGCAAATTCCTTTTTTAATTGTTTTTTAAGTAGACAATACTAAAGAGAGTACCATCTAATATTCATACGAGTATCCAGTTGTAGCATAAGGTGTCAAAAATGAAAACAAGTACACAAAGCGTTTGCTCTTTTAACAAACTGTTTTCTTTTAACAAAAGTTCTTGTATTTCTCCCTGTGTTTGAGATGAACATTTTTTAAATTTCAAAGTTGTACAGTTTTTTGTTTTCCATTATTTTATCTTGTTTGTAATTCTATGATATATATATTTTTTTTTTTGCCATTTAACTGTTGTATGTTACTCTGTCTGTATCATATAGAAATATTTTGTTTGTTTTGTTTTTGGTTCTCTGTGTGATACAAGTTAACAATTTAACACTACCTTTATCTGTCAAATTCTGCTAGGTATCTTTTGAAATCTTTTCTTTTGGTTTTTATTATGTCGTTTGGTCATAGTGCAATTTCTCTCTCCTTCTTCTCCCTCTTCCTTCCCACCCACTAAAAAGTATTTTAAACTTATTTCCTTATATTTTTTTCTAAATATTTCTAGATACTCTTTCAGTCTGAGATTGCCTCATCCTTTTGAAGTGCCATGCAGCAGTGGCTGCAGGGCCTGCTCGCTTTCTCCAGCCCAGGCTGAGCTACTGTGCTCTCACTCGAAGTGAAATTGATGAACATCAGAAGGGTTAGGGTTGCCAAAGTCTGATTCCTGCTGCAGAATTCCCACAGGGGTTGAAGGTGTTATGTGGACTCCTCGGTTGTAATACTGCTTTAATCGCAGATGAAATGAGTGATGGTCTCAACCAGGTCCTTGGAGGATAATTTTCCCCATCAGATCACTATTCTCCCCCCACCTCCATGTCTTTCAACACACTGTGGTACAGTTAGTGGTCGCTGCTCAGGAGAGGCCCAGAACTAGAATACCAGCTGTGGTGCCAGTCAGGGTTGAGAGGCATACAGGCTGTGTTGGGAAACTTGCATGGTGCCTGTCTGCTCACACCAAGCCAATCTGTAGCCGGCGCTGTTAGTCTCTCACTCTCATGAGCACTAAAATTCATGCCAGTAATTCAATATCTGTCTACACTTCTGCCCTTCAGACTGGCCTTCACTTGAGAATTTGCACCTTTCTTCTCTTTGAGAGGCTATGGGAAGGGGGTCATTTTCAAAGCCTTTTTAAAAATTTCCCCATAATATAAATTTTTCTATTTCAAATAGAAAAACCCACAAAGTGGCCTGGTGCTGGACACCAATCCCAAAGGGAGCTCTGAGACCCGAGTAGCTGGTACTACTCAGTCTGCTTAGAACAGCACCAAATAGAACCCTAGAGCTGAGGTCTCCTCCCTTCTGCTTTTCCTAGAAAAGGGGGAGGTGGAAAACCCCCACAAGGAAAAGATTTTAAACACAGCACAGAGCCGATTACTGTTTATTTTTAAATTAAAAGCTTTTTAAAGAGGCGAAGATGGCCAAATTTCTCACACAACAGTATGAAATACACTGTAAGGCGTGTGTTTAGAGGGCCAACCTGCGCCCGTGCAGCAGGCAAGGCAGGAAGATGCAGACAACGGAGAGGCATTAACACAAGCCAGCACAGTTGATGTTTGTGAAAATACATTTTGCTTTTTTTAAAATAAATTAACTAAATTAAAACATTTTAAATAGAAGCAGAAATTTGGTTGGTTTGTTGGCTGAGATACTGCCCACTGTGAAACACAAAGCTTTGACTATTTTTTTGTTTATTTTGGGGGGCAAGTTTGGGTAGAACAGAAAGCGTAAATGAGGTGAAGAGGTATATGAACAGCCTTTGCAATGTACAAATAATAGAGCAAGTGAAACCAAAAATGATGTTCTTGGTGTTTTTCTATAATGTAGTCTTGTTAGCTTTTTTGTTACTGTAACAATGCTGATCTCGAACTGTACCAAGATACATGGAGACGAACAGAAGCAGAAACCACATGGAACTTTCAAAACTTTTAAAAAAAAAATTGTCACAAAAACTTTGTTGTCATAGTTAAGTTGATTGTAGATGGTAATTGAATATACTCCTTTGAAAATATTTCATCAAGTATGTTTCCTGCTCATTGTGATACATTAAAAAAAAATGAGCAAAAGCTCTTGTCTCCGATGTCCCCGGATGTGTGAAGGTTTTGTGTGTGTGCATGCCCGTGCGCTTGCTGGTAGGACTGTGTGCGTGCATGTTTGTGAATTCATCTGTGTGCATGAAATTAGATGTTCATGGAGATACTTGTAGGCACATGCCCCTGGTGCACTCACAAGTGTGTGTGTGTGTGTGTGTACGTGCATAGTCATTTGCCCTCACAAGCATGTGGGTGTTTGTGTGCCCATGGGCACTGTTTGCATTAGTATGAGAGTGCATGGTTCTCAGCATGGAGTCCAAGTGTTTAATGAGCCAAGTAGCACCATTCGTATTACAGCTTTGGGATGTGTTGTGTATGAAAAGGGCATTGTACAAGTTGAATTCTACCAAATGATTGTGTAAGAAATCTGGGCACATTACTGTAATTAATGGATAGAAAGACAAAGCTTGATGCCTTGGTCAACTTCACATCTGTAAACTAGAGATGAGCCAGTTAGCATGTTTTCTTCTGCTGATTAAACCAGAAGCAAAGGAAGGTAAGAACAGTAAGTAGTTGATTCACTGCGCTTTCCTTTGATAACAGAGCCACTCGCTCTCTCTAGAGCAGAGGCTGAAATGGGAGCAAAACTTGGTAAACTGCTGAGTGTAAACATATACATTCCTCTTATCAAAAACTGCCCCTTGCAGTGGGAAAGCCTTGAAATTCATTCATAAGGACCACATGCAAATGAGAGCCCAAGGGTCTCCCATTCATCTCTAATTTATAGCTACAGGAATAAATATTTTTTTAAAAACCATTGTAGGTAAGATCTGAAGGCCCTTTAGCATGATAGTGACCTTGGACGGTCTGCAGACTTCACTGTAGCAAGGGGCATCCTACCATTCCCTGGGAGGTGGGAGCTTCTCGTTCCTGAGTATTACAGTCAGTGAGGGGAGGCAGGAAACTACAAGAGTCTCAGCTTGGGAGGAGACACTTTTTCTTTAATTAATAAGGTTGGAACATTGACTAGCCAGAAAGTTCAGAGAGGGGGGTACTTTTGGTTTGGAGTTTTTTTATTTTGTTTAATTCCTGATTTGGGCTCCTTAAATATGTGGGATGATTTTTTTCAAAAGTGCTGAGCACCCGGCAGGTTCCAGTGACCCAATGTGTGTGGAATTGTCTCTTTTAAAAAGGGGCTCACTTATTTTTGAAAATCTTGACCTTTTTGCTGAATGTATGTACAAAGTCATCCAGGAAGTGGCACCTGTATATAATCTTGCAAGATGCAGATTGTACTGCTTTGCATCTACAAAAATAAGAATGACTGGGCTTGAATGCATACTACATCCAATCACTCCTGTCTAGTTTACAACACTTGAGGGCGGGGGGAAAAAAACAAAAAGGCATGGCTGCTTTTATAATGATTTGAGTTTTCTGGCTCTTGAAGGTTTGTGTTACAACTCAACATTATTTACATGTTTTTTCTAACTTAATTTCCCCTTTAAGGAACATTTGAAAAAAACAGGATATTTTGTGGGATACAAAGAAGTGCTCATACGTCTGCCAAGACAGCACACCTTTCCAGTAACTGTGGAGGTAGGAATGCTTCAGGGGGAAAAAAGCTTACTACGCCATGCACCTGCTCGACAGAAGTCAATTCAGTTCACTGAGAGCATGCATACCTGTTAGTTGTAAATTTGTAAAAACCATAATTAAAGCTATTTTTTTCATGGAAAAAGTGACATTTTCATGTTCCAAAGTGGCAAATGTCCCAGGACAACAGTAAATTTCAGAAATGCATGTTGATGGTTAACACCAGACAAAGCTTTAGACACCTTTCAGTACAAGTCTGAAGACGGAAACTAAATCCCTATTTATGTTTTCGCATGCTGTAGTTTTGTTCTGAAAAAGGGAAAGAAGCAAAGAGTATCTTTAGGTATAGCCAGTGGTGAGCTGGAGCCGGTTTGCTAGAACCGGTTGTTAAATTTAGAAGCCCTTTTAGAACGGGTTGTTGCACGAGGGAGAACCAGTTCTAAAAGGGCTTCTAAATTTAACCGGCCAAAAGTGGCGCCTTAGGCGCCAACTCCCTGGGTGCTCCGGGGCTGGAGCACCCAAGGGGAAAATTTGATGGGTGCAGAGCCCCCACCAGCAGCTCCCTGCCTCACCCTCGGCCCCAGCTCGCCTCCACCTCCTCCCCTGAACGCGCCGCCCCGCCCTGCTTCTCGGCCCCCCGGCTTCTGTTCACGTGGGAAGCCGGGGCAGGCTGAGAAGCAGGACGCGGCTTCGCGCTCAGGCCCAGGGAGGCGGAGGGGAGCTGGTGCGGGGGGGGTGAGGAGGGCCGCCCGCCCCGCAGCAGGTAACCCGGGGGGGGGCAGGGGAACCGCTCCCCCCCAGCTCACCTCCGCCACCCTGGGAATGAGCGGGAAGCCGCTGCCTGCTTCTCAGCCCTCCCCAGCTTCCTGCCGAACAGCTGATTCGCGGAGAGCCGGGCGGGGCGGCGCGTTCAGGGGCGGAAGCGGAGCAGAGGTGAGCTGAGGCCGGGTGCAGGGCAGGGAGCTGCCGGTGGGGGCTCTGCACCCACCAATTTTCCCCGTGGGTGCTCCAGCCCCAGAGCACCCAGGGAGTCAGTGCCTAAGGCACCACTTTTGATGTGATCAGTGGGGGAGCGGCCGCTCCCCCTGCTCCCCCCAGCTACACTCCCCCGCCCCTAGAAGCCAGAGGGACCTGCCGGATGCTTCCTGGGAGCTGCCCCAGGTAAGCACTGCCAGGACTCCCCACCTTGCCCCCCCGGCAGGTGCCTCTGGCTCTTAGGGGTGGGGTGGGCACCAACTACAGTGGCCCATGAGACCCTCCTGCCTGGTTCTGGGGGCAGTCAGGGGAGGGGGGTGGATGGGGCAGGGGTCCGGGGCGGGGCGCGTCAAGGAACGCAGGGGGGTTGGATGGGGCAGGAGTCCCGGGGGTGGGGGTGGGCAACGACCCCCTCGTGGGGTGGGGAGGGAACCCTTTAAAATTTTGGCAGCTCATCACCGGGTATAGCTGCTTCAAAAGCACAAGAAATAGCAGTAAAACAACTAACAAACATTCTGGAATTGCCGGAGAAACTCTCGCAGTTGGATTTGCTTCCAGGTCGGAATGCAGAATTGAGTTAGCCGGTGCCCTGAGAGGCGCATCAGCAGATGGGAATGCTGCCACGAAGATGAAAATTGCTGTGTTTTAGTTTGCATTGTTTATGTGCACAATACCTGTTCTCCAGACATCAGGCTGCAGCAAAACCCAGCTTTGTCCTCTTCTGAATATGGCACAAGGCTGCTAGGGGACAGTCACGTGTCTTTTTCCTTTTTATGTTGACCTGAAACAGTACGTGGCATGCACACCAGCAGGAGGCCCACGCAGCTATTGCTTTTATAGTGCAGTGAGCAACACATGGCAGTTTGAGTGGCGTCTACTGTGCTGATTTACTCTCCATCTAGAGTAAACTCGCCTAACCTTTGCCAGGCTTCTTTCCAGAAGTATCCTCTTGGGCAAGTGGGGGAGTGAGAGCCACCTCTGCCCTGAGGTGTGACTGAACCATTCAAAAATGGGGGAATGGACAAAACCAAAGGGCTCATGAGAACCGTGGGACACATCCCTCCGGAAATCAGGGCTCCTCACTGATGTTCAGGGCAGGGAGTGGGGTAAAGAAGGCTGTAGTGTAGACAGGGCTCAGGTGCTTTAACCACTGCAGTGTCACCAGCTCTCACCATTTCCTCGCCAGTCAGGATTCTAGCCAGGGCTGAAGCCTGTCTGTCATGATCCTTGTGAATGTCGGCTCTGCTTTGGCGGGAGCCCCTCTGCCTGAGCTAGAGCAGCCGATCAGGGCTGCTGCAAGCGGCAGGCAGGGCCCCCCTGCCACGGCCCCCCTGGAGCAGACTTCATTCTCGCCGGGGGAGCAGCGCGAGCCCAGCAGCTCAAGGTAGCTCCTCTTCCCCTGCCTGTGAGCCATGGGATCGCTCCTCTGCCCCACCCCCTGCTCCCCGCAGCACCCAGCCTGGGAAGGGGGCAAGGGAGGGGGGAGAGCCCATGGAGCTGCAGAACAGGGGCTGGTGGGGGGGGGCAGAATGAATTGCTGGGCAAGGGACAGACAGCGGGGTGAGAGCGCCTGTAGCGAGGGCCAAAATCACTGCTGGTGCGAACAGGGATCAGCAGCCTTTAAGCGCCTCTGAGTGTGAGCACAGAGGCAGCTTCACGAGCCTCAAAGGGTCAGAAGTCACGAGCCAGGCCCCAAAACCCATGAGACTGGCACAATCTGATCATCTCACAAACCATCGAATTTTTCTGCCAACCTTACGGCTTGTGGGGCCTGGCTCATGATTTGGGCACCGAGCGAAGCTGCCGCTGTGCTCGCACGCAGGGGCAGGTTAGACCGCGTGGCAGCCACGGCTCCCGGGCCCTGCGGGCACCAGCACCGGGGCAGCCTCCCTGGTGGAGGATGGCGCCAAAGTGTCTCAGCAGCGCAGCCAGAGACGCAACCCTGGAAACAAGCAATGAGCGCGGCGGGGAGGGGAGGGAGGAGAACCACTGGAGACCCATCCCGCTGCGCCAGGCGGCCCGCTCTGACCGTGACCAGCTGGACACTCCAGCAGGAGAGCTGGAACCTGCCCGGCCCCGCTCTTCCCTGAGCCTCTGCCCTGCCCTGCCCTGCCCCCCGAACCCCTGCCCTGCCTCTTCCCCCGAGCCTCTGCCCTGCCCTGCCCTGCCCCCCGAACCCCTGCCCTGCCTCTTCCCCGAGCCTCTGCCCTGTCCTGCCCCCCGCCCCCTGCCCCATCCTGCCCTGCCTCTTCCCCGAGCCTCTGCCCTGCCCTGCCCCCCGAACCCCTGCCCTGCCCTGCCCTGCCTCTTCCCCGAGCCTCTGCCCTGTCCTGCCCCCCGAACCCCTGCCCCATCCTGCCCTGCCTCTTCCCCCAAGCCTCTACCCTGTCCTGCCCCCCGCCCCCTACCCCATCCTGCCCTGCCTCTTCCCCGAGCCTCTGCCCTGCCCTGCCCCCCGAACCCCTGCCCTGCCCCCCGAACCCCTGCCCCATCCTGCCCTGCCTCTTCCCCCGAGCCTCTACCCTGCCCTGCCTCTTCCCCCGAGCCTCTACCCTGCCCTGCCCCCCTCTTCCCCTAGGCCCCACCCCCTGTTCCTCTTCCCCCCCTCCCCCATCACTCACTGCTTTTCCCCTCTCTCCACCCCTTGCCTGGATCAAAGGAGGAGCTCGCCTGGGGAGCGGGGCTGGGAGCTGCAGCCGTCCGACACAGGTGGGAGGTGGCCCCGGCTCGGTTGGGGCTGGTGCAGTTGACGACCCAGCACCTCCCTGCCTCCCCCACCCGCAGTAACCGGACTTTGGGTGTCCGGTCCCCTTTTCGACTGGACTGTCCAGTCAAATACCAGCCCCCTGGCCACCTACCCTGAGGAAGCCCTGGTCTCTGTGGGAAAGTGGGTTCCCCTGTCTCCCAGATGCCTCCATTTTCTTTTCCCACCTCTCGCCACTGCTCTCCTGTCTGGCGTGCAGGCTCAGGGTGAAAAAGCCTGAGACCTAGCCAGCTGGGTCCAGCCCAGGCCCCAACCCAGCCGCTTCTTGTTGCCAGCTTGCATCCCTCTGTCAGGCTTTCCTCTCCCACTCTGCAGTGAGCACAAAATAGAGGGAAGGTGTGAATTTCGTGGGGGGGATTATGGCACACCTTAACTTTACATGTGTTGTGAAATCACGCTGATTTGACAATAGGTGCAGCCTTAACCAAAATCACCATTTTCGACCAGTGCTGAGTTGCCTGTCAGTGGCTTTAGGATTAATCAGAGCTGCATGTTTTTTAAAGTTTATGAAACAGTACTGCTCCCTGTTTTCAGACGGTGTCCGGCTGTTCTAGGGTTTTGAATCGAGTCACTCCCTACAGGACCAAACCCACGAGTGACTAGCCTGCACAATTCCAGTTTAAAACAGCCATTCTTGACTGCGCAACTCAGACTCAAATAGGTCAGAAAACTTCTCAGAGCTGCACCAGTTCCCAGCTAGAAGCTTTACAACGTTTTTACTGGTTAAAGAACTGCAGCGGCTAAAGTAGTGCAGGCCTCTGACGTAACAAAAAAGACCTTTCTGCTCTCTGTGATGCTGGTAAAAGGAGATCAGGCGCAAATCCAGCAAACTTTCTTTGGCATCACTTAAAGGAAAAAATAAATTTAACTGTCACTAGTCCAGGGTTAAAGTGAAGGGTATAATAAAAGTACATATAAAACTGAAAGTAAAGCCAGAGCGAGGCTTGGAATTCTCTACAGAGCAGAAACTCTTTATGTTTGTTTGCAGCTGTGTCTTTGGACTGGGTGCTGCCTTGCTCCCTTGGGACATCAGCTCTTCTTTGGTACCATGTGCACAGAGGCAAAGGAAGCTTTCGCCTCAAGTTGTATAGTAACCAACTTATAAAATGGATGCAGCCGAAGGCTTTGATCGGCTTTCCTGCTCCACGCATCGTCTTGCTTTCTGTCACTAGTTGGGCAGTGGCTTGCTGACATCAAAGGGACATGGCCTCATCTCCTTGTTCTCTGTAACTGGCTTTTCCATCTCTAGGACTTAGCCACAGAGGGAAAGGTTCAGTTACACACTGCCTTGTAAGGGAAGGACGCAGCAGTGGTTTTGGTGTACTGCAGCTGGCTGCCCTAACACAGGAAGTAGACCACCAGCATTAGGGTTGTCCTGGCAAATTGAGACCAGTAGCAATCGACTCTCATCCGAGGGCACCAGCAGAATAGCAAGTTGGTGTCCTGTGCAGGGAAGGGTGGAGGAGTGGAAGTTATGGGGCCTTGAACGAAGCTCTTTTTACGAGGCCCCTCTCTCTCCCCCATCCCGTCCTCTCTCAGCACCTGTCTATTATAAGTCTCTAGCACTGTAACATCTCAGGGCTCTTCCTGCCTCTCATGTAACATCTGCTGTCTGTTGTAGGCCCCCTCCCATATTTTCTGGGCCACCTATCCACTGCTTCTGTGGTAGCCTCCCTGTATCATAGATTAGATTCGATTCTCAACCACAGTTATTCATCAGTTTTGCTGTCAGTTTCTGTTCGAAGCAGAGGCTTGTGCTTGTGTTATTTTATGAATTCTACAGTATAGTGCCACCTTGCAATTGACTGCCAGCTAAAACAAGGAGGAGGGAAGTCTGAGCCAGGTGCTAGAGGAATTCAGCACAACCCTCAGGACTCAGATTAGTTATCAGCAGGCGGATTAGTTATGGCAGCTGCAGAAGTAATGAGAGTTGGAACGGGTGCTGTTAAGTCAGATGGAGGGGAAAATACTGAGTAATCCAACAGCTCAAGCAAGACGGGGGGGCAAGAGCTAGCTGGACCGCTTGGCCCTTGCACATCTCTACCATTAGTGCTGTTATGGTTCTCTCCTATGTATTCACTGACGTGGACAGCCTGAAATTTGCTGCCTTGGAGCTGCTGTAGCCAACATGCCAGAAATACTTCATCTTGTAAAATGTGTCCAAGTATCTGAAGGAGGAGCAGGCTCTGTAATTCACACCGCAGACCCTACATTAGCATAGCTGGCAGGCTGCAGCAGCCTAGAATTGCAATAGCAGGTGAGATCACATGTCCATTTAGCCCAACATCCAGGGCTCTACCTGATGCTTAAACAAAGGTGAAAACCTCAATGTATCCTCAATGAAAACCTGCATGCACCTGATGAAGTGAACTGTAGCTCACGAAAGCTTACGCTCAAATAAATTTCAGAGTAGCAGCCGTGTTAGTCTGTATTCGCAAAAAGAAAAGGAGTACTTGTGGATGCATCCGATGAAGTGAGCTGTAGCTTACGAAAGCTTATGCTCAGATAAATTGGTTAGTCTCTAAGGTGCCACAAGTCCTCCTTTTCAATGTATCTAGCTAATTGGGTGTATGGGGGGAAACGCATTTTTATCTTTGTATATAGAGAGAAACTTTGCAGGTGATTATCTGAGCACATGAACCAGGTTGGTTCCCCAAAGCACTGTAAGGCTGCCTTAGCCTGCACTCTGAAGTGTGTAAGTAGCAGTTATCAAAGCCCTTTTCACTCCAACCACACTGTGTGCTTAAATGAACTCCAGCTTCACGCCTCTCTGGAGAGCAGATTGTTGGACTTTTACGAAATTTACCATTTTCCAATGTCCTTGCATCTGCTTCTCAAAGTATGGACAAAAGAAGCAGCTAGTCAGTCATCATTAAACCTTTACTAATTGTGTGTAACTCAGACAAATCTGCTCTTCCATCTTTTTCAGACTAAATATTCTTAGGACAAGATTTTCAAAAACATGAACCTAAAGTTAGGCTCCAAAATCCACATTTAGGTACTTAAATAAGAGATCTCGTTTTCAAAAGTACTGCTCACCCAAAAGCTCCCAGCGAGCTCATTGGGAGTTAAATCAAGCTACCTCTTTAGGCTTAAATCTGGATTTAGGAACATAACTCTAGGCTTATGCCTTTGAAAACCCATGTCCCTGGTCATTAAAATAATAAAATACAGGAGCCTGACTCTTCTTTCAAGTGAAAGCACCATAACGCACAGTGTTATTTTTTTAAAAATCAATAGTGAGGATTGTTCACATCTTCATTTACAGCTATGCTAACTTCTATTTTCAGATGAGAAAAACATTCCAGCTAAGAGAGAATTACAAATACCTGTCAATCTGTGTCCCCTCCCTCATATTCCACAGGGTCAGCTAGTGATGGAGAATAACTTCCTAGCACAAGTGCAAACAAACTCTGCAGGACCACCCTGGGGAGAGCTCTAGGGTAAAGTTTCCAAAAGCATCTCAGTAACACAGGGGCCAGGCTTTCGAAGGGGCTGAGATGTCTACATTTTGCAAAGCCAGTAGGCAGCTGTGTGCATGTTGGGAAATCTGGTCCCAGACAGGAACGTCAGTCAGACCGAGCGGTTTTTGGAGCCTCTTTGGAAGAGAGCTGTGGCTCCAGCCCGCTGTTCAGCGCTTTTGCTTCACATCTGAGCCTGGTTTTCAACCAACTCCAGCTGGAGAGTGGGCAGAGTCTTCCTCTCAGAACAGACATGGCAGCACTGTTGCAATTTTTGAAGCCAGGTTGCAATGCCTGCCTGAAAAGGGTCCAGTGTTAACCAGTTTCAGTTATTTAAGCATTCCTTCGCTAAATGGGATATGGACCTGGCCTGCCAAGAAAGCAGCTGGTCTAGCACAGCCTGATGTTCTAGGAAACCGCCACCAGACTCTCAGTACATGCCTGTGGCTGCAGGAGTGAAGGATTAACTCCATCAGTGCTTACACCAGGAACAGGGAACCTGTTCTGTCCTCTGCACTTGTTAACAGCATGCACCTCATGGCCAAAGGCACTAGAGAGTCCTTTTAATTCATGCTCTTCTACAGGGGTTGCGGTGTAGCTTCTGATTTCACTCCAGTGATGGGCTGTTTTGGTATTGTGCAGAGCATTCGTTCCCATAAGCAGGTGTGATGACCTAATTAACTACACTGCGTGGGCTCTGGCTTCACTCAAGGAGAGGGAATTGGTGTCAGCTGCCACGGCACCAAATATTCTGGTTCCTTGGCATCAGTGACTCACTCCTGTTCATTCAGTCCCTCTTGTGTGCAGCCTCCATGCGGCAGGTCAGGGACAAGCTGAGCAGCTCCACGTTGTCTGCTTTTTTTCATTTAGCCAACTAGTCATTCCAGATGTGGGGAGCCAGCCCAAGGCTCAGATAGGCCAGGGGGGCTAGGTCTGCTTTAGAGACATGGTGAATGTTTCTGCCCTCTTCTCTCTCGCTGCTTGTAGCATAGATGGTGGCATCAGGAAACATTAAACCCAACCCATCAGGAACTGCCACCCACAGAAGTCTGGCATACCATTGGCGTTGCTCAGTGAGGGGAGTGAGCCTCCATCCTCGTTCCCCAGACAAACGATGGAAGCACCATACTGATAGTCGTTAATTAATTGCCCCCCCATAGTCAGCCCATTTGAATAGCCTGGATGCTGCCTGGCAGTAAAAGTCACTCAGACGCAGCTGTGAACACAATCAGTTTAAAAGCTTTCACCTGTGGCGCAACTATTCCAATGTTGACCTGTGCCTAGCCCGTTGCGCTAGGGCCTGGCATCACAGCGTCTCGCCAGCCACACTCACACACTGGGCCTACATAGGGTGGCCAACTTTCTACTTGCACAAAACTGAACACCCTTGCCCCACACCTTCTCTGAGGCCCTGCCCCCTGCTCACTCCATCCCCCTCCCTCTGTCGCTCGCTTTCCCCACCCTCACTCACTCGCTCATTTTCACCGGGTTGGCTCAGGGGGCTGGGGTGTGGGAGGGAGGTGAGGGCTCTGGCTGTGGGGTGCAGGCTCAGGGGCAGGGCCAGGGATGAGGGGTTTGGGGTGCAGGAGGGGGCTCTGGGCCGGGGGGCTAGAGCCAAAGGGTTCAGAGTATGGGAGGGGGCTCTGGGCTGAGGCGGGGGTTGGGGTGTGGGAGGAGGTATGGGCTCTGGCTGGGGGGTGCAGGTTCTGGGGTGGGGTCAGAAATGAGAGGTTAAGGGTGCGGGAGGGGGCTCTGAGCTGGAGCAGGAGGTTGGGGTGCGGGGTGTGTGAGGGCTCCTGCTGGGGTTGCAGACACTGGGGTGGAGCTGGGGATGAGGGGTTTTGGGTGTAGGCAGGTGCTCCAGGCTGGGATCGAAGGGTTCGGACGGTGGGAGAGGAAGAGGGATTTGGGCAAGGTGTTGGGGTGCAGGGAGGGAGTGAGGGCTCAGGCTGGGGTGGGGGCTGGGGCTGAGGGGTTTGTGGTGCAGAGCTGGCCTGGGATCAAAGGGTTCGGATGGCAGGAGGGCGTTGGGGCACGGGGGGGCTCAGGGGTGCAGGCTCTGGGCAGCGTTTACCTCAAGCAGTTTCCGACAGCAGCTGGCGTGCCTCCACATAGGCACCAGAGGGGGGACAAGGCCACCGGCTCTGCAAGCTGCCCCCACAGCTCCCACTGGCTGCAGTTCCCAGCCAATGGGAGCTGTGGGGGTGGCACTTGGGGGGGGGAGCGTAGCGTGTGGAGTCCCCTGGCTGCCCCTATGCATAGGAGATGGAATGGGGACATGCTGGCTGCTTCCTGGGAGCTTTCCATGACCCTATACATCAAATTAGCAATTTTTCTACACACCTATATGCAAATGCCTTTTAAAGGGTAACTAAAGTCACATAGGTATAAAAAAAACAACTCTCCCAGCAGTGAGGGGGCCCTCCTGCAATCAGTTAACAAAGGTGGGTGGAGTGGCAGGTGTGCCATGAAAGAATCCTAATGAGCCTTGGTGACAGCATGAACCTGGTTTCTTGAGGGTCTATAGACCAGCCAGGAAGGAGGTGAACGAGAGCTGGCTGTAGACTGGTGTCCAGAGGAGGATGTTGGCTTTGAACACTAGCTGTGCTGGCTGAAGGAAGCCTTACGTGTTTATGCTGCATTGTGCCTGGGGACAGCCTTCTGGTTTTTAATCTTTGGGCAAGGGCTAGGATACTTAGCCTCATGCTTTCTTTGTGTGCATACACTGCCCCAGATAATTAGCTCTGATGCAGATGTGGTGTTGTGTGCCAAGTTTAATGCTGTTCACACAGGCTTGTCACACAGCTCTGAAGGCTAAATTCAGTTAGCTCATAGCCATTTGCTTATTTTTAGTAATGCTACCACATGTGAAGCACTGGAATGGGTTACCCAGGGAGGTGGTGGAATCTCCTTCCTTAGAGGTTTTTAAGCTCAGGCTTGACAAAGCCCTGGCTGGGATGATTTAGTTGGGGTTGGGCCTGCTTTGAGCAGGGGGTTGGACTAGATGACCTCCTGAGGTCTCTTCCAACCCTAATCTTCTATGATTGATTAGCTTACTGGCTCATTTCCTAGGTGCTGTTTCTCCGAAAGCAGCTTGCCGTTTTCTGACTTCACTCTCATTTGCCTAGTTTTAGTGACATGGCCCAGAGGACAGGCTTCAGGGGACACGGCCTTTATTAGAGCACACATTTGGAACAGTCGCTAAGAGGAAGTGCAACATCCAGTGCAACGTCTTGCTGTGACGCCCCCGCAGAGCTGCACTGGTGCACCTCAGTCGATTCAATGTATAGGAGTTAAATGGCACTGACAACGTGTCTCTTGGCCCCAGGTTTGGGCATGGCTGTGACTACAGCCCTCTGAGCTTGGGGGTAAATGTGTTTTGGTTTGGACAGTAAAGAATTGACTAGTTATCCAACCCTCTGAGCTGGCAGGGATTTGCGCAGCACATAGACCATTAGAGGAGTGCAGAACAATCCAGCGTGATGAAATTCCGCTGCCTTTTGCCTGCCTCACTGGAATGTGGCTTATGACTGCACGTTATAACCCTCATTATAAACCAAGGCGTCTTACTTCTACTTTGGCATGCGCGTGTGTGTGTGTGTGTGTGTGTGTGCGCGCGCGCGTGAACGGGGGAGGGAAGCTTGCATGGTGTAACTAAAATTTACAGGTAAAATAACTGAGAACTTGCACATGGTCACATCAGATACAGCCCGCCATAGAACCTGTCTCTCCAAAATAATAGAACCACGTCTCAGCCACCTTGCCACACAGAAAGAGCGGCCCAAATTAGGTGCTCTTGTGAGCTGCAGGCATCAACACAGTTGATGTCTGTGTCGGCCGCTAGTGGTTAGATTACATACAAAGTTGTGTACGCTAAACTTTTTTTAGTGGGTGAGGCAGGCAGGTGAGTGAGGTGGCAGGAAACCTGCATTCTGGTGGCCTTCCAAAGACTTGTCCCATTCACCACGTTCCCACTGAATATCTCACTTTTAATTAATCAACCTTTTTCTGATGGCCAAATGTGCCACTGGGAAATTTCCATCCAGCTCCATCCATCCTCAGCGTAACTGGGGAGTCGAGCACAGATGCGCCCCCTAGAGCTTTACGACCACTGTTAGTGCTACGCGGAGAGATCGGGTGTCTCAGCTCAAGGGGGAGCAACGTGTGCTTCTACATCCGGCAAGCCCGGGTTCAGTCCCCAAAGGGGCAGTGCTCATTTGTTTCTGCTGTCTGTAACCCCAGCCTGAGTGCGCTGACGGCTTGTATGGGCTAGTCTACTCAGAGGCTCACAGCAGCCTTCCCCACAGCACTTACTCCTGGAGGTCTGTGCTGTGGCTCAGCAGACTGAAAGGGGACACACAGGTAATCGCTCTGTGGGGTGTGTGAAAAAAATGATCCGTTATGGCAGTTTTGCTTGCGGTTCTATAGTTAGGGCTGGGCTGAATTTTGCCCTGAACACAGGGACTCAGACACTTCATTACATATGCAGAATACAGTCTAATCCTCCCCAAATGTACAGCACTGACTTTGAGTACAGAATTATTTTTCTGAGAATTTATGAGTAAATTGGCCAATTAGTTTGAGTTAAAATTAATTTTAAAATGGGTTCTCCTGGAAATTCAGCACCTGGTGTGAGGCCATTTCACCGTACCAGGTAATGACTCTGTTGGGGGAAGGAGGGGTAGTGTTAAGCTGGCCCAATTGCTCTTAATTGAAAGTTTCTTCTGATGGCTAATGTTCTTCTGCAGAGTATTCTGTATACAACTACTCTCTCTTTAAAACGATCTGCCGTCTCCCATTGGTTTCAGTGGAACGGAGCCCATAGCTTGCCCACAACTAGCTGGCCATTTTGAGAAGTGACACAACTGGCAGAGGGGTGCAAGAAGGAAAAAAAGGTGTTTTTTAACAATCAGTGTAATTTAATCTGTGATCTAATGCACTGACCAGAATTCTCTGTTTATTGTAGGGTGTTAATACAGGGCAGAGTTAGGGTTGTGTCAGTACCTTACCTTTGTATTTCCAGACCTTAATGTGTTGGGATTCCTTTTAATTTCAGCCCTGACTCCAAATTCAGTGGGTTTAAAGTGCATAAAGTTTGTGTAAGGCTCTTGGAATAATTGTTTGAATGAGTTTATTTTTATTTTTCAAAATACAGTATTTGGCTGTTGTATTAATAGGTGTTACACTGTTGCATTTTAGAGTGTGTATATTTCGGTTAGTAAGCGCTGGCCCTTTAAAAACCAGGGTGGAGCGTTCAGAGCAGTTGTTTGACAGAGCCTACGAGCAGTAAGAGGGAGATTTTTCTCTGTGGCCAGAGAATGGATGACTCTGCCTGTGTAAACGCCACAAAGGTCAGAACTTGCTTTAATAAATGTATCGCTCCAGAAAGCAGCCTCATGCCACCAGCACTAGCAGGGCCTGGACCCCTCAGGACATTATGGAGCAACACGGCCTTTCCACAGAGGCAATCCAGTGCCACACAGCAGGAGCTGACAGTTGTTCCCTGGTAGTGGATGTTTGCTGGTCCTGATATGAGTTGTGTTTGGGCACAAATTCACCACCAGGCGTTGCACTTGACTGTAAACTCTTCAGGCCTGGTGCTGTCTCGTGCTTGGTGTTTGGACAGTCCCTGGTCCGATGGAGGCCCCACGCTTGGTTGGGCTTGCTAATGAGAGCCAAAACCATGT
The DNA here is from genome assembly GCF_965152275.1 of Natator depressus. Lineage (NCBI taxonomy): Eukaryota > Metazoa > Chordata > Testudines > Cheloniidae > Natator > Natator depressus. The sequence goes on from NC_134245.1 coordinate 42,532,534, forward strand.
TACTGACAGTAAACTGTGGGCGTCAGCAGGGATATAGAAACATAGAATCATAGAATATCAGGGTTGGAAGGGACCTCAGGAGGTCATCTAGTCCAACCCCCTGCTCAAAGCAGGACCAATCCCCAATCAAATCATCCCAGCCAGGGCCTTCTCAAGCCTGACCTTAAAAACTTCCAAGGAAGGAGATTCCACCACCTCCCTAGGTAACGCATTCCAGTGTTTCACCACCCTCCTAGTGAAAAAGCTTTCCTAATATCCAACCTAAACCTCCCCCACTGCAACTTGAGACCATTACTCCTTGTCCTGTCCTCTTCTACCACTGAGAATAGTCTAGAACCATCCTCTCTGGAACCACCTCTCAGGTAGTTGAAAGCAACTATCAAATCCCCCCTCCTTCTTCTCTTCTGCAGACTAAACAATCCCAGTTCCCTCAACCTCTCCTCATAAGTCATGTGTTCCAGACCCCTAATCATTTTCGTTGCCCTTCGCTGGACTCTCTCCAATTTTTCCACATCCTTCTTGTAGTGTGGGGCCCAAAACTGGACACAGTACTCCAGATGAGGCCTCACCAATGTCGAATAGAGGGGAACGATCACGTCCCTCGATCTGCTCGCTATGCCCCTACTTATACATCCCAAAATGCCATTGGCCTTCTTGGCAACAAGGGCACACTGCTGACTCATATCCAGCTTCTCGTCCACTGTAACCCCTAGGTCCTTTTCCGCAGAACTGCTGCCTAGCCATTCGGTCCCTAGTCTGTAGCTGTGCATTGGGTTCTTTCGTCCTAAGTGCAGGACCCTGCATTTATCCTTATTGAACCTCATCAGATTTCTTTTGGCCCAATCCTCCAATTTGTCTAGGTCCCTCTGTATCCTATCCTGCCCTCCAGCGTATCTACCACTCCTCCCAGTTTAGTATCATCCGCAAATTTGCTGAGAGTGCAATCCACACCATCCTCCAGATCATTTATGAAAATATTGAACAAAACCGGCCCCAGGACCGACCCCTGGGGCACTCCACTTGATACCGGTTGCCAACTAGACATGGAACCATTGATCACTATAACTGTCTCACGGCTATTGGGAGAGGCCAGGGGAGTTATAAAATCAGAAGGCAGACCCGAAAACACAATCTAATCTGGCTAAAGAAAGCTCATGATTTTTGGGGCCTGACGGGTGACTTCTGAGTTCCTGGCGTTGGCAGTCCTGTGGTGTTTTCTTCTTTAACCCACTATTCCTTCTGGGTCCAGCGGTGAGGTTCCAGAGGTCGTGTGTTGCTGGCCGTGTTGATAAGGGAATTTCCCAACTATTTCCCCTCTGTTCCTGCTACAGAATGTTAACAAAAAAAAATCTGGGGCCAGCCTTTGCCCGAATGGGACTGAAATAGCAGCATATTGCTAGTGAACAAAATTCTGAAGCACCTGCAAACTGGGGCCGGTGTTCCCTCGCTGCGTTTTCACAGTACCTTCTGTTTTCACTTTGTTGGTGCACAGGGACATCAGAAGGGCTAGAGGGAGGTTAAAGCAAAATCAGAATTGACAGAAAATTATTAGCAGGGAAGAGACAGGGAAAAGCTCCCCTTCCTCTCTGTAATCAGATTAATGTGTGCATAGACTGTTGAGTGTTTGGGAAATCTGTTTTTTAATGTAGCATTTCAGTGTCCATTTTGTGACGCTGTACCCATTCCTGCTCAGCAGGGCCTTTGATCACTGAACTCAGTGGGGGAGATGGGCACAGGCATATTAATAACTTCAACATGTGGCTCTTTGGCCTAGCCGTACCCTGCTCTTGGAAAACGGCCAGGTGAAAAGGGGTTTTCTTATCCCACCTGTTGTGTGGGGAAGGGGTTCCAGGTGGGAAGCAATCCCTTGGCATGTCAGCCAGGCGCTCTCGCAGGCAGGGTCTCCGGGTGGTTACCCTCTCACTGTGACGGGCTCTGGCTGTATCGCCACCATTTGCTCCTCCTCCTGCGCGGCTGGAATCTGTAAAATCTGTTGAATTTACAAGGCTGGAGATTAATGGGAACCAGGTGCCTGGAACAGGAGCGCAAGTTCCAGATTAATAGATTTTGCCCTTTTCCTCTGTGCTGGATTTGCCTCAGTCTTATTGTATCTTGCTGCGCTTTTGGACTCACTCTGTTTCACACTCCAACTGCAGCTCTGTCCCAGGCATCTCTTGGGTTGGCAGGTTTGGGGATGGGGCACAAAGACTTCCCCATACACGGGGGCGCTGGGAGCCAGTGGGGAATCACTCCTCATTGCAAACTGCTGCCTTCCAGGCATGGCATGTGATGCTCAGAACCGCCTTATCCCAAGGGTTTTGTTCACTGGCCCAAGGTCCTGCTGGTTAGAATGCAGTCTCACTTCTCTCCCAGCCCCACACCTGTGATCCAGCCTCTAGTTAGTGGGGGAGAGGGTGATGAGCCACCACTGAGCTGTCCTGCCAGTGGAGAGATGTGGCAGGGTCCTAGGATAACATAGCATTGTGTAAAGTGATTGTAAGGGGAAATATTCCAGAGAGGCGAGGGCTGGTCACACTGTGGGGAGTTCTGTGCTGTTTTGGATGCGTTGATTAACAAACCTCAAAGCTGATCTGCTTTTTCAGGTTTTCATTGAAGATTCTGTCTCCTATCACAGCCAAAACCACTCAGTCCTAGAGTCTGTGCCCTCCCCTCTCTCCACAGCCTGCCTCTCAGGCCTGGTCTCCCATCATATTCTTCCTCAACCTGTATGCTGCCTGAATGGTGCTTGGCCTGATGAATCCTGGGCTTGCTAGCTCTGGGCTTGTCACCAGGAAATCCTAGAATCATAGAATATCAGGGTTGGAAGGGACCTCAGGAGGTCATCTAGTCCAGCCCCCTGCTCAAAGCAGGACCAATCCCCAACTAAATCATCCCAGCCAGGGCTTTGTCAAGCCTGACCTTAAAAATATCTAAGGAAGGAGATTCCACCACCTCCCTAGGTAACGCATTCCAGTGTTTCACCACCCTCCTAGTGAAAAAGTTTTTCCTAATATCCAACCTAAACCTCCCCCACTGCAACTTGAGACCATTACTCCTCATTCTGTCATCTGCTACCACTGAGAACAGTCTAGAGCCATTCTCTTTGGAACCCCCTTTCAGGTAGTTGAAAGCAGCTATCAAATCCCCCTTCATTCTTCTCTTCTGCAGACTAAACAATCCCAGTTCCCTCAGCCTCTCCTCATAAGTCATGTGTTCCAGACCCCTAATCATTTTTGTTGCCCTTCGCTGGACTCTCTCCAATTTTTCCACATCCTTCTTGTAGTGTGGGGCCCAAAACTGGACACAGTACTCCAGATAAGGCCTCACCAATGTCGAATAGAGGGGAACGATCACGTCCCTCGATCTGCTGGCAATGCCCCTACTTATACATCCCAAAAAGCCATTGGCCTTCTTGGCAACATGGGCACACTGTTGACTCATATCCAGCTTCTCATCCACTGTAACCCCTAGGTCCTTTTCCGCAGAACGGCTGCCTAGCCATTCGGTCCCTAGTCTGTAGCTGTGCATTGGGTTCTTTCGTCCTAAGTGCAGGACCCTGCATTTATCCTTATTGAACCTCATCAGGTTTCTTTTGGCCCAATCCTCCAATTTGTCTAGGTCCCTCTGTATCCTATCCTGCCCTCCAGCGTATCTACCTGGAAATGGGACCTTATTGATGCTGACTGGTGCCAGACACGACAGGTGATGGGACGGGTTCCTTCAAAGCCCGGTCGTCACTAACAAATGCAAATAGTTCTGGGGGCTGAGGAGAAACTTTCAGTGACTCTGCAGAATGGAGCTGGGGGCGCTGGCTGCCCTGAGTGACAGCAGGGATTATGGAATGGAAGCCCCTGAAAACACCACGCCAGAGGGAAAAGCTCTGTCCAGCCGTGGGGGTAAGTGCGCAGAAAGGAGAGGAGGTTTCTGAAAGCAGGAAGAGGGCCCCACACCCATAGTGAGGCAGTTCAAGCTTGACTCTAAGCCACTTATTGGGTATTTTTATAGTATCTTTCCACTGGGACGTCAAGTCGTATTTCTTAGAGAAACAGTCCAGGGCTCCTGGCAGGGGCCTCGTGTGCCAGAGACAGCAGCAGAGCCGCTCGGCGGCGACTCACGGTTCTGAAAGGCTAGCGCTGCGCAGCAAGCCGACGAGGGTAATAAACTCCTCCTCCTGGCCAGCTGTCAGGGCCTCTTCTCAGGGCAAAGGGCCATCAGGAAAGGGTGGATCCTGCCCTTCTCCAGCCAGCCAGCCCAGCTGTAGCTGGTTGAACAGGAAATGGGAGGCCAGTCAGAGGTACTTGGGCCTGGAGCCTTAGCGATGGAAGGAGACCGTGGTGTTTTCTCCAGGCCAGGCCATTTTTGTGAGATGAGGGTACGTCTTCCCTCTGTTCATCTGCTCTTAGGTGAATGTGATGTTTTTGCAGCCGCTTTCTTTCCAGGTAACTAACATTCCCCACTCCCTGCCCTGGTGAGAAACCGTCCTTGTCCCATGTTACTGGTGAGCAAACGAGGGATGAGAGGGAAAGGCCACAAGGTGCACCTGTGTCAGAATGGCCATGTGCAAGGCTCCACTCCCTGCGCTCTAGCCACTGAGTGCTCCTGCCTTTGCTCAGCTCGACTCAGACAGCGCCCTACACACGGACTGGGTGGGCAGTGGGGTTTCCAGGTCTCTTGATGCTTTATTTTGCATTTCCCTTTCCACCTGTGCACATTGTCTGGGAAGGGACTCGACCTTGGCCAGAGCTGTGTTGCCCCTGCAGTGTTGTAAAGGGGGGTGTCTCAGGCCCAACAAGGGATAAGATCTTAACGAATCCTTTGTTTGCTGTGATGTGAAACAGTTACATGTGGTCTAGGGCTTCGTGTCAGGTTATCGCTGGCAACTGCCATTGTAACAACCACTAGCAGACAGCTTTGTATCCTTTTAATTAAAGATACAGAAAAGGAAGGAAACACAGTTAAAACGTGTAACTATAGAGAATTAAGTAAAGCTTTCATTCTAACCGCATCCCTTGTTCCCTTTCCATATTTCTGTGGAGAGTTTTATAGGGAAAACCCCCACTTGGCAGTCTGTTAATGGTGTTAAAGATGGTGCAATGGGGTCTGCCAGGTCTCCCTGGCTGCTTACTGGAGGCCCCACAGTCCTACTACACCCTGCCCCAGGAAAGGAGCAGTGAAGGTGAGTTCTCCAGGCCTTCCTAGGCCAATGAGAGCCCGGGAGGCTCAGATAAAAGAAGCTGTGGGACCTTAGCAATTCAGTCCCTGTCTGGAGGTTGTCCCTTCTATAGCTCACTTTCAAAAGATAATGAGATGCAGAAAACCAGTGTTCTTCGCATATTAGTCTCTTCCCTCCTGTCCCAGGGACTGGGCTGTGGAACATCCCCCAACTCCCCTGGGCCCAGGGTTTCTTATTCCGGCAAGGCAAACAGAGTGAGGAAATCAGGCTTTTGATTAATCCATAGGCCACATGTTTCCCTTCTCTCCCTTGCTGTCTCCACTCTTGCATCTCTCAGTGCCCGACATTCATCTCTCAGGTTACAGCGGGGTGGGGATGCTGTAAAATAAAATTTAAAAAAGTCAGGGGACTGACGAGTGAAATATGCATCTGTCCTGCTGGAAGTCCCCCCACGCCGCCCCCACTCCGCGAGTTACTTGTTTTAGTTCATCTACTCTCCACATAGAAGGCAGGCTTCTTTTTTTATTTGTCCACTTTAATATATTATTTTTGACGATCTATCCTCATTTGTAATGAGGTGTGATATCTGGAGCTCAGTCAGTTGCCATGGAGACGCTGGTCGTCCATGTCTTATCAGAGAAGCACACCATCGTCTAGTGTCAGCAGAGAAGGGATGACAAAGGCTCCCCAAGAGCCCAGCTCGGCTATTACTGAGCAGGCAGAAGCTGGTTTTAATAGGGCCCATCCAGGTATCTGGCCCCTCCCTCCCTCGTGCTAAGCACAGACAGGCCTGGCATAGCGAGACCTGCCTATGGATAGTAGAAATAGCGCACAGGGAACATATTTGTTCATACTGAGGCTTTTTCCTCCAAAAGATTTTTAGATATCATCACCTGGTTTCCTGTGCTGGCAGAAAAAGGACGGGAATGTGGTAAATGCCGTATTGTCTTTACTCTTGAGCCCTTTGCGTTTTCTGGTTTGGAGTCTGCATGTTCTCTGCTTGGTCTCTGAGATTTAGGCTTTTCTGGTTCTCGTAAATTCCTGAATTTCATATTCTTCTCCAGGGCTCTAATGGGCAGTGCAGATCTAGCCCCTATTGTCCCAGTCCAGTGAATGTGGCTCCTAAAGCAGCATGTGTTAGCTTGTTGTAGGGTGGGGGTTCCATTTCTGCTTAGAATTCCTCCACTGGGGGACTGCTCAGGGCCTGGCCCAGGCAGGAGGGACTCCTGAGAATCCTGTTCTAATCAGTAGCTCAGACATCTCACTCCCTCCGTGGGAGAGGTGTGCTATACCTGATGTAGCAGGACCCACAGGCCCCTGGGCTGATGGCCGTGCCTGTCTAATGGATTCACCTTTTCTTTGCCTGCTAGAATGATTGTCCCTTTTTGACTGTTTGGTCAGAGATGTTAGATGTTTGGTCAGAGGAGACAAGCGTGAAATGAATTTTTCATCCTTGTTTCCATATGGCAGGGAAGTGCCATGGCTCTGGTAGATGCTGCAGAGAGCCCAGCAGCTTGTTTTTCCATTAACCAAGTGAGCTCCTCCAGCATCAGTTCTGTGCCCTGAATAAGCTACATGCTGCCGTTCCGCTCAGCTTTAGGGCTGCTTTACATATGTCTCGTCTTGTGCCCTCATGCGGCTTCCAAGCTGTGGGAATGTCTGTCTAGGATGCTGCCTAGAGTATCGCGAGAAGCAGGTGGAGTGTGGGAACACAACCCTTCCTCTGCTAATGAGGGGAGCTCCCCTCATCTCCCCGTCTTGGGGAGCAGTGTGCATGAGCATGCGTGTTTCAGGGCACAATGAGAGGGCACAGTGTGTGTCCCTGTGTATTTAGTGCCAAGTGTTTTCAATAGTGCACTTTACAACTGTGACCTCTTCGCCTTGCCATGCTGGGTAAGTGTGATGAGCGAGGGGTCAGGTGAGGGGGAAAAGCCTTGCATTGCTTCCATCAGGTTCTATGAATGAGCAGGAGTCCTAGTGCTTACAGACCCCAGTCAGACCCCAGTCGGGTTGCGTTGTGTAGTGCAAGGGATGATATTAGGGCACAGGGGCTATTTCTCAGCTTAGGAGAAATTTTAGCCCCAAAGCCCTATTCACTGCCTGTGGCACACAACAGTCCAGGCTCCTGAGGGCTGGGATGCTTTGATCTGATTTCGGGTGTTGGGTTTAGGATGCAAGTACTGGTGGCCTGTGCCATACAGGTCAGCCTGGGTGCTCTGGTGGTCCCTTCCGGCCACAGATTCTGTGACAAGCAATGGCCCATGGAGAGCCACAGTTAATGTACATAGTGTGGACCAGGCTCTGAATGAGTTCTCCCCTGCCAGACTATTTGCATAGACACACCTACTTCACCTAGGTGATCAGCAGGCAGTGCTGCTTTGCCAAAGTGATCAATTTTGGGTTAAAATTCACTGTAGTCTTGGGTGCAGGGGCAATGAACTGCTGTCCTTATTGTATGAGTGAAGGGCAGCAGGACTGTACTTAATATGGCCTAATTGAGGAGGGTCACCCTATGCAGAACCTCGCTCATTAAGCAGTGGGTAGCGATGCCAAATCCACGTGAAAGTCAGAGGGAGTGAGGCCAGGTGTTTCCTGGGAGGTTCCCTACTATCCAGTGAAATCACTAAGATCGGGACTGAATGATAGGCCCTCAGGATGTAGCCGTGAGCAGCAGCAGAGGCATCACTCCCCACTTTCCAGGGGAATGCACGTGAACGCACCTCTGAATTCTCAGACTTTGCTGGTGTTGGACAACCAACTGAGAGTGGGATGCAGCAGTGGAAAAGGAGAGTGGGGTGTTAAAGGGACAGGGTCATTCAGACATTCACACCACAAGGTGGGAAACTGAGGCAAAGGACTCTGCCCAGGATATTGTGGGGCAGGTGTTTACTTATTGTTTGCATGCTTTTGGATCGTTGTGGTGGTGTTTTACCAAACGAATGTGGAGTTCCCTCTCTCAATACAAATTTTCTTTTGTTACATACAGACTCTGTGCTTGTGAGTGGGGAAGTATTGCCTCTTAGAGGTGTCGTGGATTTAGTTTTCTCAGATTTCTGGGAGGAGGTGCAAGCCGGTTCTGTTTCATAATGTCAAGAGGAACCCCTAGATATTGAACCTGGCCTTGTTGCTGCCCACACAACCTGGCGGAAGGGACACATTAGCATGGGTCAGATCCTCAGCCGGAATAAGTCAATGTAGCTTCGCTGAAGTCAGTGAATAGGGTCTGGTCCTGTGTCTGTAAATGTAAGGAGGAAACTGTGCACAAGGAATCGTGCGAGACTGTGCATGAGTAACCTGTGCCGGGAAGACATGGGACTCCATGGCATCTCCTCTCTCCCATGGGAGTGGCTTCACCATGTGTATAGAGCAGAGCAAAGTCAGATGCACCGGTGGGGGCAGGGGGAAGAGTTTGACACCATGACTGTCTCAGACTTGCTGTCTGTGACCAGGAGCTGGCTAAGCCAGGTTCTTTCAATCCTTGAGCTTTGGGCCCGAGAACGGGAGACATCTGGGAAAAGAACATGGAGTCTCTTTGGCAGTTGTGCTGTGAGGAAGAGGCTGGGGGCATGAGGCTAGCAGTGGGAGGCAGAGTCCATCTGGCACATAGGGGGCATGGGGTCTAGGCTTGGAGGCTGAGCTGAGAGGACTCACTCTGCAGAAGTAGGCTATGGGGTGCTGGGGCTAGTTTAGGCCCCCACCTTCTCCCCACTTGTCTGCAGCAAGGGAGAGCACTGGAAGCAAGGGAGAGCCGATGATGCTCTGTTCTGGGAGCTGCAGAAGCTGCAGTTGTTGTGGGAGAAGGGGGACACCTGGAAAAGGAGGGGTCTGTATCTGGGACAGGCCAGGAGTAACGCTGCCTGCATTTTTCAACTGAACAGAAACTAACTTTTGCATTTGGCCTAATGAGAAAGCAGAAGACACTGGTGCATCCTGATACTAACAAGGGGGCCTCTGGCCTGGTCTCCACTGAGCTGAGCAGGGTTTGATGTTGCACAGATTTAGTTAAACTGGTCCAGTGTTGTGTAATGTGGAGGCTCTTGTTTTAACTAACCAGCGTAGGCTAAACCGAGATTCAAGCCGCTGTACTTCCCGTACACATGGCTGCACTAGTTCAAAGGTGGGCAAACTATGGCCGGCGGGCCACATCCGGCCCACGGGACGTCCTGCCCGGCCGCTCCCTTACTGTCCCCCCGCCCCCGCAGCCTCAGCTTGCCATGCCACCAGCGCTCTGGGCGGCGGGACTGTGAGCTCTTGCCGGGCAGCGCAGCTGCGAGAGCTGCTGGTGTAGTGCATTAAATGGCTCCCCGTAGGATGTGTTACATACGGTGTGCTACTTGCACCTGCCAGTCCTGGTGCTCTGAGCGGCATGGTGAGGGGGCGGGGAGCGGGGGGTTGGATAGGCGTGAGAGTCCCAGGGGCCTGTCAGGGGGCGGGGGTGTGGATAGGGGGTAGGGGCATTCAGGGAGCAGGGGGGGTTGGATGGGGGTGGGGTTCCGGGGGGGCAGTTAGGGGCAGGGGGTTCCGGGAGGGGATGGTCAGGGGACAAGGAGCAGGGGGGTTGGATGGCTTGGGGGTTCTGAGGGGGGCAGTCAGGGGGTCGGAAGTGGGAGGGGGCGGATAGGGGGCGGGGGCTAGGCTGCTTGGGGAGGCACAGCCTTCCCTACCTGGCCCTCCATAGAGTTTCGGACCCACGATGTGGCCCTTGGGCCAAAAAGTTTGCCCACCCCTGGACTAGTTTAACTGAATCAGTGCCACATCATAGCCTAAATAGGTGCAACTTTTGTCTGCAGACAAGCTGTGGCCCGGCAGCTTGCCAGGCAGGGCTGGTGCTGGCCGGCCCTTCTCTGCGTGAGAGAAGTCAGCAGTAGTAGAACCACTGGTTTACAGCTCTGAATCCTTGTATTGTGACTATAGGCCTGGGCTGGCTGAGCACAACCACCAGGCCCCACCTCAAACTCATATAGGTTCCCCAATATGCTCAGCTCCTCCTTAACACAAGCTAGACTGCAGAAGCTAGATTGCAGAAGCAGAGAATCTGGTGCTAGACTTATACAGTGAAATTTCCACCAAAGCAAGAACTTCAGATAAAAAGTTCCCATTTATCAGACTTTTCATCTATGCTGGCACTGCAGAAGCCAGCCAGATTTCCTCTGGGCTACAGCCAAAAATCTTTTTCTGTCTTCTTGGACCCTTGCAAAGTTCAAGCCACATTTTAATGACCATTGTTTGATGTGGGAAAGAGAGAACTTCCCCCTCTCAGGAGAAGATACCGATAGATCCTATATCCACCCCACCCCTCTTCAGTTGCATTATAAAACATGGCCTGTAATCAGTGGAGGGGTGTGATAATCACCTGTGTGTATCTGAAGGACCAGTCCTGGTGCTCTGTGACAAAGTGCTCCCCTCCTGCCCCCAAGGCTTAATGCTTGGGGCATTTCAGATCAGACTGACTAAGGCCCTGGAGTCTTTGGTATCTGAAGCAATCGTGTCCTGTAGGGAGAATGGACTAGGTAGGCCTTTCTGTCCCTTACATCTGTGGTTGTAATGGGTAAATTAATTCCACTGAACCACAAAACACTGGACTTCTCGCTACCCCTTGCCTCTGACCCAGTGGCCTCCATTCCACTGGGATGTTCCCCTTACACAGTGTCTGTAGGTAGAGATGAGATGTTCATCACATTATTTCTGTTCTCAGGGTCCTCTCTGAGGATGGGGTAAGGGTGAGGCTTGTCAGAAGGGCCTCTGATGTATCTAACCTACCTGGATATGCAGGGCCAAACCACAATGCCCCGTGGGCTGCAAGAGGAGGTGCCAGGAGCACACCTGGCACTGCACCGGTGCCTTGGTGACTCTGGATGTTCCGAAATTAGTCAGTAGCACTGAGGAGAGGAAACCTTTCTGTCTCCTCATTGTCTTCCCAGAAGCATCTGGATCCTACTTTGCTTTGATCCCCTGTACACACTGCCTGGGCACTACAGGAGGAGCTCAGAGCCAGCCAATCAATGCGTTCTGGGCCCTGATTGCTGCTCCAAGGCTCCTTTCCCATTCGTGTCCATTCTGCGCTATGGCCAGTGTCCGTCTAGCGCCGTCCGCCGCAAACCTGCCTGGATTTATCCCCTTCACTTCCATTGATAGGCGGCACAAAGGGGCTTCCCACTGGCTCGCTCCAGCTTCGGTGGGAACTGCACAATCCACATTAGTAAGTGAAACCTGCCATAGAGAAGCAGAGCTCCTCAGCTCTGTGTCTGTTACACCACTCCACTAGCTACCCATGGTTCTGGGTACATTAGGGCGTGAGCCCCTTAGGGACAGTGGCTCTGTTGCTAACAGAGCTGCATTTCCCCAGCTGATCAGTGTCAAAGCCACTGATCTGAACTGGAACAGGCTGGAACCCTGAGCAAGGGGCCATTTGACTTACTGGGAAATTAAAAAGTCCTGTAAGTGGAGGAAACACGCCTCGTTTTTACTCCGGGAGAAAATGTCTCTCTAAACACAGAGGTTTGTCTTGCCCTCCCCAAGCTGCCCCAGCCTACAAAGGGTCTCCTGATAGCCAGGCTGAGTTCACCTGGGCCCCGCACGCACGACACTCACACTCCTGTCAGCGGGAGGAGAGGGGCAGCGCCCAGCCCCTGGTGCAGGCTGACTCCTGAAACCCTGGGGATATTCTTTCCTTTCTTGCCTCTTTGTTCGCCAGAGGATGGATGTGTGGGTGCAACTGCAGCTCCCTGACCCCTCTCCTGCGCAGAGCATCCCTGCGCGAGAGGGGGTGGGTTAGAGATTTGTGGCCTTTCCTTAATAATCAGACACAGATAAAAATGGTGTATTTTCATTAGGCCCTATTTTCACAGTCCACTGAACAAAAAACACGATGCGGTTTTCCTGCTGGCCCTTGCTGCCCAGCCCTGCCTCTTACCCCTGGGGAGCTCAAATTAAAGAAAGGCGAAAATTGAAGCTGCTGTACACAAGGCGATTGCAACATGCATATTTGATTTTTATGATGGATCTAAATTGCTGAATAAGGCCCTGAAACAAAGGGAGACTGCGGCTTCCTGCCCATCACAGGCAGTCAGCGACTGCAGAACAAAAGCTTCAGCCATTAGGGGCTCAGCAGGGAGACCCGTTATATAAATGAGTTTGTCTTCTCTGCCCCCTGCCACCCCACTGGGTGCACTGGACAGGGCTGGGGAGGAGGAGGAGGATCCTAGGGAGCGATGGAGGGAGGAGGGAATGGTGTGTGCTCAGCTCCAATAGGCTGTGATTTCTCCCCACTCCTTGTGCTAGCCCTGGGGAGAGCTGGTGCACAGCGCCATGGAAGAACAGAGGCTCACCACCTTTCGGTTATTCCTTGCTGCTGTTTTCCTGTCCTGCAGCACATGGTGCATTAGGATGGTACCTCTCCTCTTCTGCAAACAAGAGGGTGTAGGGTTACTGCCCTCACCCTTTTGCCTGGCTCTTGCCGGCTGAGCCTGGCCCTGGTGTCTGTGGCAGGGCAGGAGCGGGTGCTGGCTTCAAGGTAGGGCAGAGTGGGAGCAGCCGTCATGGCTGTCAAAGGATTGTCTGACAGAGGCACCAGCAGGCAAGGAGCAGTTCCCCTTGCCAAGCTTGGCAGGGCTCCCCTGCTCTCCCTCAGATTCAGGCAGCCCCTGTGTGTTTTGTGCAAGGGGAGTGGGTGGCTGGGGCTACCTGGCAGCTGTGCGACAGCTGGAGGCCAGGCCAGACACCACAGATACAGGGGTCTCTGCCTGGGACAGGACCCCCACACAAGAAGGATACGCATTCCTAACAGGGACATACCCTCAGCTGAGTAATATGGTGCTGGCCATGGGGAGAGTCCAGCAAAGAGAGCACAGGGCTGTTTCCTGTGTATGGCCCTATGCTCGCGGTCTGCTGTGAAGCACTGAAATGAGCAAGTCACTTATGGTGAGGTTGTCCCCCACGTTCTGAGGCCGGCAAGATGCAGGGAAAGTATATCGAACAGTAGTTCAGCGTTCAGCTGCAGAAAAAGGACTTAAACTCTTCCTTGTGGTGACTGCATTTCTTATTTTCAATTACAGTTAGCCTGTTTCAGTCTCCCATCGACTGGCTTTCAGGGGAGTAGGTACCAGGGATTAACACCAGCGGAAATGAATGAGTGGACAGAGTCCGCTGGAGAGGCCTTTGTCTTCCATCAGCTGAGCGCAGTCAGTCCAGGGGGGCGGATGGTGGCAACTCTGAGCAAACCTGGGAAGGAGCTGGACTGAGAGGCCTTTGCCCCAGCCCGGGGCTGACAGCAGCTGGTGCCACGTGAATGGCAGGTGGGGAAAAGCAGTCGGGTGGCTGGCCCCAAGCTGTGATGCTGTGTGGTTGTGACATACCCTGATGCTGATTTGAAGCCGTATCTGCCGTGGTGGTGTACTGCCGCATGATGGTGACGTTGTCTCAGAATAGCCTCGTGTGGCCCGTTCCTGACGGGGTTTGGGGAGAAAGCGAACTGGCGAGGGGCAGCTCGGATGGCAGCCTGCATAGACAATGGCCAATGGATAAATATGGATCTCATGTCTGTGGAGAAACAGGCAGGGACAGTGCTCACGAATCTGCTGGCCAGAGTCTGCCATCACCTTCGTTTTACTATTTGTGCGGATTGGGATGTGTGTTACAAATAGATGGGTCCTGTCTCTCCATGAGTCTTGGCACATTCCTTCGGCCAATACCTGAGTAAAGTCCGCTCTCCTCTCACGATTTGAAGAAATGATCCATTTGATGTACTCGTAATCTTAAAATCAAATGGGGAAGAGCTGGGCCTCCGGTCATAGCTCCTGGATGAACAATGCTCTGAAGGACTCAGCATGATCACTGTTAATGGGCAGGAAGTGCTCAGGCTCACCCAAAAGGTGGCTCTGTCAGAGTATAGACCATGTTCCTGTGCTAGGCATGGGGCAGCATCTTCTTCAATATGCCTGCCCAGAAGAAGAGAGCTGGAGAGGGAGGAATGCGCAGAGCGGACGCCGGGCGTGTTGAGGCTGTGGCGAAAGCAGAGTGGAGCAAAGGGAGAACAGAACAGCTGCAAGGCAGTAGAGAGACTAGAAGACAAGATAAGGAGCTTGACCTTGATGTGGGAGGTGAGAGGGAGCCAGTGAAAGGAAACAAATGGGAAAGACGCGGTCTGGGAAGCAGGCCGGGGAGGAGGATTTAGCAGAGCCACGTCTTGGATGGATCAGAGAGGAAAGGCCGGTAAACTGGGATGTGACCGGTAACTAACAGTTCCCTGTTCTCTCACCCCAGTTCCACCCCAGGTGCTCCCTTGTTTTCAAAAGAGGAAATATATCATTGCTTATGCATTGGATTGTCCTAGGGCAGCTCTGCCTGAAAAGGGGAACACACGTTTCCTTTCCCAGTGGTATGTTAATCGTGGTGCAGATCACAGGGCAATGGCATGTCTTTGAGCACATGGAGCACTACCCAGCAGTATCTGCATGACTAGTGAGGCTGGAATGATGGTGCGTGGACATTGTTAAAAATATTCAGAACATACCTGACCAGCTACAGTTCAATGCAGCTGGATACTCCGAGCATCAGAGTTAGACCTCAGGCCAGCAGGAGAGAGAATGAGAGAACAGTGAATGGAAATGCGCTGGCATTTGTATACATGTTTTGCATAATGGTCCCTGTGAATGGTTGGTTAGGTGTGTCTGTGGTGAACAGGCTGATGTTCTGGACTCCGCAATTTGCCCCAAGAATGGGGTAGTCTGTGCTTCAGTACGGAAGGGGAATAGTGGTAGTGGAGGTGTGATGCTGAGCTCAGGAGTAGGCTGTTTTGCTCTTTAGCTCATTGGAAATTTCTTTCAGTGTTTCATACAAGTAAAGCATTTGTTAAGGAAACTCCAAGCAGGAGTTCTGCGATTCTGCAGTCTGTCACAAGCATAGAATCTGGTTAGGATGACTTTGGACTGGGTAAAGGATTTCCCACTGGTTCCTAGAAGATGCCCTAACTCCAAATGCTGAGTTTCCAAAGGAAAAGCTGGAATGGCTGTGCTTATAGCAGCAGAGGGAGGAGTGAGGTTTCGTCACCCAGCAGAATGTGGAGGAACAGCAATATAAGGAGTTGGTGGGGAGATAAACCTAGAGGTACACTTGGCAAATCAGCGTGAAGAAGTGCTCCCTGTGTAAAGAGGATGGTGCCGTTGTCACTCAGAGCACTGCACGATGCAGCGTAGGTGGTGTGGTCTGGCATGGTGATAGGTGTTATCAAAAGCCCTACGATAGAGAGAGATGACTGATCTGATTGTGGCAAAAAAGCTGTGTGTAGCTACAGCTGAGGTGTGTAGCTACAGCAACAGTTAAGTCTGCCGTTGTGTTTCTATTCTAAAGGGTTTCTTCCAGGCTGAATTGATCCAGTTCTGGTCCCTGCCTGATGGCAAGTTCTTTTGGAAAATTTAAGCAAAACCAGTTCAGTCATTTCTGAGCATGAGGAGGAGGAAAAGGAAGCTCTTTGTTATGAAGAGGGCATTTGCGTTTGTTAGAGCACTTTAGCACCTTGGTGGGAGAAAAGGTCCCTCAGCCAGATGCCTGCCTTTGGCTGTTCTGATGCAAACCTATTTTGAGTTGCCTGAGTGATATGCATTTAAAACCCACATTGCCCCTGCTTTGCCTCTGGCCCTGCACAGACTAGGGTAAGGTAAATGTGTATTTTAAACTCTGCTAGCTAGCTCCTTCTAACTGACACTGTTTAAAACACTCGGGCAGACAAGGACACTTCAGCTTGTGCTATGCAGGTGAGGTAAAGACGATTGATAGCTTGAGAGAGGCGGCTTCAGCACAACCACTACACGCTAGCTAAGACGTTTTAAAATACAAACACTGATGTGTTTTCTACCAACATTTCCCCATGCTCAGTGGGTTCTGTTCAGGCCGACTGTCTCAGTTGAGTGGGATATTCTCTCTCTCTCGAGATGTGACAGGATCCCAGGGTGCAACCTGGACTGTGGGACTGCTGAGCCCTCTGTCACACCAACCTGGGGTCCCTCTCACCCTGTGATGCTGAGTAAAGCCACAAACCGCTGGCAGGTCCCGCACTGACACAGACATCTACAGGCGGGGACACACGTAATGCTCCCTCAGCCACCAGTAAACCAACAATAGAGAGGCTCCAGCCAATTCCGCCCAGCTCCCCAGCCTAGGACCCCACACCTGTACGTCTTGCCCTGGTCAGAAGTCTGGCCAGTGTAAGCTCATTACCAAGTCCACCCCTCCCTCGATGTGGCGAGGACACACACCAGCCTTTGTAACCTGAGCTGAGATTCCCCAAGCACTTCAACCCAAACACACTGTTTTAGGTACAATATAAAACTGATTTATTAACTACAGACAGAGAGATTTTAAGTGATTATAAGTAGTGAGCTGGTGACATGGGGGTCTGCCCCCACTGGTCAAGCAGTCTCCATTGTCTGTGTGCTCTCTCTGAGAAGTCTTCTGTTGGGAGAGTGAATTCCCTTTAGTGGGCCATCAGCATGGCTGGCTACTCCACTGTTGTACCTGAAAGGGTGGTTGTGGGTGTTCAACAGATTAAGACTTTTAGAATGACACCTCCCAAGGCATACTTTGTACCAAACATATAATAACTGTATGACAGTGGGGAATCTAGGGAGCCAGGGCACTGCTTTGGGGCACGGAGTGCCACAGGAGTTACACAGAAAGAGGCAGACAGTCCTCCCATCGGGGAGGCTGGGTTTGGCTGGAGCCCTTGCCTCGTTGCGTAAGCTATTCTGGTGCAGCCTGTGCCCCTCTGAGGTCACCTCCAGTGCAGACATTCGAGTGCTCTCTAGCAAATAGCTCCACTTTATGGATCTCAGGGTTGTTGTTTTTTTTTTTAAAGAAAAATGACACGAACAGAGAAAATCTCAGACTGAAATCTCTGCCCAGAGAACGCTCTAGCTGCAAAGTGAAGCACAAAGTGAGTTCAGGAAATGCTCCTTTGGCAAGTGTTACGCTGGTCTGAGAGCGTAACACAATCTTACCTCTGCCTCTTGTGCACATGCGATATAGCTTGATCTCTCCCTGTTCTTTGCAAAGGATCCCTGCCTCATTCAGAGTGCAGTGAATGAGGTGGGTTCTGTAAACCCGTGCCTTCAGCGGCCAAATTCTGGGTGCAGTTACCACATTATAAATCCACTGAACCCAATGGATTGTGAATTCACAGCAATGGATGTGCAAGTGGGTTGGGCCCTCAGTGCAATTGGTGCAGTGGATGTGGCAATGGTGGGTAGTCGCCAACTTGAGCCTGGAGACCTTGGAACCTGTCCCTTTCATAGAACAAAAATTTTAGTTTTGACATCCCTGTGTGATGGCAGCTTGGTGCTTGGGTGTATCACCACGGGCTACAGAGGTGAACCTCTGCTGGAGCAGAGCAAATAGCCAGAGAGGTGAGACAGCCTCTCTGCTTGTCGGCGACATTCCCTCTTGGTTCATCTGTTTGGAGGGCAGAGGGGGCTGCTCAGCAATTCACAGGACACTGCTCCAGGGAGTCGCACTGGGGGCCACTCATCATTAATGACACCTGAAGGCCTTGTTCCTCCTCCGTTGTTTTTTAGCGGATGGGATCAAGGGATAACTCCTCCTCCCCAGCCATCACCGTTCAAACCATTGGGCAGGAGGAGGGTGAAGGTCAGAGGTGACACGCTGTGTTCCATTTACCAGCTGGTCGTCAGTTCCATGGACAGAGGCATAAGAAATGTGATCATTCCTCCAGGATCGTTCACCTGCACATCCACCAATGTGATATATGCCATCATGTGCCAGCAATGCCCCTCTGCCATGTACATTGGTCAAACTGGACAGTCTCTACGTAAAAGAATAAATGGACACAAATAAGATGTCAAGAATTATAACATTCATAAACCAGTCGGAGAACAGTTCAATCTCTCTGGTCACGCAATCACAGACATGAAGGTCGCTATCTTACAACAAAAAAACTTCAAATCCAGATTCCAGCGAGAAACTGCTGAATTGGAATTCATTTGCAAATTGGATACTATTAATTTAGGCTTAAATAGAGACTGGGAGTGGCTAAGTCATTATGCAAGGTAGCCTATTTCCCCTTGTTTTTTCCTATACCCCACCCCCCCAGACGTTCTAGTTAAACTTGGATTTATGCTGGAAATGGCCCACCTTGATTATCATGCACATTGTAGGGAGAGTGGTTACTTTGGATAAGCTATTACCAGCAGGAGAGTGAGTTTGTGTGTGTGTGTGTTTTTTTGGAAAAAAGGTGGGGGGTGAGAAAACCTGGATTTGTGCTGGAAATGGCCCACCTTGATTTTCATGCATGTTGTAAGGAGAGTGGTCACTTTGGATGGGCTATTACCAGCAGGAGAGTGAGTTTGTGGGGGCGGGGGGCGGAGGGTGAGAAAACCTGGATTTGTGCTGGAAATGGCCCAACTTGATGATCACTTTAGATAAGCTATTAGCAGCAGGAGAGTGGGGTGGGAGGAGGTATTGTTTCATGGTGTCTGTGTATATAATGTCTTCTGCAATTTCCACAGTATGCATCCGATGAAGTGAGCTGTAGCTCTCGAAAGCTTATGCTCAAATAAATTGGTTAGTCTCTAAGGTGCCACAAGTACTCCTTTTCTTTTTGCGAATACAGACTAACACGGCTGTTACTCTGAAACCATTCACAGCATGGAGGAGATTCCCCTCAGGCACCCCATAATACCCATTTCCTTTCCATTCAGGCTGCTGCAGGACGGAAGGGGTTTTGTTTCCACGCTTTACTTGTGGAGGGGTGAGGTTCTGATGCAATGATCCCACCTCATTGAGGCTGGTGCATGAAGTCTGAATAAGTTTCCACTGTGTAAAGTGTAGTTTGATAAGAGAGACAGATTGGAACAACACTGGCCAAAAGAGAAACCTAAATCAGCAGCGGGAGATTGAGCAGCATAGCTGGGCATGGCATTAAAACAAAAACTGGTGGGCATGGGGGATGCACTGGAAATAGTGTTCTAGAGGTTGGTGGCTGTGTTTGCTAGTTTTAATTTCCCTGAATTTTGTGCCTGTCTGTCCCCACAGTGCCACACCCCAACACCAAGTTTTGTTGTTTTCCCCCCTGCTAAGTAGCTAAACTGAGATGCTGTGTGTAAGAAATGGAAAGTGACAAGATATGACCGAAGCATTGGAAATCAATCCTAACTAAATGTGCTTCTTAACTATAAGTGAACAGTTGAAAACAATCCTCTTTTATAGCCATGGAGATAAATACTCTGTTTTTATTAGGAAAAAATTGCTTTGGACTGAATAAAGTCGTTTGATTAACAAGTCAAAGTAGATGGTTTATTGATGTTTCAGAAAGGAGTTTACAAGGTCTAGTGAAAAAAAGACACCCAGCTCTGAATTAACAAATTACCCTGGTATATGGGACATTGACAGTTCACTGCGAATAGATTTATGGGCTACTGCTGGGCATCTCATCCCCATTTGGTTTATTGTGATAAAATATTGGGGCCTGGGTAACCTATAGCTGTACCGCAATATACCATATCGACCCCTGACCCTTAAGACCCAACAGCAAACCTACGTATTAGATTCTTAATTTCTCTTAATCTAACAGGATCAGTTGTAGTCATTTCCAAGACGGGGGGATTGGGGAGGGGGAGAGAGTGTGTGTTTGTTTTGCAGGTGAAGGTGGATCACTTAGTCTAATGCACTGGACATACAGTTAGACTACCGGGGCCCTAAGAGATCACAGCAAGAGTAGTGCAGGAGCATCGGTGGGCTGTGAAGCACAGTCCTACACGGAAAAATGAGATAATTCCCAGATCCCGTAGATTACACGTGTAGAAAATTTACCATGAAAGCTGAGGACATTCTAGAGGTGTCCTTGGAATCCAAGGCAGACTGGAAATGCTGTGACTAAAACAATCCGTGCAGTAGCCCCTGTTACTTATTTTGATATTAAATTCAATTATTTTGCACATTCCCCATACCTTTAGTTTTTCAAAATGCCACAGCTTTCTGTATTGACAGTCCAGAATCGCTTCTTGGAGGCAGCTGGTTTGGGGCATTCATGCATTTTGGTGAGGAATAAATGTATTAGTTGGATGTTTCTTTAAAACTGTAGCAGTGAAATAGCTAACAATCTAGACATTTACATTGGCATCTTTAGGTTTCAGAGTTAACAACCCAGTTGAGATGAATATGGACCTCTCAGAGCTATTGTTTTGTACTGGCTGCAGCTTGAGGCAGCCATCACTGTATAGACTTACACTCGACTCACTGTTTCAAATTAGTCTTTGCAATTGTGAGGGCTTGTTACATAATTTTTCTAAAATGAAAACTCAGGTTTTGAAGCATAGTTCTTGTAGCCAGGAAATGACTGCAGCCCTGTCTGCAGTCACTCTGTGTGGGTTGTTATTCTGAGAACCAAGCATAGGTGAAGAGCTGATTCCTGACAATGTACTATTGTTTTTAAAATTGGTTTTTGAAATAAAATCAGGGCAACTTGCATCAAAAGACTGGAGCTGTGAGCCCTCCCAGAACCCATGAGCCCGAACGCTGCCTGGGCAGACACATCCCTCCCTTTGCTCATTCCTTCGGGAGTGCTTGATAATGTTTATTGTACATGGTCACTGAATGACCATACAGAAGGCATCTCTTATACTAATTTTCATTATTATACTTAGCATGACAGAACATGTTGGATTAATGAGTTGGACTTATGTGATATATAGTTTATAAACCCCTATGGCCAATAGGCAGAAATAATTCCCTTTTCCCCAGGGAGTTTTTGGAAGAAACCCCCTGTCTATAAGAAGGGGGAACTCAAAGCTAACCTAGCTTGCTGTCCCTGGAAGAATTGCACCTGCCTGAACTATGGCATTCCTGCTGGATTGGACATCCCTGTGCATGTAGCTTTGAACTGTTGCTGAAGCGGTCTATCTCAGGTACTTATGTGGACCCCAGTACCGCAGAATCTGAGTGCCTCCCCACTTTCAGTGTATTTATCCTCCCAACACCCCTGTGAGGTCAGGCCGTGCTATTTTCCCGTCGTACAGCTGAGGAACTCAGACACAGAAAGAACACGTGACTTGAGCAGGGTCACACACGACTTTTGCGGCAGAGCAGGACCTGAGCCTGGGGCTTCCACAGCCCAGGCGAGCGCTCTAACCCCTGGACTCTCCTGCTTTTCTCTCTGTTATGTTCTCCATGACCCTCTGGAAGCTGCAGGGACTCCTAAGGAGCTCTGTAATCACAGCCTGTGCATTCTGTGGGTTTTCTTTTCACTAGAATTCAGTTTCTGTGAAGACAAGAGCAATGGCACAGGCTGCAGCAAGGCATAGTGAGCAGCAGGTTTCTCTGCTGATGCGCCTCAGTCCTGACTTGCATCACACCGGTTAATCCAGTATAGTGCCACGCCCCAGCTTTGTAAAACCCTCGGTTCTGACTGTGCCCCCTGTTCAGCTCAGCCTATGCACCCTACAGTCACTTGCAACTCCCTGTGCTATTCTTTCACCGAGCTGTTCCCCTGCCTGGATCACTGCACCTTGGCCCTGACCTGCCAAACATTGCTATTCCGGTCCTGTACCTTTCACTGGCAGCAACAGCTGCTTTTGCCAGCTTGGAGTATTTTGCACAGAGATTTGACCTTTGCTCAATAACTTTATTGAGGGGGCAGGATGTCATGGTTTTCCATCTTATTTCATTCATGTTGCTCCCTGACACACACAAGCCAATAAGAAACCATCATGTCTGGCTGGAAAAGGGTCTGAAAAGAAAGGGATGAGGTTTCCTAGTAAAGGGGGTGGGGAACAGGCTGGAGAATGAACTGGGTACGGAAATGCTGTGGAGTATGTGTTAATTTGCAGCCATTCACAGAGCTGCTAAACAATATCTGCATGCATCTGAAGATGACATAGTGATGAATGGGACACAAATGCATCCTTTATTGCCTCCACAGCGCACGAGTGCACTCTCTCTCTTTTTTAAGGGACTGGCGGACAGCTGGCTGAAGGAATTCATATGATTTGTTCAGCAGCCATTTTTCCTTTCTCTCCTGTAATAGGATCTGCAGAAATAATTTAAAGACATGAAAGGTAATTTAGTATCTTCTTTTCCTCTCCCCCCACACTTCCTACGAGTTCACCAGGTACCCTCCAGATGAACTAATCCTACTGTAAAATATTATTTCTGGGGTTTATTCATCTCATTTATTAACTGTCTGCAGTTTTATTTACAGGGTTTAGATTAACTCAGAGAGAAGTTACTATATGGAGTTTCTGCTCACTCACTGGCTTTAATTTTCTGTTTATCTTCTCTTTTTTAGAAGGGTTTATTCATAAACTAAATTTCATGAGACTTAGCTAATATTTTGCAGAATCACAAAGCTATATCCTGTCATTTCTAGTACTTAGTAACTGTCTGATACCTAACAGGAATTAATGGCAAATTTTCCTGTAAACACTATCCCTCACCACAAAGTGAAAGGGAAACGAAAGGATTTCACATCTGTCATTGAAGCTACAAGCTTTAATCTGAACCAAACGACAGGCCAGTTCCTTGGCTAGTGTAAGTGGGCAGTGAACACTGGAGCAATGCTGGTTTACATCAGTGGCAGAGCTGGCCTAAGCACCCCACACACCCCAGTGGAGGACTCTGGGGAAAACTTTGGGTTTCCTCTGCTGCTCCCTGCTGTTCCTTTCCTCACAGCAGGAGACAATCTGGTCCCATCTCTAGCTCTCTCCCGGTCCCTCTGGAGCACTTTTCTACCTAGGCTGATGTTAGTGACATCACCTACTTTAGTGTCCTCTTCTTATTTAACTAACAGGCTTTTTACCCTCCTTCCAGATCATTAGCGCAGATATTAAATAAACCAAAGCCTCTCACTGATGCTTGCATTCACCCCCCAAGCAGACACATGGCTCTGTATTGTGACTCCTTGTGAACTCATGTTCAAGCAAATCTGAATTTGCTTTTCAGGTAAGGCAACTTGTGAGACAAGTGGACTCAGCTGTGTTATGGAGTTGAGATGCATTTTGTCACACTAGCACAGAACGTCCTTCCTGAATGGAGCCAGGAGGACACTGCTTTCCCCCTTAATACCTACATCCATTGTTGAACATTCTTGCGATTTCATCGTGAGTTTCACAATATTAAATGTTTTACTTAAAGTCCTAGGCCACGACATCAAGTGATTACGCAGAATCTCAGCCATCTTTTAAAAATAAAACATTCCCTCCTGGTTGTGGAGAAAAGCTTAAAAATGCGATCCATAAAGGTTCCAAAGCTAGAAGGCAAATAAACAGAACTCCAAATGTGTTGTTTTTAAAACAGCATGAGTTTAAAGCCAATCTCTCAATTTTTTTAGGCCTAACTCTTGATTTTTTTTTTTTTTAAAAGATTGGTGTTGGCAATGCTGTCCTTTTGCTGTGATGTTTAATAAAATCAACTGAGTGGTGATGGCCAGGCTGAGCAATGACTGGAGGAGCAGATATTCATTCTTCATAATTAAAACAAAAATTCTTTCACGTTATTCAGAACCATCCAGTTGTCCCCATTGTCACCTGTCACCAGCTCTCCAACACCACTTTCTACAAGCCATTACCCTATTATCCCACTGAGAGTTACCAAAAGCAACTACAGCATTTGCTCAAGAAACTTCCTGAAAAAGCACAAGATCAAATCCGCACAGACACACCCCTAGAACCCCGACCTGGGATATTCTATCTACTACCCAAGATCCATAAACCTGGAAATCCTGGGCGCCCCATCATCTCAGGCATTGGCACCTTGACAGCAGGATTGTCTGGCTATGTAGACTCCCTCCTCAGGCCCTACGCTACCAGCACTCCCAGCTACCTTCGAGACACCACTGACTTCCTGAGGAAACTACAATCCACCGGTGATCTTCCTGAAAACACCATCCTGGCCACTATGGATGTAGAAGCCCTCTACGCCAACATTCCACACAAAGATGGACTACAAGCCGTCAAGAACACTATCCCCGATAATGTCACGGCTAACCTGGTGGCTGAACTTTGTGACTTTGTCCTTACCCATAACTATTTTACATTTGGGGACAATGTATACCTTCAGATCAGCGGCACTGCTATGGGTACCCGCATGGCCCCACAGTATGCCAACATTTTTATGGCTGATTTAGAACAACGCTTCCTCAACTCTCGTCCCCTAACGCCCCTACTCTACTTGCGCTATATTGATGACATCTTCATCATCTGGACCCATGGAAAAGAAGCCCTTGAGGAATTCCACCATGATTTCAACAATTTCCATCCCACCATCAACCTCAGCCTGGTCCAGTCCACACAAGAGATCCACTTCCTGGACACTACAGTGCTAATAAACAATGGTCACATAAACACCACCCTATACCGGAAACCTACTGACCGCTATTCCTACCTACATGCCTCCAGCTTTCACCCTGACCACACCACACGATCCATCGTCTACAGCCAAGCTCTGCGATACAACCGCATTTGCTCCAACCCCTCAGACAGAGACAAACACCTACAAGATCTCTATCAAGCATTCTTACAACTACAATACCCACCTGCGGAAGTGAAGAAACAGATTGATAGAGCCAGAAGAGTTCCCAGAAGTCACCTACTACAGGACAGGCCTAACAAAGAAAATAACAGAACGCCACTAGCCGTCACCTTCAGCCCCCAACTAAAACTCCTCCAACGCATTATTAAGGAGCTACAACCTATCCTGAAGGATGACCCAACACTCTCACAAATCTTGGGAGACAGGCCAGTCCTTGCCTACAGACAGCCCCCCAGCCTGAAGCAAATACTCACCAACAACCACATACCACACAACAGAACCACTAACCCAGGAACCTATCCTTGCAACAAAGCCCGTTGCCAACTGTGCCCACATATCTATTCAGGGGACACCATCACAGGGCCTAATAACATCAGCCACACTATCAGAGGCTTGTTCACCTGCACATCCACCAATGTGATATATGCCATCATGTGCCAGCAATGCCCCTCTGCCATGTACATTGGTCAAACTGGACAGTCTCTACGTAAAAAAAAAATGGACACAAATCAGATGTCAAGAATTATAACATTCATAAACCAGTCGGAGAACACTTCAATCTCTCTGGTCACGCAATCACAGACATGAAGGTTGCTATCTTACAACAAAAAAACTTCAAATCCAGATTCCAGCGAGAAACTGCTGATTTGGAATTCATTTGCAAATTGGATACTATTAATTTAGGCTTAAATAGAGACTGGGAGTGGCTAAGTCATTATGCAAGGTAGCCTATTTCCCCTTGTTTTTTCCTATACCCCACCCCCCCAGACGTTCTAGTTAAACTTGGATTTATGCTGGAAATGGCCCACCTTGATTGTCATGCACATTGTGGGGAGAGTGGTCAGTTTGGATGAGCTATTGCCAGCAGGAGAGTGAGTTTGTGTGTGTGTGTTGGGGGTGGGGGGGTGAGAAAACCTGGATTTTGCTGGAAATGGCCCACCTTGATTATCATGCACATTATAAGGAGAGTGGTCACTTTGGATAG
Organism: Natator depressus; assembly: GCF_965152275.1. NCBI lineage: Eukaryota > Metazoa > Chordata > Testudines > Cheloniidae > Natator > Natator depressus. Next base: position 42,558,225 of record NC_134245.1, read on the forward strand.
GCTATTATCAGCAGGAGAGTGAGTTTGTGTGTGTGGTTTTTGGAGGGGGGTGAGGGGGTGAGAGAACCTGGATTTGTGCAGGAAATGGCCCACCTTGATTATCATACACATTGTGAAGAGAGTGGTCACTTTGGATGGGCTATTACCAGCAGGAGAGTGAGTTTGTGTGTGTGGGGGGGGTGGAGGGTGAGAAAACCTGGATTTGTGCTGGAAATGGCCCAACTTGATGATCACTTTAGATAAGCTATTACCAGCAGGAGAGTGGGGTGGGAGGAGGTATTGTTTCATGGTCTCTGTGTGTATATAATGTCTTCTGCAGTTTCCACAGTATGCATCCGATGAAGTGAGCTGTAGCTCACGAAAGCTCATGCTCAAATAAATTGGTTAGTCTCTAAGGTGCCACAAGTACTCCTTTTCTTTTTGCGAATACAGACTAACACGGCTATTACTCTGAAACCTGTGTAGACACATTATCTTATTTCTGTTCACTGGTCCTTCCTCCTCCTAACTCCTCTCCATTTCATAGATTCATAGTGTTCATGGTCAGAAGAGACCATTAGATCAACTAGTCTGACTTCCTGCTCATCACAGGACCTTACGTTTCACTCTGTTACTGTGGTGTATTTGAAAAGTGTGCTGGAATTGGAGCAGCAGCAGCAGCAGCATTCAGATGACTATGAGTAGCCATGGTGGCATGTAGAATGGACTTTGATTTTGAATGGTCCCTTGCAAGTCTTCTTCCTTCTGCAAGAGTCAGTAAGGGAGGATTTAGGACAAATCCTCAGCTTGCACCTTTCACCCTCATTCATGGTCACCCTCATGCTCTACCTTCTTCAACCTCAGCACTATAAATCTCTGTAAACATGTATCATCTTCTTCATGTTGGACATGATACCACCATTACAGTCATCTTGTTCTCAACTGGTGCCAGACTGCAACGTGGCAAACCATCCCTGTAAAACATCTCTAGCTTCAACACGCAGAAGAAAAACAGGTTGGAATTGTAGACTGTCACTTTTATTTGTAAAGGGGTTTCTGGTCCTGCTTGCAGGCTAGGGGGCTGTGTAGGAAAGACAGTGATCAAAGTCATTCAGCAGACAGCCTAGAGCAGGGGTGGGCAAACTTTTTCGCCCGAAGGTCACATATGGGTATGGAATTTGTATGGCGGGCCATGAATGCTCCTGAAATTGGGGGTTGGGTTTCGGGGGGGAGGGTGAGGGCTCTGGAGTGGTGCTGAGGAGTTGGGGGTGCAAGAGGGTTCTGGGCTGGGACTGAGGGATTCGGAGGGTGGGAGGGGGATCAGGGCTGGGGCACGGGGTTGGGGCATGGGAGGGGGTCGGGGGCAGGCTCCGGATGGCGCTTACCTCAAGCAGCTCCCAGAAACAGTGGCATGTCACCACTCTGGCTCCTATGCGGAGGCGCGGCCAGGTGGCTTTGCACGCTGTGCTGCGTGCAGGCTCTGCCCCTGTAGCTCCCATTGGCTGCAGTTCCTGGCCAATGGGAGCTCCGGGGGTGGCACTTGGGATGGGGGCAGCGTGCGGAGCCCCCTGGCTGCCCCTACATGTAGGAGCCAGAGTGGGGACGTGCCACTGCTTCCGGGAGCCATGTGGAGTGGGGCAATACCCCGACCCCACTCCCCGGCTGGAGCAGGGCAAGTCCCAGACCCCGCTTAGTGGGAGCCTGAGGGCCAGATTAAAATCTCTGGAGGGCCGGATGTGGCCCCCGGGCCATAGTTTGCCCACCTCTGGCCTAGAGTAAGGTGGAGAGAGATGTGCCTCTCTGTTTTAGGGAGCAGCCTGCTTTATGTGTGTCTGTATTTGGGTTCTTGTGTGTTATTATTGTGAATGCTAAGAAATAAAGTAGCATTATGCTGCAACCTTCCAGCAAGAGTATTTGTTTTATCGAACTTCTCTGTGCATATGCAGTGAACGTTACCTTTGCACTGAGCCCAATAACTTCCATCCTAGACTGCTTACACTACTTCCAGCCAGAAGTACTGAGAGACTGTTGCCTCCCATGCTACTGATGTGGTGAAGCTGCTGGATATGGATTAGTATTTGTGGGCGTCCTGGAAGAAGGAAGTCTCAGGAAAGACTGGAATGAGGAGAGGGTGAGGGCCCATTTTTCTGGGATGTGGAGGTCACTCCAAGGGAGCAGCAATATGCAGTGTGCTCTAACCTGGAGACTTGGCAAAAAAGAGTGGTGCTGTGAGGATGTGCTAGAAGCTGTAGCTGGGTCAAAAAACAATTTCCAGGGAGAGATGGCGTGGTGAGCTTACACTGCGTATGTGAACAGTACCTGGAAACAGGTGAGCGAAGATCGTATATTTATTCTCCAAGCGGTTGCTAGGAAACTCATTCAATATTTCAGCTTCATCACTTAGCTGTGCTTATTCCAACAGCAGAAATGCCTCATGCATCTCCCAAGGCCTGTGGTGAGAATGACACAAGCATTGCATCGGAGACTGGCTGGGAATGTTGCCATGGCTGGCACTACGCTGCAGTGTGTCAGGAGAAGCTGGCATCTTCTGGCCTTGTTCTCCTAGGGAGTTTTTTCATTCAGGACTTATTGTGGAGGGATGCAAAATTCTCCAGGAACCTGTCCAACTCAGAAGCTCCCTGGAATCTGTGCATTCCCATAAAGGAGGTGGCAAATTGCAGCTGAACTGTATCCTCAGATAGCAGAAGTCAGCAGCATTCCAGAATAACTTTGCCCTGCTTTCTCAGAAGAGTGGTCTTTAGGACATGCTAAGGGTGAAGAGACCAGGGAAGTGTCTGGAGGTGGCTGGGATGAGCCTGTAGTGCTTCATGAGGGGCGGAACTCCACTGGGCAGAGCACCTTCCCCTGGCTGGCTGTTGCTGACATCAGGGATGAAAGCTGCATTGTGCAGAGCATGAATGTGTTCTTAAATGCCATCTAGCTGACTTTAAACCAATGGGATTATGAAATATTAGGTTTTTCGTTTGTAAATAAGGGGTGGAACAGATGGTGAAGTGATATGTCACGCTGCCAGGTAAACATGAAGGGAAATCGCCAGCTCTGTAATGTTCCTTCTGCTTCTGGACAGTCTCAGAGCAGAGAGCTCAGTGCGCTATAATTTGCTGGCGTCAGAGTGCACTGGAGGCATTGGCACTGGAGGAGGTGTTTGTGGTATGGAAGGAATGAGTGATAACAGTAAAAAGAAAAAAGAAAAGGAGTACTTGTGGCACCTTAGAGACTAACCAGTTTATTTGAGCATGAGCTTTCGTGAGCTACAGCTCACTTCATCGGATGCATCCGATGAAGTGAGCTGTAGCTCACGAAAGCTCATGCTCAAATAAACTGGTTAGTCTCTAAGGTGCCACAAGTACTCCTTTTCTTTTTTCTTTTTACGAATACAGACTAACACGGCTGTTACTCTGAAACCAGTGATAACAGTGAATGCTCAAAAAGAAAAGGAGGACTTGTGGCACCTTAGAGACTAACCAATTTATTTGAGCATAAGCTTTTCACGCTGGCTCTGTCATGGGAGGATGATAACAAATTTGTAGATCGCCTAGCCTCCCTGAAACACTCTGACAAAATTTCAAAGGTCAGCGACCTGGCTGCCTTAGAGTCTGTCTTCCCCAGGGAACTGTCACAATGGTGGCTGTGACTTGCAAGGGGCTCTTCTGTTGATCCTGGGCTGCACGGCTGGGAGCTCGGGAGCAGAGCACTGAGAGGGGAGGCCCCGTCTCTGGATTGCCAATCTGGAGCTCTCCAGGTGTTGCCAGTCTCACTTATTTAGTCAGCAGTTTGTCTGGGTATTGGCTGTGCTGGACAGTGGGATTTGTCTGTGAACCAGGAACTAGGCTGGTTTGTTTGATGTGTAGCGCGGGTAACCTCAAGGATGGGTTATTAAAGTTTGGGGCGCAGAACGTAATGTGAGGGATGGCAAGTAAATAATTGATAAGTGAAGCCCCAGTGTCTTGTGACTTGTGCAGAAGAGTGTGTGGAAGATTTTGGGAAACTTTTTCACATCTGAGTGTGTCAAACTGCCAAAGTGCAGGCAGCCTGAACCAAGGAGTCACTCAGGGGAGCCAAGTCTAGGCCTGGGCTTGGCTTCAGCTGGGAGCAGGGCAGAGCAAACTATTACTCACAGCCTTGTGTGAAGCACCATCTTGTTTCAGATTAGATTGTAAGCATCCCAGTAGAGAGGAGTACAAAATATATTGGAAGGACAGAATAGGTTGTGCTGGTGTGGTGCTATATGTGAAAGAAAGCATAGAATCAAATGAAGTAAAAATCTTAAATGAACCAAATTGTACCATAGAATCTCTATGGATAGTAATTCCAAGCTCTAATAATAAGAGTATAGCAGTAAGGATATATTACCAACCCACCTGACCAGGATGGTGATAGTGACCGTGAAATACTCAAAGAGGTTAAAGAGACTATTAAAATTAAAAAAAAGGAGTACTTGTGGCACCTTATTTATTTATTCATCTGTCATAAATAGAAAGGGAAGGGTAAACCCCTTTAAAATCCCTCCTGGCCAGAGGAAATCTCCTCTCACCTGTAAAGGGTTAAGAAGCTAAAGGTAACCTCGCTGGCACCTGACCAAAATGACCAATGAGGAGACAAGATACTTTCAAAAGCTGGTAGGAGGGAGAGAAACAAAGGGTTTGTGGGTCTGTCTACATTTTGTCTTTGCCGGGGATAGACCAGGAATGAAGCCTTAGAACTTTTAGTAAGTAATCTAGCTAGGTATGTGTTAGATTATGATTTCTTTAAATGGCTGAGAAAAGAATTGTGCTGAATAGAATAACTATTTCTGTCTGTGTATCTTTTTTGTAACTTAAGGTTTTTGCCTAGAGGGGTTCTCTATGTTTTGAATCTAATTACCCTGTAAGGTATTTACCATCCTGATTTTACAGGGGGGATTTCTTATTTCTAATTCTATTTTTATTAAAAGTCTTCTTGTAAGAAAACTGAATGCTTTTTCATTGTTCTCAGATCCAGGGGTTTGGGTCTGTGGTCACCTATGCAAATTGGTGAGGCTTTTTATCCAACATTTCCCAGGAAAGGGAGGGTGCAAGTGTTGGGAGGATTGTTCATTGTTCTTAAGATCCAAGGGTCTGGGTCTGTAGTCACCTAGGCAAATTGGTGAGGCTTTTTACCAAACCTTGTCCAGGAAGTGGGGTGCAAGGTTTTGGGAAGTATTTTGGGGGGAAAGACGTGTCCAAACAGCTCTTCCCCAGTAACCAGTATTTGTTTGGTGGTGGTAGCGGCCAATCCAAGGACAAAAGGGTGGAATATTTTGTACCTTGGGGAAGTTTTGACCTAAGCTGGTAAAGATAAGCTTAGGAGGTTTTTCATGCAGGTCCCCCATCTGTACCCTAGAGTTCAGAGTGGGGGAAGTGAGCTGTAGCTCACGAAAGCTTATGCTCAAATAAATTGGTTAGTCTCTAAGGTGCCACAAGTACTCCTTTTCTTTTTGCGAATACAGACTAACACGGCTGTTACTCTGAAACTTGTCATTATTAAAATAAACTCAATAATAATGGGGGATTTCAACTATCCCCATATTGACTGGGTACATGCCACCTCAGGATGGGATGCGGAGATAAAGTTTCTTGACACCTTAAATGACCGCTTCTTGGAGCGGCTAGTACTGGAAGTCACGAGAGGCAATTCTTGATTTAGTCCTTAGTGGAGCACAGGATCAGGTCCAAGAGGTGAATATATCTGGACCGCTTGGTAATAGTGACTATAATATAATTAAATTTAACATCCCTGTGGTGGAGAAAAACACCACAGCAGCCCAACACTGTAGCATTTAATTGCAGAAAGAGGAACGACACAAAAATGAGGTGGTTAGTTAAACAGAAATTAAAAGGTACAGCGCCAAAAGTGAAATCCCTGCAGGCTGCATGGAAACTTTTTAAAGACACCATAATAGAGGCTCCACTTAAATGTACACTGCAAATTAAAAAACATAGTAAGAGAACCCAAAAAGTGTCACCATGGCTAAACAACAAAGTAAAAGAAGCAGTGAGAGGCAAAAAGGCGTCTTTTAAAAAGTGGCAGTCAAATCCTTGTGAGGAAAATAGAAAGGAGCATAAACTCTGCCAAGTGAAGTGTGTAAATGTAATTAGGAAGGCCAAAAAAAGAATTTGAAGAACAGCTGGCCAAAGACTCAAAAAGTAATAGCAAAAGAATGTTTAGGTATATCAGAAGCACGAAGCCTGCTAAACAACCAGTGGGGCCACTGGACAATCGAGGTGCTAAAGAAGCACTTAAGGATGATAAGGCCATTGCGGAGAAACTAAATGGATTCTTTGCATCAGTCTTCACAACTGAAGATGTGAGGGAGATTCCCAAACCTGAGCCATTCTTTTTAGGTGACAAATCTGAGGAACTGTCCCAGGTTTAGGTGTCATTAGAGGAGGTTATTGATAAACTGAACAGTAATAAATCACCAGGACCAGATGGTATTCACCCAAGAGTTCTGAAGGAACTCAAATGTGAAATTGCAGAACTACTAACTCTAGTCTGTAATCTATCATTTAAATCAGCTCGGTACCAGATGGCTGAAGGACAGCTAATGTGAAGCCAGTTTTTTAAAAAGGCTCCAGAGGTGATCGCGGCAGTTACAGGCCGGTAAGCCTGACTTCGGTACTGGGCAAACTGGTTGAAACTATAGTAAAGAACAAAATTGTCAGACACCTAGATGAACATAATTTGTTGGAGAAGAGTCAAGATGGTTTTTGTAAAGGGAAATCATGCCTCACCAAACTACTAGAATTCTTTGAGGTCAACAAGCATGTGGACAACGGGGATGCAGTGGATATAGTGTATTTAGATTTTCAGAAAACCTTTGACAAGGTCCCTCACCAAAGGCTCTTAAGCAACGTAAGCAGTCATAGGATAAGAGCAGTGGTGGGCAACCTGCGGCCCGTCAGGGTAATCCACGGCGGGCCGTGAGATAGTTTGTTTACACTGTCATGGCTGCCTGCAGCTTCGAGTGGCCACAGTTTGCTGTTCCCGGCCAATGGGAGCTGTGGGAAGTGGTGGCCAGCATGTCATAAGAAGCACATAAGAACGTATGAATGGCCATACTGGGTCAGACCAAATGTCCATCCAGCCCAGTATCCTGTCTACCAACAGTGGCCAATGCCAGGTGCCCCAGAGGGAGTGAACCTAAAAGGTAATGATCAGTGATCTCTCTCCTGCCATTCGTCTCCAGCCTCTGGCAAACAGAGGCGAGGGACACCATTCCTTACCCACCCTGGCTAATATCCATTAATGGACTTAACTGGATAAATTCATGGAGGTTCTCTTTTAAACCCTTTTATAGTCCTAGCTGTCACAACTTCCTCAGGCAAGGAGTTCCACAGGTTGACTGTGCGCTGAGTGAAGAAGAACTTCCTTTTATTTGTTTTAAACCTGTTACCCATTAATTTCATTTGGTGGCCCCTAGTTCTTATATAATGGGAACAAGTAAATAACTTTTCCTTATTCACTTTCTCCACACCACTCATGATTTTATATACCTCTATCATATCCCCCCTTAGTCTCCTCTTTTCCAAGCTGAAAAGTCCTAGCCTCTTTAATCTCTCCTCATATGGGACCCGTTCCAAACCCTTAATCATCCCTGTGGCCCTTGCTGCAGCTTGCCCACCACTGGATAAGATGGAAGGCCCTCTCATGGATTGGTAACTGGTTTAAAGATAGCAAACAAAGGGTAGGAATAAATGGCCAGTTTTCAGAATGGAGAGAGGTAAATAGTGGTGTCCCCCAGGGGTCTCTGCTGGGACCAGTCCTATTCAACATATTGATAAATGACCTGGAAAAAGGGGTAAACAGTGAGGTGGCAAAATTTGCAGAGGATACAAAACTACTCAAGAGGTTAAGTCCCAGGCAGACTGCGAAGAGCTACAAAAGGATCTCACAGAACTGGGTGACTGGGCAACAAAATGGCAGATGAAATTCAAATGTTGATAAATGCAAAGTAATGCACATTGGAAAACATAGTCTCAACTATACATATGAAATGATGGGGTCTAAATTAGCTGTTAGCACTCAAGAAAGAGATCTTGGAGTTATTGTGGAGAGTTCTCTGAAAACATCCACTCAATGTGCAGCAACAGTCAAAAAAGCAAACAGAATGTTGGGAATCATTAAGAAAGGGATAGATAATAAGACAGAAAATATATTGCCTCTATATAAATCCATGGTACACCCACATCTTGAATACTGCGTGCAGATGTGGTAAGACATCTCAAAAAAAAGATACACTGGACTTGGAAAAGGTTCAGAAAAGGCAACAAAAATGATTTGGGGTAGGGAACGGCTTCCGCATGAGGAGAGATTAATAAGACTGGGACTTTTCAGCTTGGAAAAGAGACAACTAAAGGGGAAGGTCTATAAAATCATGACTGGTGTGGAGAAAGTAAATAAGGAAGTGTTATTTACTCCTTCTTATAACACAAGAACTAGGGGTCACTAAATGAAAATAATAGGCAGCAGGTTTAAAACAAACACAAGGAAGTGTTTCTTCACACAACACACAGTCAACCTGTGGGACTCTTTGCCAGAGGATGTTGTGAAGGCCAAGACTATAACAGGATTCAAAAAAGAACTAGATAAGTTCATGGAGGATAGGTCCATCAATTGCTATGAGGCAGGATGGTCAGGAATGGTGTCCCTAGCCTCTGTTTGCCAGAAGCTGGGAATGGGCGACAGGAGATGGATCACTTGATGATTATCTGTTCTGTTCATTCCCTCTGGGGCACCTGGCATTGGCCACTGTCGGAAGACAGGATACTGGGCTAGATGGACCCTTGATCTGACCCAGTAGGATCATTCTTATGAGCAGCAGTGGCTGTTCTCTAACTGATAAAGAAGCTCCTGGGACACCATATGAAAAACCAGGATGCACGGTTGCTTAAGGACAACGGAATTGTCCCAGTTCTTCATTTAATTCCTCAAAATATGGTACGGAGCAGAGTGTGCCCTCTTCCTTCCAGGATCAAATGGCCTAGTGGGATGAGTGTTCAGTGTGGTGAGCCATGTTTGAGTGAAGAGGGAAGTTGAATGAGTGCAGACATTCGCTGCACCATTCATTGGCTCAAAGTGAATGCTTATGTCACTTGTTAATTGTTTCATGATCAATTCAGTCAGACACTAAGTTACTGGACAAATTCCTCAGCTCTGAGGAAGCTGCTGGATGACAAATCACTAGCAGTGAGCCCAGCATTTTTAAGGTACTTTTGTAGGAGTATTTCACAACTCTAAAAATGTTTATATGGAAGTTTTTTATTTTGAAAATATGGTCTCCTACTTGGTCAGAGCCACTATGATGCTTGTCGTCATGCTAGTGGTCTCCAGCAGGAGATGTGTCCAGCCCTTCTTTGCTGGGAGCTAACTTCTCTCTGCTTTATCAGAGAAGGCAATCCTCAGGGTGTTGAGCTCTGTAGTTATAGCTGGTTGCTCTCCTTTCTCCTCGTTCCATTTTTATCATGTGTTCAAATGAAGATCATACACAAAATGGCATTAATAGAAGGTTATGGTTGTATGGATAAGAACTCGAAAGTTAGGAAACGCCAGAGTTAAGGTAGCTTGCACAACCTGATCTCCTCCCCCTGCCTTTTTGTATCATCAGTTGAAGTAAATGGAACTGTGCTGATTTACACCAGCTGAGGATTTGGCCAAAAGTGTTTTAATTATATGGTCGTGCTACTTCTCTAACATACAGTTTGGTATCACACCATATATCTGTATCGACTTCGACACATTCTGAAGGCTGCTGAGCTCCTGCAGCTCCCACTGACTTCAGTGCATCAGGATTTGTCCCTTAGAGAGAAAAGAACTTTCCCATATAAAATGTCTGAGGTATGTCTTAATAATTTTTTCCGCATCCTTGGACTACACAAAGAGGAATTTTTTTTCTTTTACGGACATACATTTCTAACGAGAAACCTATTCTGTCATGATTTCAGCAGTTTCTTAGAGACATACAGTGTTGTCCTAACACAGGGGTTCCAAAATTTTGCTTGTGTGACCCCATTTTGAGACTTACTGTTTCCTGTGCCCCAGACAGCAACATAGTGACCAAGGAATCCAAGGAATTTACATAGAAAGTACGTTATTTAATGCCCTCTAATGTGACCCAGGGACTTGCATGTTGCAACACAGCTTCCTGAAGTCCAGTAGCAAGGGAGAAATTGTACATCTAATCTCCAATGTGACATCAGTGACAGATCGATACCAAGACTTGATGGACCCAAGTGAGCTGAATCCAGCTTCACACAAATACATGCTCATGAATGGCACCATCATTTTCAAGGCATGTGTTGAGCATGCAGGACATTCATTCTTGACAGTGAACCAGAACTCCAGGAGAGAAAGTTAGGTATACGTTCCTCTCAAGAATAGGTTGCAGGAAATTTCGTTGAGATGTTCAATTTCAGCTGCTGGCAAATCCATGGCATCAGGCTTGCACTGAAAGGGGTTTCACACCCAATCATACTTTGTTATGTCCGAGTCAGGGAAAAAGGATGCAAACTGTTCCTCCAGCCAGCTAAAATACTCAGCCATCCCCTGCGTAGGAGGCTGAATAATTCCATTGTCAGCTAGGAATTTGCAGAGCTGCAGGAACGATTCATAGTTTGTCTTCAATGATTATTCTTCCAAAAACCAATTTTCTTCATGAATGCTGTGATTTGATCACTCAGTTGAAGGATGTGGGTGTTCTTTCCTTGCAGGCCTGTATTCAATTCATTCAGTCTCTGATATGTCTGTGACATAAACAAGAAGGCACATCTTCCTTTGGTCACAAAGAAAATCAATGAATTTACTCTTTTTGCAATCCATTGCAGAGACATGCAGGTCATCTCTTAGTTCAAAAAATCTGCCTGTACTTTTTCCTCTCGAGAGCCAGCGAGTTGCAGTGTGGAACAACACCACTTCATGATAGGACCCAGTTTCTTGACACAGGTTTGCAAACGGACGTGTGAAAAGGCTGAGTCCTGATGTAGTTCACGGTAGGCAAGACCTGCTGCAAAACTTCATGAACTCTGAATTCAGAGCTTTAGATGCTAGTTGTTTGTGAATCATGCAGTGAGTCCACATAGTAGATGCAGCAACTTCTTTACCAAGGCATGCAGATCTACTTTGTGGCCCACCAGAACAGAAGGCCAATATGCGATCACATGGTATATTTTGTCTTGCATGTAGCTTATCGAACATTCCTTATGCCATCTCGTGTCTGGGAAGAAGGAGAGAGAACAGAATGTCTTTGAGCATTGCACCTTCCTATGTGTATTTCATAACAGCCAAGAAATGTGCATCACAACTCCTCAGTGCTCACATCAATTTGAAGAGCTTGGGAGTTGCCTAATTGGAATAGATATGAGCAAGCACTCGAAGAAGAAAAAATGGTTACTCACCTTCTTGTAACTGTTGTTCTTCAAACTGTATTGCTTGTGTCCATTCCATTCTCCTCCTGCCTGCCCCTCTGTCAGAGTAGCCAGCAAGAAGAAACTGAGGAGGGGCCGGATCACCAGGGTCACATATTCACCGCCATGGAGGCGCCACTCCAGGAGGCTCCACAGCCAACCCGATGGGTGCTGCCAGGGCAAAAGCTTCCAATGACTGTGCATGTGGTGCATGCACACCTAATTGGAATGGACATGAGCAACACATCTCGAAGAACAGCAGCTACAAGAAGGTGAGTAACGCTTTTTTTCCTGTGTGACAGCTTAACGTCAGTGAAGAATTCAGGAACACTCCTAAGATATAGACTGAATTGACCAGTTGTGGCGGTTCACCTTCAACCAGAGACGACTACACCATCACTGCAAACTCTTCAAAGAGCTTCCCTCTGACATCACCTCTGTCTTGCTCTGCTTCACCTTCAGCCAACTGTGTTTCATCCACAAGCTGATCTCGACCAAGCATTGAGCCATCTTGGTGGTAGGGGTGTGGTCATATGTGGTGAAGTATAGGTAGAGCTGTGTATCGTCTGCATATTGCTGGCACTTACGTCCATGTTGTCTGATCCGTTCACTTAGTTTCTGCATGTAGTTTCTCCTGTTGAATAGGACAGGAGAGAATTGATCCTTATTGGATTCAATAAGTGAGGGGTCTAGAAGAGGAAATGCAGTTTCCCCACTCTGCTTGTTGGGTACATCCCTCCTGGAAGGACTCAAACAATTTTAGTGCATTACCCTAGACCTCTGCTACTGCTCTGCAGCATTTGATGGTCAGCTATTAAATAGCATGTCTTGCCTGAGAGAGGTCCAGGAAGCTGAGAATAAAAGTTTGTCTTTGGCTAGCTTTTCTTCTATGAGCTTTCTCAGGAATGAAAGGTTATTGTTTCACTGTCCCACTGGAACACATAAAATAAAATGCCAGTCCTGAAATCTCACTGGCAAAAAGGACCAGGACCTGGCCTCCATGGACCCTGACCTATTCCAAGATCCATGCCAGAACAAAAACCAAGGTGTTTCAGCAAAACCATTTATTGACCTGTTTGTATTTGGTGCATGATATAGTCCTGTGGCTGGGAATAGGTATATTTTGCCGCAGAGCTCCTTTTGGTATGGTTTTGATGGGTTGGTGGTTAGGTGAACTTGACTCTGTTGCTTGGCCTGGGGATGAACTGCATGAAAGATTTTACGTGTTGTCCTTAGCGGGAACTGCACTACCTGTTATTTCATAAGCTTCTTGTGTGCCTGAGGCTAACTGGATTAGTGAAGGATTGCATGCATGCATGGTTTATGAAGCTTCTTTGATTACAAAGTCCAAAAATATATTATTTTATTATAAAAGGTTTGTTTTTCTTAATTTTTATTTAAAGAGAAGACAAAATTCCAGGCATTCTCTTGTTCTGCTGTCACACATACTTTCCAAAGAAGGGAAAGAAGGTGAGTTTCCTCTGCTTTTCCCATGATTAATTTTTTATCCTTTCATTTTCTTTCTAGATTGTGCCCCACTTCCCTTCCTCACTAACTGCATGGGCCCACAAACAGCCCCTCACACACATGTAGGCCAGCTGGTGCTACCTTTTCTGCAAGATGAGTTCACAGCCTCGTGATCTCCTGGAGGTTTTGCTTTGCTGGTTTCCTGACTCCTCCTTTGCAAGAGGCTCTTTCAGTAGCACTGTTTCCTTATCCAGGCCAAGCACAACTTCATACTTATCATGCCAGTTAAAAACAACATGGGAGATGGCTGTCATACTTCCCATTTTATCTCCATTTATTTATACCACTTTAACTTTTAAAAAAAAATTTTTAAATCATCTAGTTTTTCCATATAGCTGGGCTATGCTAACACATGTGCTATTGCTGTTTCCCAGTGCTTAGCTAGGCGTTTTAGCACGTGGGGTGAGCAAGCATATTTGCACCCCCTACGAGAGTGCACGGGACTATTTTTTTAGTCCCGCTCACGTCCCGCCCTGCAATACCCACACCCACTCTAACCCGCTCCTCCATTGTTTGCTGAATTTTTATCCCATACCTGCTATTACGGCAGCAGGTCCTGCGGGACCTGTGGGATCCCAGTCCCGCTACAGGACTCCCAGAAGCAGGGAAGTATTTGTACAGTGCACATCACAAATCCCAACCTTATTGCTACAACAATATAAGTAATCAAAGTCATCAAAGCTGTGAGACTAATGTGACCAGGCAGCTTTCTGATAAAGGGACAGGAAACCTGGGATAACCAAATATTTCTCTGACTCAGAATATAGTGGATCGTATCTGTGTCTCCACTTGTGTGGGTATAGTGTCTGAACAGGAAAGGGTAAGTGCATCAATCTTACTGGTGGAGTCTGATCCCAGTTTTGCTGGCTGAGATTTTGGATGTGCTGAACGCCCTTCCCCTGACTATATGTGAGATGGCTATCCATAGCTAATGAAAAACAGTGAGTAAAGTGTAGGCCTGTTATTGACGGAAATGGTTAATACTTCCCTTTTAGAGGGCATAGTATCTTTCAGTCTGAAACAAGCCACAGTTGGACTATTCCTAATATCCTTGCCATTTTCTATCTTTTCTCAACCTCTCATTTCTGAGAAACTTTGTGGAGAAGGTAGAGGAATGGCCAGTATCAGCATTATCTAGATCCTTCTGGTTTGCTTGGCCCTAACTTGTCTTGAATTAGATCTTGTTATGGTATGTAGGCAGCATTAACATCTTTGATTAATCTTCCCAGTGGTGGAGATAGGTCAAGTGCCCCCATTGACTGCATTTGTTCTTTTAGCTGCCTTTGATACAGGTTATTCAGGTGATGTTGACTCAGTGCAGAACCCGGCAGGACTGCTTTACAGCACCTCCGCTCAGGAAAACTAGAGTTGTGAAGGACAATTGCTCATCCATCTCAAGGGGTCTTGCAGTATTCCACTTGACCTCTGTCATTCAATGCATGTGTGAAGGCACGGGGGGAGCATGCAAGATGCACTGGTCTCCAGATTGTCAGCATACTGATGATATTCAGCTCCATAGCTCTGATGAATCTCACCTAGATCCTCTAGAGTCTGATCTTTTTCAATATCTGGCCAAGACAAGATCCTTGCTGAAAGCAAGCCTGCTTAATCTTATTCTGGACAAGTCACTTGATTCTGGTGGATAGGAAGAAGCATTTTGACAAACTGGCTGGGACTATGAATTCTTTAACTGAAGGAGTATTATGCCTGTTCTTTAGTTTTACTGATTCAGAATCCAGGCAAGTCATGCCTGACCAACCTGATTGCCTTCTATGATGCGATAACTGGCTCTGTGGATATGGGGAAAGCGGTGGATGTGATATATCTTCACTTTAGCAAAGCTTTTGAGACGGTCTCCCGCAGTATTCTTGCCAGCAAGTTATAGTCCATTCAGCCAGCCCATACTTTTTTAAAGTGGATAGAAAGCTGGCTAGACTAGCTAGGGCTCAACGGGTAGTGCGGGGCCTCTGTGCGGGGGAGGGGCAGGGTTGGGGGGGCTCTCTGCCTGGGGGAGGGGCGGGGGGGCTCTGTGGGGGCTCTGGCTGTGGGGGGCTCTCTGGCTGGGGGGGAAGGGTGGGGGCTGTGGGGGGGCTCTGCCCGGGGGGGGCCTGTGGGGGCAGGGGGGAGGCTGTGGGGGGGCTCTGCCCGGGGGGGCTCTCTGCCCGGGGGGAAGGGGCGGGGGCTCTGCCCGGGGGAGGCTGTGGGGGGGCGCTGTCGGGGGGCTCTGGCCGGGGGGGCTCTCTGGCCGGGGGGGCTGTGGGGGCGCGGGGGAGGCTGTGGGGGGCTCTGCCCGGGGGGGGCTCTCTGCCCGGGGGGGGGCCTGTGGTGGCGCGGGGGCCGCTGTGCCCGGGGGCTGGGGGGGTGTTGTTCCGGAATCCGGACACGCACGAACCCGGGAACTTGACCCCCCCCGTCCCCATAGCGACCGCGGCTGGCCGCTCCCCTGTGCTGCGGGAGCTGCCCCCGCCCGTCCCCATGGCGACCGCGCGCTGGGCGTTCTCGCCGCTCAGCTTCCTCCAGTTCTCCGAAGAGTCCCGCCTCCCGCTCCTCCGCCCAATGGCGCTCGCCCGTGGCAAGAGGCTGCACTTCTATTGGGGGACCAATCTGTCCTTCCACACTCCGCGCCGCCCGGGGCCGCGTCCCTCGCACGTCCGGCCGGACTCCGCGCCCCGCCCCCTGGACCGTTGATTGGACAGGAGTCGCGGCGAGGGCGGGACGCGGTCAGGACGCATTGCGAATGGCAGAGCGCCTTGTCGGTCAAGGGCTGGGCGGGACGCGGGTCTGGCGGCCTCGTTCGAACCGCAGAGCCGGGGCCGGCGGGCAGCATGGCGCGGCTGCGTCGGCGCGCGCGGGTCGCCGCAGGTGAGGGGCCGATGCCTCGGGTGGGCAGGGTAACGCCCGGGGGGGAGGGGCCTGTGACACGGGGGGAGGGGCAGGGTAACGCCCGGGGGGGAGGGGCCTGTGACACGGGGGGAGGGGCAGGGTAACGCCCGGGGGGGAGGGGCCTGTGACACGGGGGGAGGGGCAGGGTAACGCCCGGGGGGGAGGGGCCCGTGAGACACGGGGGGGGGGTAGCAGTGTAAGGCCCGGCGGGGGAGGGGTCCGTGAGACACGGGGGGGGTAATGCCCGGCGGGGGAGGGGCCCGTGAGACACGGGGGGGGGGGTAATGCCCGGCGGGGGAGGGGCCCGTGAGACACGGGGGGGGGGGGGTAATGCCCGGCGGGGGAGGGGCCCGTGAGACATTGGGGGGGGTCGGGGTAACGCCTGGTGGGGGAGGGGCCGGTGAGACATGGGGTAACGCCCAGCGGGGGAGGGGCCTGTGACTGGGGGGGCAGGGTAATGCCTTGGGGGGTGGGGCCTGTGACACAGGGTGTGGTGGTCAGAGTAATGCCCTGGGGGGAGGGACTTTTAATGGTGTGTGCATATCACTCTGCGGAGGGGCCTGTGACACCAGGGAGGGGGCATTAGTGTAATGCCCTGGGTTGCTTTTCCACACTCTTAAGCAAAGTAATGTAGTTCTGGCTCTTAGCCCTGGTCTACACTAATGTGAATTTGCTACCTTTTAGTTCATGGTAGCAGGGCCTACCCAGGGCATTTACAGTGCAAAACTTTAGTGCAGTGATATTCAAACCGCAGTAGGGTTGCCAATTTTATATTTGCAGAAAACCAAACACCCCTGCCTTGCCCCTTCTCTGAGGCCACACCCCTGCTCACTCCATCCCCCCTCCCTCCACCCTTGCTCACTCACTCATTTTCACTTAGCTGGGGCAGGGGTATGAGAGGGGGGTGAGGGCTTTGGGGTGGGGCCAGAGATGAGAGGTTTGGGGTGCAGGAGGGGACTCCAGTTTGGGGCAGGTGATTGGGGTGTGAGGGCTCTGGCTGGGGGTGTGGCTCTGGGCTGGGGCCAGGGATGAGAGGTTTAGGGTGTAAGAGGGGACTCTGGACTGGGGCAAGGGGCTGGGGTGTGGGAGGGGGTACAGACTCTGGGCTGGGGGGGCAGAAATGAGGGGTTCAGGGTCCAGGAGGGGGATCCAGGCTGGGGCAGGAGGTTGGGGTGCAGGAGGGTACGGGATGTGCCTGGGGTGTGGGCTCTGGGGTGTGGCTGGAGGTGAGGATTTTGGGGTGCAGGAGAGGGCTCCAGTCTGGGGCGGGGGGTTAGGGTGTGGTAGGAGGTGAGTGCTCTGGCTGGGGGTGCAGGCTGTGGGGTGGGGCCAGGGATGAGGGGTTTGGGGTGCAGGAGGGGACTCTGGGCTGAGGCAGGTGGTTGGGGTGTGAGCTCTGGTTGGGGGTATGGGTTCTGGGGTGGGGCTGGAGATGAGGGGTTTGGGGTGCAGGAGAGGGCTCCGGGCTGGGACAGGGAGTTGGAGTGCAGGGGGGTGTGAGGGCTCCAGCTGCGGGTGTGGGCTCTGGGGTGGGCCCACGGTTTGGGGTGCAGGAGGGGGCTCAGGGCTGGAGCAGGAGGTTGGGATGTGGTTTGGGGTGCAGGCTCCAGGCAGCGCTTACCTCAGGCACCTCCCAGGAAGTAGTGACATCTCTCTCCGCCTCCCAGGCAGAGGCGTGACCACCGGGCTCTGCATGCTGCTTGAGCCTGCAGGCCAGGAACCATGGCCAAGGGGAGCTGCTGAGCTGGTGCTGGGGGCTGCGGCAGCAGTGTGCAGGGTCCTTGTGTTCTTCCCTCCATCTAGGAGCTAGAGGGAGATGCCAGCAGCTTCCCAGGAGTCTAGTGGAGCCAGGTAGGGAGCCTGGCTGTGCTGCCAATCAGACTTTCAATGGCCCGGTCAGTGGTGCTGACCAGCGCCCCCAGGGTCCCTTTTTGACCAGGTGTTCTGGTTGAAAACCAGACACCTGGCAATCCTAGACTTCAATAATTCAGGAGCCAAATTAGGGATCAGCATTACCCAAAAGAGCCATGGTGGTGTGAATTAATTGGTTCATTTTATTTATATATATAATATATGAAATTCTCACAGCAAAAATGGCTGACCAGGTATTCTACAATTGGCTAATAACATAGTAACAGCATCCTGATTGGTTAACAATTAAATCACACAGTGTTTTAATATCAGGTACTGCAAAGAGCTACAGGAGACACATTAAAGAGCCACTTGTGGCGTGTGAGTCTCAGTCTGAGCATCACTGCGTTAGTGCATGCTGCTACTCACACCCCCAGAGTCCAAACCGTGAGGCTAGGCATAGTAGCCACAAGTGATGTGATGGATTCTGCATCACTTGTAATATTTAACTGAGATATGCTGTAATGACCCAATCAAAAGCTATGCCCTGTGTTATACAGGCTGTGGGATTAGATGATCACGTTGGTCCTTACTGACCTTAAATATATTAACCTGATCTTATAGCTGTTTTACTTGCCCTTTCCTGCAGAAGTTGGTGATGAAAGGGAAGTAGATGGCCATGATCCCTGTTGCTCTTTTGAGATGAAGCAGCTCTTTGGAGAGTTCCATATGTTGTATCGGGAGCGCCTGCGCCAACTGGAAATCATGGATGATGCACAGGAGGAGGTTCTCAGAGTGAGTCTTTCCCCATGGAGTACCTGCTTGTCCTGTTGAGCAACCTTCAGGGCACATGGGGCTCATCCTAACTTTGTCTCTCCCAATCATACAAGGAGATAAGCGAATTGAGGAATCGCTTTGTCATTTTTGGGGGGTGGGGAGGTGTAGAAGCACCAGATCCTTTGCTGGTGGAGCTCAGCAGCAAGACACCTTACTGCATTGGCTTGTGTCATGTGTTGCAATTGCCAGAGATTTGTAATGGGATGGGTATAAGGGAACAACAGTTCAAATTGTCATAATTTCTCTAGGACTTGAAACCAAATCCTAATGACTCTTGGATGTAAGCAGAGTACCTTAGTGTTGTCCTCTTGCAGCAATACTTACATTAATATACTCCGCTTACAGGGAGAATGAGGAGTTGGGGTGAAAGATACAATAAGGTGATTTTTCTTCAGTCTCTGTTTTCTCCCCAGCTACATCTCCTGTTGTTGACACACTCTCTGCTAACCCCATACATTGTGCTGACACTCTGCCTTCTGCTGTCCTTCCTGGCTGGTGAAAATCAGTGGGGATGTACTGGGTCCATTGTTGATTGTGGTTTCCCTATTTGGGGGGATGAAGGAGTTGTGGTCCTTGTGTTTTTTTAAGCTATTGTGAGGCCCATTCTCCAGAAAGCCAGATTGTCAATCTCAAGAGTTGGTTAACTCTCACGTGCTGTTCCATCTTACATTATTGGAGAAAATTGTGGGTGAGCACTTCTGACAATTTCTTGGTTCCTCAGGCTGCCTTGACCTTGGTCAATCTGGTTACAGAGATAGATATGGTTGTGTTATTGGCTGATCTCTTTCTACCAAAGGAAGAAGATAAAGTGTCATTGTTCAAGGGATTTTCCTGACATATTTGTGGAGCTGCTCTTGAGTGACTCAAGCCTATCTTTCTGAGAGAATCCAAATGGCAGTTGTAGCAATTGTTGCTCTGCTTCAGGATCCCTTTCCTATACGCTAGGGATTGAATTTGGATCCTAGTCCAAAACTCCTTTTATTTTAAAAAGGGATATTAGCAGTTGCCGTTTATTTTATGCAATAATTAAATGGGATAACTGCTAATCAGGCAAGGCCAGGCTGATCCCTTACAGAGGCATATTTGACAGTTACCATTTATTCTGTGCAATAGTTCAATGGGGTAACTGCCAGTGTACTCGTAAAATAATAGATTGAGTTTTACCATAACCTGATCCTGCAAACCTTTCTCTACACATGGTGCTTGCTGGTGGGCATAGTCCTACTGAAGTGGTCGGGACTGCACTCAGTAAGTACTCTGCAGAGTAGAATGTTTGCATGATTTTGTGCTAAGTGAATAAACACCAGTGTACTTTGTTAATTTATTTTGTTGGTTGTAGCTGAGATTTATAACACTGTGTAGTGTGCTTACAAATGTTCTATAGTTCAGTTTGTAAAAGTAATGAATTCTCAGAAATACAAGACTTCTTTGGAGTGCTCTGCTATTAAATCTTTATTGAGATGTAGAAAGCCTTTGCCAGTTCTTGTATAGATTAGCAGGGTTATTTTGTTCTAATTCTAAAGGGCAGCAATATAAGGAAAAAGACAAGCTACTGAACTTTAGTATTGAAGTTTATTCTTTACTTGAACTGCTTTATTGTGCAAAAACTTAAGATTCTTAGACATAACAAAATCCAGTACAATAACCTCCATTACAGAACGTTAAGGCTTTATGGTTAAGTGCTCCAAAATCAGAAAAGCCAAAATTAAGTTTTCATATTTGCTCTAAAGTCTGCTTGCTGGTACATACGAATAGTTACAATACAATTTTTAAATATACAATTGCATAATATTTCTAGAAATATTTTTAAAGGCTACAGTTAGCTAGAATTGGAAATTCTAGCTAATGGATGCTCAGTTATGCCCCCAGCCTCTGTTCTCCATCCCATATGGGGATCTCTCTCACAAGAAAGAGCTGAGAAACAAGGTGGTTTTTCTCTCTCAGCTGGGAACAACTGAGACGGTTTCTCAGTGGTACAGAGGAGGGGTTTCTGTTTCTGTTAATTCCTTATTCCCATATTGAATCTTCCAAAGAATATTCAAATTCTGTGAGTGAATTTTGTCCATGTAGTCATATAGATGGGTTGTGTGTACCAGCACTGTTGAACTTCAAGAAACTTCTAGAAAGCACTGCCTCTTGTGGCCACATGAGCATCCTCTTATGGCACTAATTGTGTGTAGCTGAGGCCATGAAAGGGCCATGAAGTCCCAAATATCTCAGTTCATTGCTTTCTGTCATTAGCTGTATGTATGAGGACATTCTCTCACTGCTTCGAGAATTTATTGGGGGATTTTTACCCAAATTTTCTAAATTAGTTTGTTAGAAACTAAACTTCCCACATGTTTGGAAAGCACCTTGAACATAGTGAGTGTCACAGTTCTAGTCAGGTGCCCCCTTCCAGCCATCCACTCAATTGCTGTGTGGGGAATCCAAGTCTCTGGGTCCCTGGATCTCTGTGTGTGTTAAGTGTCTGCAGCCTGAATGGAGCCCAGCCCCTGGCCCAATCTTGGGGCCCTGCTCCCTATGTGCACTTTCTAGGTGCAGCTCTGAAGTCTAATGCTCCCTTCTGAGAGCTGGAATGCACTGTCCAGCCTCTCTGGGTGCAGTGCTAACCCTTCAGATTCCCCCATACTTAAACATATTGTTTCCTAGATTTCCACCCCAATGCTGTGACGCCTCTGGTTTGCAGTATACTTCTCTCTGGAGGCACACAGTAGTTGTAAAGCAGTTTACACAGTTTACTCAGAAACACTTTGCCCAGAGTCTAACCTTGCTCTTTTACTTAAGCATGAACGAGTACAGATCATATACAACAATAAGCCTTGCATGCATTTCCCTGCCTCAGTTTCCTTGCCTCTCTGGGCATTATATGAGCTGGGTCAGAGTCCTTTGGGTTGTCCAGAGTGCTTCTGCTTCAGTGCATTGTTTGTAGGCTGGAACATGGAGCCTTCGTCCCCCTAGATCAGCTTACTTGCTTTGCACTTGACCAGTCTCTCGCCTTCCTTCTTCCTTGCCCCCCTCTGGTCCTGTGGTGCCTAGCTATTTAACCCACTCTGGATTTCCTTTGTTTTGTCTTTTGGGTGATTTTTCCACTGCTCTCCTCCCCTAGTGTGGTGAAATAGCTGAAATTTAAGAGGGAGAAAAGGTGTCTTTCAGTAGAAATTGCTTTTGATTTGGCCTAGTTATAAGCATGTGAAAGTTGTATTCATGTATATACAATAGTCTTGTTTGTTTAATGATAGTGTTTTTGTATTCATGTGTGTACAGTAGTCTTAGTTGTTTAAAAGCATATCATTAAACAAACATCTCCCGAAAGGAAATTAAGCTGTGTGTGCATCTGAAGCTAAATTAGTGACACGGAGAAAAAACTAGTGAAACTGCATGTAGAGCCTTGCTTCCTTCATTGTTGGACTGTAGGAATAGTAACTCAGAAGATAGTAAGCAGTAAGGTGCTCAGAGAAGAGCAGGGACTTGAGGACTCTTAATTAAGACATTTTAATTTAAACAAAGACAAACCATTTTTTTCTGAGATCATTCAGTGTTCATTTTCACTAATAGGTTCATGTAAGACTTGTGGATCAAAATTACTGTCCATTTTTACCTCACATTTTATCTTAATCTAAAATTTAAGTTATTAGATTTCAACATTACAATCTAAGACTGAATACTGCCATTCCTGCACCTGAAGCTAGGTGGATTCAACAACACATTTCAGGAAACAACACTGCAAACAACGTATTTCAGGAAAACACTTATTTTTGTGAGTGATTTAAATAGGGGTGTTGTCTGAAGTCACTCCTGAGTTTGGGATGTTCTAATAAGTCTCAGAGGAAGGGATCAAAATTAGTCGACAGAGTGCAGGAGAAGTAAACAAAGGTGCATAAGTTGGAGAATCCTGGGATAAACTGAGTTTATAATGAGAACATCACCAGCGTGCTGTGTGTGTATAATGTACTCCTGGGAGAATTCTGTACCGCTGCGTGGGCACAGAATTCGTGTCCCGCACAGATTTCTTTGCTTCTCTGCAGAAAAATGACTTTCTGCCAGGGAAGCAAAGGGAAGCCACAAGCGTGGTCACATGCCCCTCCCTAGCAGCGTATGTTGTTTCATCACTGTAAGAAGTAAATCACTGGGGAAGGCAGGACTGGGGATGCCCAGGGCACCCCCAGAAAGTCCCTGGCTCTGCATCCCTCCCCCACTTCCTGCCCCCGTTGCGCCTCAGCTGCAGGGCAAGGGATCACTGTACGGGGAGCTGCTCTGCCCAACTCCTGTGTATCCGGACCCCCGCTGAACTCCTGCATCCAGATCCCCACCCCTGTACCCAGACCACCCCCCGCTAAGCCCCCTGCACTCGAACCCCCACGCTGATGAGCCCCACCTCTATGCACCTGGGCCACCCCACTGAGCCCCAATCAGATGCACATGGACCCCCCGCTGAGTCACCCCAACCCCCCTTGGCTGAGTCCCATCCCGTCACACCCAGACCACCCCCTGCTGAGCCACAACCACTTTCACCTGGATCCCCCTGAAGAGTCCCATTGCCCCTGCACCAGGAACCCCCCAACAAGCCCCTGTGCATCTGGATCCCCCCACTGAACTACCCGCACCCAGAACCCTCTAAACCCACACCTGGCTCCCCCCACTCTAAGCCCCTCCACACTTGGATCCTGCTGGGCTGAGCCTGCCTGCCTACACTTGATGTGCCTGGCATGGGACTGCTAACCCTGGTGAGTTGCTTCCCGCTACTCCTGAGAGAATTCTGCACCAAAAAATTAAAAATTCTGTGCCAAAGAAATAAAAATTCTGTGCACAATATTTTAACATCTGCAGAATTTTATTTGTCAATAAATAAATGTGGAGGCTCCAGCAGCGCAGTGGGGATCACAGGTGACTGGCTGCATGGAGGTGGGAGATCATCCTGCAGCCCTCCCCCTGGGACGTGGACCTCTGGGGCAGGCTGGGCCCTTGTGCTGTGTCAGGGTTGGGTGCAGCCTCCCTGCTGAGTCCTTGTCCCGAGGTGGGGGGGAGCCCTGCAGGGTGATCTTCCACCTCCATGCAGCCAGTCATATGTGCTCTTCACTGCCATGCTGGAGCCTCCGCATTTATTTATTGACAATTTTTGCAGAATTTTATAATATTGTGCATAGAATTTTAAATTTTTTGACACAGAAATCCCTCAGGGGTAATAATAAAGGTACTGGTGGTGACCAGTGCAATCTGGGGTTTGTTAAAAGCCTTATTTTGAGCTCCCCACCTTCTCTAATTTTGTGGGTAATGTTACTAGGCATGAGTTTGGGGTAGCCACATCTTTATTCCATATCACACTGACATTGTGTGTGTGAGTTTATGTATACTGAAATTAAAATACATAACAAGGAATAGATCTTCAGCACTGGAGTTGGTCACTGTGTAGTTATGCTGTTTATTCCTTGAGTTCAAAGCGGAGGCCATCATTCCATTACAAATCCTCATATGCAGGGGCTAAAAAGTTAGCTCCCGACTAAATCTGTCAGTTTTGAAGAGTCTGCAAGGCATTTAAATTTTTGAAGTTTGAGCACTCCAGCTTTGTGATTTGATACTTTCTACTTGGATAACTTGAACAGTAGTTATTACATTTTGCTGCATTGTTTACTGCACATGATATAGATCAGTTTTTAAAATGAGCTGCAATTTACTGCACAGCAGCTGGGTTCACACAAAAAGCTGTAATCTAGTAAATCATATGTTTCTTAAATTAGAACATGTATTTGAATATGTATTTATTCTTTTGACTGCAACAACTGTGACAGAGCAACTGTGAACTCTCTGGTAAATAATAACCAGAAAAACAATCCCTATTAAACAGGTAGTTCATATTGCTTACTTGAGAGAGGAGTTATTTTCACCTTACAGTACCTTCCGCAAAATATTTTTTCCTCATTTTACTGTTAGAAATAATCCTGCTTAAAAAATAACAGATGCACCAAACAGCAATTATATTGTTATGGACAGCATCAGCTACTTGGATATGTTTCTTAGCTATAGCTGGTTTAGGTCACTGCTCTTCTAATCTTGACTTGGTTTTGGTCTTCATTATTAGTTGACCTGGCTGGGCAGGTCATGCTATTTGGGAGTGACTTCGTAACTCTGTACTAACTTGCAGGATGGACCCTGCTACAGCCCCGTAAAAGTTCCAGAGTGCATTTGTATGTCAAAGTATGCTCTGGAACTTCTAGTGTGTGGCAGCAGGTTTCATGTGGTGAGTAAGTGCATGGCGTGCTTAGATTCACATTCTGGCTTTCACTGAACTAATTTGCTGTGTAAACAAGCCCATAGTCATGATTGAATGTGCTCTAGCTTATGATTTTATAACCTTTGATATTGCCCTTCTTTTTGTTTCTAGTCAGAATCTTATTTTACATTTGCATTTTGTTAGCTTTTTCTTCTTTGATATTATTACTTTTTAACAAGGAATTTGTTTTTCCTCTTGGTTTTAATAACTCTGACTTAGGCATGGTCTAGCCAATTTGTCCACATAAGAAGTAGCTGAGGGGAAGATCTAATATTATCTATGAATATTTCAGAGAAAGAAACGTGTAAAGTTCTTGTACTGCACCCATTCCTCAGCCATCATCTTTTACTAAACCCCATAAATAACCCACTACCTCACCATGAAATCTATCAAAGATGGGATGACAGAAACCTTTGCCTTTCCTATTGGTATTTTTAACTGAAGCAAGGATTTGAAGTGGTGCTGAACACTTTTCAGGAGTTGACGCTTGCCTTTCATTCAAGCAGAGTAAATGCAATCACCAATATTGCTTAGAATCTCTGAAGAGTTGGTGCACTTGAAGAGATTCACATTATCTGTAGAATGGTTGAGACTTGGGATAGAATCAGATTGTTAGAAAGTAGGAGGCGGGTGGTGGTGGTTGGGGACTCTCTCCTCAGGGGGACTGAGTCATCTATCTGCTGCCCCGACCGGGAAAACCGAGAAGTCTGCTGCTTGCCAGAAGCTAGGATTCACGATGTGATGGAGAGACTGCCGAGACTCATCAAGCCCTCGGATCGCTACCCCTTCCTGCTTCTCCATGTGGGCACCAATGATACTGCCAAGAATGACCTTGAGCGGATCACTGCAGACTACGTGGCTCTGGGAAGAAGGATAAAGGAGTTTGAGGTGCAAGTGGTGGTCTCGTCCATCCTCCCCGTGGAAGGAAAAGGCCTGGGTAGAGACCGTTGAATCGTGGAAGTCAACGAATGGCTACGCAGGTGGTGTCGGAGAGAAGGCTTTGGATTCTTTGACCAGGGGATGGTGTTCCAAGAAGGGGGAGTGCTAGGCAGAGACGGGCTCCACCTAATGAAGAGAGGGAAGAGCATCTTTGCAAGCAGGCTGGCTAACCTAGTGAGGAGGGCTTTAAACTAGGTTTACCGGGGGAAGGAGACCAAAGCCCTGAGGTAAGTGGGAAACTGGGAGGAAGCATGAGCAGGAGCGCACGAGAGGGCAGAGGTCCTGCCTCATACTGAGAGAGAGGGACGATCAGCGAGTTATCTTAAGTGCCTATACACAAACGCAAGAAGCCTGGGAAACAAGCAGGGAGAACTGAAAGTCCTGGCACAGTCAAGGAATTAGGATGTGATTGGAATAACATAGACTTGGTGGATAATTCACATGATTGGAGTACTGTCATGGATGGATATAAACTGTTCAGGAAGGACAGGCAGGGCAGAAAAGGTGGGGGAGTTGCACTATATATAAGAGAGCAGTACGACTGCTCAGAGCTTAAGTATGAAACGGCAGAAAAACCTGAGTGTCTCTGGATTAAGTTTAGAAGTGTGAGCAACACGGGTGATGTCGTGGTGGGAGTCTGCTATAGACCACCGGACCAGGGGGATGAGATGGACGAGGCTTTCTTCCAGCAA
The DNA here is from genome assembly GCF_965152275.1 of Natator depressus. Taxonomy (NCBI): domain Eukaryota; kingdom Metazoa; phylum Chordata; order Testudines; family Cheloniidae; genus Natator; species Natator depressus. Next base: position 42,584,645 of record NC_134245.1, read on the forward strand.
CTCACGGAAGTTATTAGATCACAGGCCCTGGTTCTTATGGGAGACTTCAATCACCCTGATATCTGCTGGGAGAGCAATACAGCGGTGCACAGACAATCCAGGAAGTTTTTGGAAAGTGTAGGGGACAATTTCCTGGTGCAAGTGCTGGAGGAACCAACTAGGGGCAGAGCTCTTCTTGACCTGCTGCTCACAAACCGGGATGAATTAGTAGGGGAAGCTAAAGTGGATGGGAACCTGGGAGGCAGTGACCATGAGACGGTCGAGTTCAGGATCCTGACACAAGGAAGAAAGGTGAGCAGCAGAATACGGACCCTGGACTTCAGAAAAGCCAACTTTGACTCCCTCAGGGAACTGATGGGCAGGATCCCTGGGATAATAACGTGAGGGGGAAAGGAGTCCAGGAGAGCTGGCTGTATTTTAAAGAATCCTTATTGAGGTGACAGGGACAAACCATCCCGATATGTAGAAAGAATAGTAAATATGGCAGGCGACCAGCTTGGCTAAACAGTGAATCCTTGCTGATCTTAAATACAAAAAAGAAGCTTCCAAGAAGTAGAAGATTGGACAAATGACCAGGGAAGAGTATAAAAATATTGCTCGGGCATGCAGGAGTGAAATCAGGAAGGCCAAATCACACCTGGAGTTTCAGCTAGCAAGAGATGTTAAGAGTAACAAGAAGGGTTTCTTCAGGTATGTTAGCAACAAGAAGAAAGTCGAAAGTGTGGGCCCCTTACTGAACGAGGGAAGCAACCTAGTGACAGAAGATGTGGAAAAAGCTAATATACTCAATGCTTTTTTTGCCTCTGTCTTCACGAACAAGGTTAGCTCCCAGACTGCTGCACTGGGCAGCACAGCATGGGGAGGAGGTGACCAGCCCTCTGTGTAGAAAGAAATGGTTCGGGACTATTTAGAAAAGCTGGACGAGCACAAGTCCATGGGGCCGGATGCGCTGCATCCGAGAGTGCTAAAGGAGTTGGCGGCTGTGATTGCAGAGCCATTGGCCATTATCTTTGAAAACTCATGGCGATTGGGGGAGGTCCCGGATGACTGGAAAAAGGCTAATGTAGTGCTCATCTTTAAAAAAGGGAAGAAGGAGGATCCTGGGAACTACAGGCCAGTCAGCCTCACCTCAGTCCCTGGAAAAATCATGGAGCAGGTCCTCAAGGAATCAATTCCGAAGCACTTAGAGGAGAGGAAAGTGATCAGGAACAGTCAGCATGGATTCACCAAGGGCAAGTCATGCCTGACTAATCTAATTGCCTTCGATGACGAGATAACTGGCTTTGTGGATGAGGGGAAAGCAGTGGACATGTTGTTCCTTGACTTTAGCAAAGCTTTTGACACAGTCTCCCACAGTATTCTTGCCAGCAAGTTAAAGAAGTATGGGCTGGACGAATGGACTATAAGGTGGATAGAAAGCTGGCTAGATTGTAGGGCTCAACGGGTAGTGATCAATGGCTCCATGTCTAGTTGGCAGCCGGTGTCAAGTGGAGTGCCCAAGAGTCGGTCCTCGGGCCAGTTTTGTTCAATATCTTCATTAATGATCTGGAGGATGGTGTGGATTGCACCCTCAGCAAGTTTGCAGATGACACTAAACTGGGAGGAGAGGTAGATACGCTGGAGGGTAGGGACAGGGTACAGAGTGACTTAGACAAATTGGAGGATTGGGCCAAAAGAAATCTGATGAGGTTCAACAAGGACAAATGCAGAGTCCTGCACTTAGGACGGAAGAATCCCATGTACAGCTACAGACTAGGGACCGATTGGCTCGGCAGCAGTTCTGCAGAAAAGGACCTAGGGGTTACAGTGGACGAGAAGCTGGATATGAGTCAACAGTGTGCCCTTGTTGCCAAGAAGGCCAATGGCATTTTGGGATGTATAAGTAGGGGCATTGCCAGCAGATCGAGGGACGTGATCGTTCCCCTCTATTCGACATTGGTGAGGCCTCATCTGGAGTACTGTGTCCAGTTTTGGGCCCCACACGACAAGAAGGATGTGGAAAAATTGGAAAGAGTCCAGCGGAGGGCAACAAAAATGATTAGGGGACTGGAACACACGACTTATGAGGAGAGGCTGAGGGAACTGGGATTGTTTAGTCTGCGGAAGAGAAGAATGAGGGGGGATTTGATAGCTGCTTTCAACTACCTGAAAGGGGGTTCCAAAGAGGATGGATCTAGACTGTTCTCAGTGGTGGCTGATGACAGAACAAGGAGTAATGGCCTCAAGTTGCAGTGGGGGAGGTTTAGGTTGGATATTAGGAAAAACTTTTTCACTAGGAGTGTGGTGAAACACTGGAATGGGTTACCTAGGGAGGTGGTGGAATCTTCTTCCTTAGAGGTTTTTAAGGTCAGGCTTGACAAAGCCCTGGCTGGGATGATTTAGTTGTGGATTGGTCCTGCTTTGAGCAGGGGGTTGGACTAGATGACCTCCTGAGGTCCCTTCCAACCCTGATATTCTATGATTGCTGGAAACTAAAAAGAGAGAACAAAACTGTACAATTCATCCAACTTCTATTCCTCAGCCAGTGCTGATTAAGAGAGAAGTCTGATTATTTCTGGGGAAAGCAGAGCACAGGTGGTTACATCTTTGGTGGCAGAGTCCCATTTGGAAAGCCAGAATATTTTACTGTATTTAGAAAGAAGCATTTCTTGAGAATATTGGGTTTAGGTGTGGGTCCCTGTGAAAATAATTGTGGCTGGTGAAATGATAGGAAGTTTGGTTTAATCCTTGGATAATTTCACTTGTGGGTTTTAGGATGAAATAGAGCTGGGGGGAGAAAAACTGAACCTTATTAGAAGTACAACAGCTGGTGACTGTATCTTGGCCAGTGTTCCCTTTTTTCCAGTAAGCTGTCTGGAGGTGTATAACCCTAATGGCTTGTTGTATGCCATTAAAAGGTATTGTACACTCATAAAAGAATGACATTTTGATCAATGCTGTTAAAAGAATTAGTGTCTTGACACAGAAAAGCTTTCCTGCTGCAAGTTTAAAAATATGCCTTTAAAAGCTTTTTATTGAATACCTTTGCATCCTTCAGAAATGTGCCATTTTGGCGTGAGGTTGCTCTGAAGTATTCCATGTTGTAACTTAAATGCAAAATCTCCTGTTTACCATCAGAAAGGAACCAGGCTAGGCATGTGTAGTTACTTAACTACCATCCAGGGGACTAAAGAAAAAACACCTTAAACTATTGTATGTGGTCTAAAAATAAGAACTTTTTGTTTTAAAGAATCCAGAATCATTTGAAAGCCATTTGTTTTTTGTTTGGCATTGATTTTTCCAGCACTGTTTGAGTGCCCCTTTGTGCTTTGAAGTCATGGATTTTACACCTGCAAGTGGGGTACAATGTCTCCAGTGTACCGGAGATTGGCCCACAGACGTGCTGTCCGTACTCAGTGGAATTTGGTTGGGGGACTTTAGGTTGCTTCCTGTGCTGGTGAGGTTTTTTTTTTTTTTTTTTTTTTTTTCTCTCTAATTGTATTTCCCTTTTGTATGATTTCAAGATCTTTTAACAAAGCACTGTTTACCCATGATTGCTGAAATGGAGCTGAATATGGCTTGATTCTTGCCTACACCTACCGCTCAACTTGCAACTATTGTTGACAACAGTTGTCGGGGTGGTTCAGTTTTGTAATGTAGGTTAGGCCTGAGGAATCCCATAAACGGATTTGGCAATATTATTAATATAATGACCAGAGATGACACGTTCTCAGGCCAGGTCATTAAGCTGTGTTAACCTTTTGTAACTGAACCATTCGGACATAACTGGTTTTAAGCAAATACGTTTCAGCACATTCACACCAGCATGCTGGTGTGGTTTAAGAATTCTTGTATTTTTGCTCCATGTCTACCATAGAGCTATTCTAAACTGTTTTTGGTTGTGTGGCCCTCTTGGTGTCTATTCTACAGTTTTCAGCACAACTCATAGAAGGAAGAAGAGATGGTCTTGTGGTTAAGACACTAGAGTGGGAATCAAGAGACCTGGGGTTTGATTCCCTAGCAGGGTCAAAGACTTTCTGTGTGACCTTGAGCATTTAATAATGTTTTTTAATCTTTCTCTGTATCTCAGTTTCTCCCACTGTAAAATGGGGAAAACAATACTGCCCTATGTCATGGGGCGTTGTGAAAATAAGTTAATAAACATGTTTAAAGTACTAGCCTTTGTGCAATGGGAAGCTTGCACAAAACAAGGGGAGAATCTGGTCTTCAGTAAGCTTTTAGTTATTATTTTTTTCTGTACCTGTAACATTCAGCATCACTTAGTAGCAAATCTGCTCCTCTGCCTACTCTTTTGTCTTCCTTCTCCATCCCTCATTCAGTTTCTCCCCTTCTTCCCTGTCTGTGTGTGCGCAAATGAGTGGTGTTGGGTCATGTGTCTGTGCCACATCTTCTCTTCCATTGGCCCACTGTCTTTCCCAGTGGATAGGTGGAGTAGGTTGTATGGGTTTACTGGGATTTAGCTATCTGGACAACCCTCGCTCGAGTCCTTACCCTTCTGGGGATAACCAAACCATGCAAGGGAGCAAATAAACAAAACAGTCTTTCAGGATTCCTTAAGCTCCTTAGCCCTTTATCCTCTGGTGGTACAGAGCATAGCTGTGCCAGCATAGCTGCAATCAATGCCAGAAAAGAATCAAGAGATGAGGTGGGCAAACTTTTTGGCCCGAGGGCCACACAGTTGTTGCAAAACTGTATGGAGGGCTGTGCCTCCACAAACAGCCTGGCCCCCACCCCCTCCCACTTCCCGCCCCCCTCAGAACCCCCGAACCATCCAACCCGCCCTGCTTCTTGTCCCCTGATTGCCCCCTCCTGGGACCCCTGGCTCCTAACCGCCCCCCGGGACCCCGCCCCTTATCCAACCCCCCCTGCTCCTGTACCCTGACTGCCCTGACCCCTATCCACACCCCCGCCCCCTGACAGCCCCCCCCCCACTCCTTGTTCCCTGACAGCCCCCCCCAGGACCCCACCCCCATCCAACCCCCCCCTCCCTGTCTCCTGACCTCCCCCCCCCCCGAACCTCCGCCCTATCCAATTGCCCCCCTCTGCCCCCCTGGACCTCCTGCCCCTTATCCAACCCCCCATCCCCTTACCAGGCCACTCAGAGCGGCAGGACTGGCTTATTGGAAAGCCTGGGAGGTGGGTGGGTGCAAGCCACACTGCCTGCACGGTGGCATAGCTGCAGGGGAGCGGGAACAGCGGGGGAGGGACCGGGGGCTAGCCTACCCCGCTGGGAGCTCAGGGGCCGGGCAGCACGGTCCTGCGGGCCATAGTTTGCCTGCCTCTGCAATAGATGGTGAACTGGACTTCATGCACTCTGCTCATTCTGTATGTGCTTTTAAAATGAGATTAACTGACAAAAGCAATATTTCGGGAATGCAATTTGGAAGAAGAATGAATGAACTTGACAAAACTAAACCCAGACATGCTCAGGACACTGCTTTTTTCACAGAATCCCTACCATCCTAATGAAAGAAAATGAATCCTTGGGATACAGGCTAGGAAACGTGGAAGACTAGTTAATAGCCTGCTGTGTACAGCTAGCATGACTGTTAGTGCTGCTAAGAAGGTTCTGTGGGCAGATTTTCCAAAGTGCTGGCTAAACAGGGTCTCTGTATTCTTTGGGCTACTGCTCCTCTTTATGCCCTCTTGGATCCATCAATCTATTCTGGCCTTCTGTAGGCTCAGCAGTTCATCAACCCCGCTGACACTGAGCCAGAAAAGTGGGTTTTTCTTCAAGTCTTGCTGGAAGTCGCAGCCTGGGCATTTAAATAATTGCTGCAGGCCTCACCACCACTCTGCACTACACTGCCTCAGCCTCTTCCTTCTCTCATCCCTCCTCTAGGCCTTTCTATATCCTCTCTCTAGGCCCCTCTCAGGCCTCTTTCAGGCTTCACTCCACCAACCCTCCTGATGGTTTCCCGGCTTTCATAGATTAATTCATGGATTCATAGACCTGAGAAGGCCAGAAGGGACCATTGTGTCTAGACCATCTAGTCTAATCTCCTGTATAACACAGGCCATAGGACTTTCCTGAATTAATCCCTACTTCTAGTCCAATAGATGTGGTTGAACTACAGCAGTGTTTCTCAAAAACCTATCTGTGGACTAGCGCTGATCCCTGAGATTTCCCTGACACAGTTTAGGAAGGCAGCAAGCCGGTCCCTGGTATCAAAAAGGTTGAGAAACCGTGAACTAGAGCACATCATTTAGAAACCTGTCCAATTTTAATTTTTTTGTTCATAGATTCTAAGGCCAGCAGGAGCCATTGTGATCATCTGTCTGACTTCCTGTATAACACAGGCCATGGAACTTCCCAAAAATAATTCCTACAGCAAATCTTTTAGAAAAACTTCCAATCTTTATTTAAAATTTGTCAGTGATGGAGAATCCACCATGTCCCTTTGCAAATTATTCTAATAGTTAATTACTCTCACTGTTAACAATTTACACCTTATTTCCAGTCTGAATTTGTCTAGCTTCAACTTCAAGGCATTGGATCATGTTATATCTTTCTCTGCTAGATTGAAGAGCCCATTATTAAATATTTGTTCCCCATGTAGGTAATTATAGACTGAAATCATGTCACTCCTTGACCTTCTCTTTGTTAAGTTAAATAGATTGAGCTTCTTGAATCTATCACTATAAGGCATGTTTTCTAATCTTTTAATTGTTTTCGTGGCTCTTCTCTGAACCCTCTCCAATATATCAACCTCCTTCTTGAAGTGCGGACACCAGAACTGAACACAATATTTCAGTAGCGGTTGCACCAGTGCCAAATATGGAGGTAAAATAACCTCTCTACTCCTTCTCGAGATTCCTTTGTTTATGCATCCCAGGATTGCATTAGCTCTTTTGACCACGCATTACACTGGGAGCTAATGTTCAGCTGATTATCCACCATGACCCCCAAATATTTTTCAGAGTCACTGCTTCCCAGAGTAGATTCCCTCATTCTATAACTATAGCCTATATTGTTGCTAGATATATACATTTATAGTTAGCCATATTGTTTGCTTGTGTCCAGTTTACCAAATGATTCGGATGGCTCTGAATTCGTGACCTTTCCCCTTTATTATTTACCACTCCCCCAATTTTTCTGTCATCTGCAAACTTTATCAGTATGCTTATGCTTTCTTCCAGCTCATTGATAAAGATGATAAATAATGTAGGGCCAACAACCGATTCCTGCAGAACCCCAGTGGAAACACACCTGCTCGATGACCATTCTCCATTTACAGTTCTATTTTGACACCTATCAGCCAGTTTTTAACCCATTTACTGGGTGTCATGTAATTTCATATTCTAGTTTTTTTTAAATCTAAATGTGTGGTACTAAGTCAAAGTATATTGTGTCAACAATATTATCTTTATCAACCAAACTTGTCATCTCATTAAAAAGAAATCAAGTTGTTTGGCAGGTTCTGTCTTTTCCATAAACCCATATTGATTTGCATTAATTATATTACCCTCCTTTAGTTTTTATTATTCAAGTCTCAGATTAGTTGCTCCATTATTTTGCCTGAGACTGATGTCAGTCTGACACACCTATAATTACCCAGATCATCCTGTTTACCCTTTTTATAAATTGGGATAAAATTAGCTTTCTTCCAGTCTTCTGGAACTTCCCCAGTTCTTGAAGTTATTGAAAATCAACATTAATGGTCCTCCAAGCTCCTCAGCCATCTGTATTAAAACTCTTGGAGGCAAGTTGTCTGGATCTACTGATTCAGAAGTGTCTAACTTCAATACCTTTTGTTTAACGTCCTTCAGAGATACTAGTGATCACATACATCCAGTGATCACGTTAGCCCTTTTGGCCACAGTGTTGCACCCAGAGCTCATGTTCAGTTGATTATCCACCATAATCCCCTGAGAAAAGTCGCTGCTTCACATGGTAGAGTCTCTCATCCTGTAAGTGTGACCTCCCTTCTTTCTTCTTAGATGTAGGCCCTTACACTTGGCAGTATTTAAAACACACATTGTTTGCTTGGGTCCAGTTTACCAATTGATCCAGATTACTCTGTGTTAGTGACTTATACTTGTTATTAACTACTTCCCTAATCTTTGTGTCATCTGTAAACTTTATGTATTATTTTGTGTATTTCTAGGTCATTCATAAAAAGTTAAATAGTATAAGGCCAAGAACCAATGCCTGTGGGACTCACTAGAAACAAACCCGCTCAAGGATTATTCCTCATTTACAGTTACATTCTGAGATGCCATTTAGTCCATTTTTAATCCACTTAACGTGTGCCATGTTGACTTTGTATCATTCTAGTTTCTTAATCAAAGTGTCATGCAGTACCAAGTCAAATGTGTTAAAGAAATCTAAGTATATTACTTCAATACTATAAACGTTATCAGCCAAACTTGTAGTCTCATCAAACGATATGAAGTTAGTTTGACAGGTTCTGTTTTCCATAAATTCATGTGTGATCGGATATGCAACCCTGCACCAGTAAGGAAGGGGTTAAGTAGCTGCTCTTGACCCGGATAGCCCCACCCTGTCGACCTACAAATCATGCAGGGTTTGGAGGAGGAGCTCAAAAAGGAGAACAGGTCCATTCAGTAGCAGGGCAGACAGTGGAGGTAAACTGACCTACCCTATGAGCTCCTGGGAAGGAGCAGTGCAGGAGGGAGCTTGGCTGTCTGACTCCTTGCTATAGCCACTGTGCCAAACCCACAGAGAAGACACTTGTGACACTCAGAAGGTCTGAGACTATCTTCAGTTTCAGTTATTTAATGTTTTACTATAACTGTTGGGGAAAGAGGGGACTGTAGGAAGTGATACAGGGAGGCAACAGTATAGCACTCATGCGGTATGTCTACACTGCAATAAAAAAAACCATGACACTGAGTCTCAGAGCCTGGGTCAATTGGTTCTAGCTCAAGCTGCAGGGCTAAAAATTGAAGTGTAGATGTTTGGGCTTCCGCTGGAACCTGGGCTCTGACCAGGGTGGATTTGATTTAAATCACTAGTCAGGAAGTCTCGATTTAATCATGGATTTCTACATAAAAGTGCATTCTTGTTGGTTATTATAACCTTAATACATATTCTTCACAACTCCGAGATAGATGTAGGTTTCATTTTTATACAGTACATACTATACATTTTTTAAGTGATTTATTTTGAAAACTTTTCAGATTAGTTTTACAGCTATATCAGAAAATGAATGATTGGTTTTCATTTACCAAAGGTAATTGAAGCAGATATTTATGAAGTCATTGGGAGGTGAACTATCTCCAATTCAACAGGTTAATCATTAATATTTGGAGGATTTTCTTGCCATGCTGTATTAGGAGGAGAACATCACCAGACAGACATTTAAATTGTTTTATGTAACTAAAACATCCATGTTACATATTCTGGATTTTTTTCTTCAACAGCAAACACAATATTTTTACAAAACAAACATATGAATATTTGAATTTAGTTAAACATTCAAGTTTTTTTAAAATCAGGTTTGTTTTTGTTAAAACTGTTTTTAACTAAAATAGTTAAATGAAATATTTTAAAAAAAACCCACAAAAATTAAATTGACTGTGTCAGCCAGGTCAACATGAGAAACTTAAAATATTGGCTTCTGCAACTAACTGAGTCGTCTTCACCTCCATTTTCCTGTTTGTTCATAATCTGGAAAAGAAAAACAAGCTTTCCTGCTTTTTTCAGGTCCCAAACGATTTCTCAATTTGGAATGAATTAATCTAAAGGAAGAAAATATTCTTTCTACACTGGCAGAAGAAGCTACTGCTGTTAAAAGTGAGATTATCACTTCAACAGTCTCTGAATCCAAGTGCTTAAGTGACTTCCACCAGTTCACTGGTGTGACTTTATTTAAAACCTCATCAGCAAACATCTATTTCTTGAATGGTTCACCCTTAGCTCTGAAGTTTATTATAGTTGGCATTATGGAGGGATGATTGCTGGATGTCCATGTCATAGCCAATTCTTCTTCTTCAGCAGTTAAGGTTTGACCCTGGTACTGAGTATTGAGAATATTTGCAAGAAAATAACCTGGAGATAGTGCTTGTCCCATTCTTTTTTTTAATGCTTGTATTTTAACTCTGTCATTGCATATTTCTCTTTTTAAGCTCTCACTCGGTTCCTTCCAAATTTTCCACAGCGTCAGCAATAAAACAGCTATTTCCCTGCAATTTGTTCAAGGCTACAGAAATAGGCTTCAGAGTGCTTAGCATGAGTTCAACCTTTCTCTTCAGCCCAATGTTGAGAACTTTGGCTGTGACGGTGCCATCTATTTTTTCACGATTTTGTTCACAAACTCTCATCAGATTAGGCCAGTTCTTGATCTAGTGCTCAAAACAGTCCACCACTGAGTTCCATCGCACATCCTGTGGGAGAGTTAGCTTGGTTCCTCTCACTCTTTTCAGAGCAGCTGCTGGAAAGTGGTTGTTATGGAAGTATTTTGCAATTTCAACAACATTAGCCTTTATTTCTGGAACACTGAAGTCTTTGGCTAGGAGGTACATCAAATGAGCACTGAAACCGTATGTTGTTAGCTTGGGACTCTCTTCACTCTCTTCTAAATTTATTCTCATGTTGGATACATTTGCAGCATTGTCTGTGACCAAGCTGCATACTAGACATTTGAATTTTTTTTCACAGTCTGTTATAGCTTTTACTGCTACTGCTTGTAAGTATTCTGCTGTGTGTATCAATTGTTTCTGTAAGGAAGACATTCCCTTCTTCTGTTGTCAGACAAGCACATACAACAGGATCATTGTGGACATTGCTCTACCTATCAAGACTCAGGTTAACAATTTTACCCTCTAGACCTTTTGCACACTGCTCAATTTCTCTTTCAGACACTTTACTCTGAAACTATAGAAAATGATGGTGATCTTGAAGGTGGAGAGTCTTCAGAATCCTGTTAGTTGAGGATGGATTCTCCTAAACAAAATAAGTCAATGCAGTTATTTAATTATTATTACCATACTGCTCATTTCGTATTACTCATTGCATTCACTGACACTCAGTACTACTTTAAAGGTGAAATTGTAAAAGGAAGATCTGCCTATTTCAGCCATTTATTTTTTCTCACAACTGCATCTAAAATGATAGTACCATAGAGTAACAACTATATATTTTTTTTGTTTCAAGCAGTCCTTAAGAAAGAAGTATGAAATAAAGTTTACCAACCTGAAGATCCTGCATGTTAAGACATGTTCCTTTCATCATCTTCAACATAGCTTCCTCCTGAGAAAGAACACTTCTCATTAGGTTGTTTCATTAGGGCAACCAGGCCTTGCATTTCTTTGTTGCACTGTTTGCATTTTGCACGCATCCCTGTCTTACCCACAGTAGAGGAACTGCATTTAAAATGTTCCCAAACTGGGTCTCTTTTACAGCCTGCTGCTATTATAGGTTTTCCCCTCTAGTGAGAGAATGGTATGGTAGATCTCAAATCAATGAAGGCTACACTTAGGCCTGACCTACACTAGGGGAGGGGATCGATCCAAGTTACGCAACTTCAGCTACATGAATAATGTAGTTGAAGTTGACGTACTTAGACCTGCTCACCGCGGTGTCTTCACTACGGTGAGTCGACTGCTGCCTCTCCCCTATCGACTCCGCCCGCGCCCCTCGTGGAGCTGGAGTACATCAGTCGATGGGAGAGCACTCGGGGGTCAATTTATTGGGTCTAGTCTAGTACTCCATTTCCAAGAGATCCTCTGTATTAATAGGCCAAACCCACAATAATCACTGGACTTGTTGCATCCACTCTTAAAGGGATCAGTACGCTCTGTTATAAACTATCTCCTCCATTCTTCTCTGCATTTCCTTCCTTGCTGCAATTCCCAATGCTCAACACCCACGGGCTTCACTTCCACCCCTTCCCTGTTCCGTCTGCTGAAATGATCAGCCGTGAAACAATTCATGCTGTTACGCAAAAAGATTCTTTTCCCCAAGAATTAGGCAAGCACAGACAATACTGAAGGGGGTTTATTCATGGTACCAGGAAGACTGACCAGCAGCTTTAAAGATATGGTGCCATAGTGGCCAGTGATATACATTTTTTTTTAATTAATTTATTCGTGTATATACAAAGACAGACATTGTTACAAGTCAAGAGAGAACCCTAAACAAAGATTAAAAATAAGAACAGTACGTACATATAGAGGTTATTCTATTGCATTAAGCATTTATGGCTACCTTGCGGGGGAAAGAGGTAGGGATGAGTGCTTACAGATATTCGGTGGGTTGTGAAGCGAGGGTTAGCGTTGTTCTAAGAACTGAGTTACTGGACGGGCATTGACCATATAAGCTTATTAATTGTTTACAATTGTCAGTGCCTTTTGAGTTACTGAAACATTCCTGCTTGGTCTGCAGTTTTTGTTTTAGCTGTTAGCTATATGTTATCTATTTTTTTTTTTGATAATTCCTTTTTTTTTTTTTTTTTTTTTTTTTTGACAAATCGAACTTTTAAGTGAGATAGTCAATACTTTAAATACTTTAATATGCATGATTTGTTTTAGGGTTGCCCAAGGGAGGTGGGAGGGAGAGGGGAATTGGAGGAAGTGGGTAAAGGTAGGAAACATAGCTCTGGTCTACACTATGAGTTTAGGTCAAATTTAGCAGCGTTAGATCGATTTAACCCTGCACCTGTCCGCACAACGAAGCCACTTTTGTCGACTTAAAGGGCTCTTAAAATCAGTTTCTGTACTCCTCCCTGACAAGGGGATTAGCGCTGAAATCGACATCGCTGAGTCGAATTTGGGGTAGTGTGGATGCAGTTTGATGGTATTGGCCTCCGGGAGCAATCCCAGAGTTCTCCATTGTGACCACTCTGGACAGCACTCTCAACTCAGATGCACTAGCCAGGTACACAGGAAAAGCACCGGGAACTTTTGAATTTCATTTCCTGTTTGGCCAGTGTGGTGAGGTCATCAGCACAGGTGACCATGCAATCCCAGAATTGCAAAAGAGTTCCAGCATGGACCGAATGGGAGGTACTGGATCTGATCACTGTATCGGGAGACGAATCCGTGCTATCAGAACTCCCTTCCAAAAGACGAAATGCCAAAATATTTGAAAAAATCTCCAAGGGCATGAAGGACAGAGGCTATAACGGGGACCAGCAGCAGTGCCACGTGAAACTTAAGGAGCTCAGGCAAGCCTACCAAAAATCCAAAGAGGCAAACGGCCACTCCGGGTCAGACCCCCAGACATGCTGCTTCTGTGATGAGCTGCATGCAATTCTAGGTGGTGCCCCTACCACTACCCCACCCCTGTACGTGGACTCCTGCAAGGGGGGAGTCTCACGCAATAGGGATGAGGATTTTGGGGACGAGGAAGAGGAGGAGGAGGAGGATGAAACCATTCTCCCCGACAGCCAGGAACTGTTTATCACCCTGGAGCCAATACCCTTCCAAGGCAGGCTCCCGGACCTTGAAGGCGGAGAAAGAGTCTACCCACTGTTCTCTAAAATGTGTCTTTTTAAATACTACTCTTCCTTTTTTTCCTCCTGCAGCTGCAAATGTTTCAGCACTCCCCCTGTCATCTCCGTCCCAGAGGCTAGTGCGGATAAGAAGGTGAAAAAAACGCACTCGCGGTGAAATGTTCTCTGAGCTCATGCAGTCCCTCCCGCACTGAAAGAGCCCAGCAGAATGCATGGACGCAGACAATGTCAGAAACCAGGAAAGCATAAAATGAACGCAAGTACAGGATGCGGGATCAAGATGATAGGTGGCGGCAGCGTGATGAGAGGAGGCAGGATGCAATGCTGAGGCTACTGGAGGATCAAACTGATATGCTCTGGCATATGGTTGAGCTGCAGGAAAGGCAGCAGGAGCACAGACCGCTTCTGCAGCCCCTGTGTAACCAACCGCCCTCCTCCCCAAGTTCCTTAGCCACCTCACCCAGACGCCCAAGAACGTGGCGGGAAGGGGGCCCTCCAGGCACCCAACCACTCCATCCCAGAGCAACAGAAGGCTGGCATTCAATAAGTTTTGAAGTGCAGTGTGGCCTTGTCCTTCCCTCGTCCTCACCCCTCCCGGGCTACCTTGGCAGTTATCCCCCTATTTGTGTGACGAATTAATGAAGAATGCATGAATTTGAAACAACAATGACTTTATTGCCTCTGCAAGCGGTGATCGAAGGCGGGAGGGTGGTTGGCTTACAGGGAAGTAGAGTGAACCAAGGGGGTGGGTTTTCATCAAGGAGAACCAAACAGAACTGTCACACCGTAGCCTGGCCAGTCATGAAACTGGCTTTCAAAGCTTCTCTGATGTGCACCGCGCCCTCCTGTGCTCTTCTAACTGCCCTGGTGTCTGGCTGCATGTAACCAGCGGCCAGGCGATTTGCCTCAACCTCCCAACCCACCATAAAAGTTTCCCCCTTACTCTCACAGATATTGTGGAGCGCACAGCAAGCAGTAATAACAATGCGAATATTGGTTTCGCTGAGGTCTAAGCAAGTCAGTAAACTGCACCAGTGTGCTTTTAAACGTCCAGATGCACATTCTACCACCATTCTGCACTTGCTCAGCCTATAGTTGAACAGCTCCTGACTACTGTCCAGGCTGCCTGTGTACGGCTTCATGAGCCAGGGCATTAAGGGGTAGGCTGGGTCCCCAAGGATAACTATAGGCATTTCAACATCCCCAACGGTTATTTTCTGGTCTGGAAAGTAAGTCCCTTCCTGCAGCTGTTCAAACAGACCAGAGTTCCTGAAGAAGTGAGCGTCATGTACCTTTCCCAGCCATCCCACGTTGATGTTGGTGAAACATCCCTTGTGATCCACCAGTGCTTGCAGCACCATTGAAAAGTACCCCTTTCGGTTTATGTACTGGCTGCCAAGCTGGTCCAGTCCCAAGATAAGGATATGGGTTCCGTCTATGGCCCCACCACAGTTAGGGAATCCCATTGCAGCAAAGCCATCTCCTATGACCTGCACATCTCCCAGAGTCACTACCCTTGATAGCAGCAGCTCAGTGATTGCGTTGGCTACTTGGATCACAGCAGCTCCCACAGTAGATTTGCCCACTCCAAATTGATTCCCGACAGACCGGTAGCTGTCTGGCATTGCAAGCTTCCAGAGGGCTATCGCCACTCGTTTGTGAACTGTGACGGCTGCTCTCATCTTGGCGCTTCAGGGCAGGGGAAAGCAAGTCACAAAGTTCCATGAAAGTGCCCTTACGCATGCGAAAGTTTCGCTCCCACTGGGAATCATCCCAGACCCGCAACACTATGCGGTCCCACCAGTCTGTGCTTGTTTCCCGGGCCCAGAGTTGTTGTTCCATGGCATGAGCCTGCCCCATTGCCACCAGGATGGCCAAATTGCCGGGGCCCGTACTTTGAGAGAAGTCTGTGTCCATGTCCCCATCACTCTCGTCACCACGCTGCCATCACCTCCTCTTGCAGGTTCTGGTTCCAAACATACTGCAGGATAATGCGCGAGGTGTTTACAATGCTCATAACTGCCGCGGTGATCTGAGCAGGCTCCATGCTTGCCGTGGTATGGTGTCTGCAGGAGAGCAGAGTTGCAGCAGAAGCGGAGGCTGACAACGGATGCCATGAGAATAGATATTTATAGAGAACAACAAGAGGACCTGCAAGGTGAATTCAGGAGAGCAGAGTTGCAGTGGAAGTGGGAGCCCATGACAGCCAACACAGAGAAATACGCTATCGAGACAAGAGCAGGAGAGCAGAGTTGCAGCGGAAGCAATGGTTCGATGATGACGGTTAGCAGTCCTACTGCACCGTCTGCTGAAAGCAGTATGGTGTCCACATGGAAAAAAGGCTCGAAATGATTGTATGCCGTTGCTTTCACGGAGGGAGGGGTGACTGACGACATGTTCCCAAAACCACCCACGACAATGTTTTTGCCCCATCAGGCATTGGGAGCTTAACCCAGAATTCCAATGGGTGGCGGAGACTGCGGGAATGTGGGATAGCTACCCACAGTGCAAAGCTCCAAAAGTCAAAGCTAGCCACGGTACTGTGGACACACTCCGCCAACTTAATCTGCTTAGTGGGGACACATACAATTGACTGTATAAAATCGCTTCCTAAAAAATTGACGTCTATAAATTTGACCTAATTTTGGAGTGTAGACATACCCATAGTAAGATTTTTAAGCATGTGTTTAAAATACCCACACATGACAAGAGAGGTTAGTAACATAAATATAGAAGCAGTGGCAGCTATTTGGACAATTGTTCACCAGGAAATGGGACTGTAGGATGCATTATGAACAGGATTTTTTAGTCAGGTGATGGTTTGATTGGAGAGCTGGACTTGAATGTGACTTTTGGTGACGTGGTTATGAATGGTGGTAAATGCTGACGCAGCAGCCAGGACCACTTTAAGAAGTAGCTTTTTGGCCAGTTGAACTGGTGTATTGTCCAGGTATAGATTGTTATACTACTGAGGAGCTGTTGTTATTTCAGTGAACGCATGGCCGGGGAAGTGCACATCCCTTAGGGTAGATGAGTTAGTAATTTGCAGGCACATGGAAGCGTTTGCCTGGCACTGTAATGGTCCGTACATGTAATACGATGCAGCAGTGATGAAACACCCCTGAGTAGCGGATACTTGTACAGCAGCTTTCCTGTTTGCAAGAGGAGGGACATTTACAGCAACAGAAGAGGACTGGCTGAAAGGTAGAACAGGAGCATACGATGTAATTGTTTGTTTTTGTGCAACAGTTTGAGGTGGTTGTTAGTGTAGCATTGCTAGGGGAAGGTGTTAGGTATTCAGACAGCCTGTCATAAGTATAAAGGGACGGGTAACCACCTTTCTGCATACAGTGCTATAAAATCCCTCCTGGCCAGAGGCAAAACCCTTTCACCTGTAAAGGGTTAAGAAGCTTAGGTAACCTGGCTGGCACCTGACCCAAACTGACCAATGAGGGGACAAGATACTTTCAAATCTGGAGGGGGTGGGGGAAAGGCTTTTGTCTGTCTGTGTGATACCTTTGCCGGGAACAGATCAAGGATGCAAGCCCTCCCACCCCTGTAAAGTTAGTAAGTAATCTAGCTAGAAAATGTGTTAGGTTTTCTTTGTTTTGGCTTGTGAAGTTCGCTGTGCTGGAGGAAATGTATATTCCTGTTTTTGTGTCTTTTTGTAACTTAAGGTTTTGCCTAGAGGGATTCTCTCTGTTTTGAATCTGACTGCCTGTAAGATTATCTTCCATTCTGATCTTACAGAGTTGTTCTCTTATCTTTTTTTTGTTCTTATAATAAAGTCTGGTTTTTTAAGAATCTGACTGGGTTTTTTGAGTCTTAAAAATCCAAGGCTGGTTTGTGCTCATCTTGTTTATTCTCAAGCCTCCCCAGGAAAGGGGGTGTAAGGGCTTGGGGGGAATATTTGGGGGAGTAGGACTCCAAGTGGTACTTTTCCTGTTCTTTTTCTAAATCACTTGGTTGTGGCAGCATACTGTTCAAAGACAAGGCAAAATTTGTGCCTTGGGAAAGTTTTTAACCTAAGATGGTAAAAATAAGCTTGGTGGTTTTTTTCATATGGGTCCCCACATCTGTACCCTAGAGTTCAGGGTGGGCAGGGAACCCTGACACAACCCTACTTTGTATACTATATTATTAGTTATATATTTAATAGACTTGAAATGGAAAGAAGAAGGAAACACATGAGAAGGAATAACAGAGGGATACACAAGAAGGAAATTGATGGTGCTAGGTTTTGACCACTGGCTGCTCTAATGGTGTATTCTGTTGATATGGCCTTTGCATGAATAGGTGCTCACACAGGTGCTTTACTGTATTGTCTAAGGAAAAAAGAGCCAGTTAGTTCATTACAGTTTCTTTGTGTTTTTAGGAACTCATCCTTTGAACAGTGTTGTGAGGTTTTGTTGTTGTTGTTTTGTTTGTTTTTTTGTAGCTCTAGTGTTTGGGCCACAGGGAATTCAGATCTTGCAGAAAAAAGAACAGCCTCGAATTCAGTACAGAGACTGATATTTGTCTGTTTTTATTAGTGGAAAGCTCAGTCTCCTGTGTTTTCCTCATTCTAGATAACCTTTTCATGTCATCTAAGAAATTAATTTCTTTGGAATTGTTGCAAGTAAACTTGATAGCAGGAGTGCTGTTATTGAGGCAGCTTACACAGTGATTTGCTAAGTACAGCCACTTCATATAAGGTGAAGCAAAAGTCGATTTATCGATTACTGCTGGGATTTCAGGAACCTGTTGAACTCCCTGTTTGTTTTTCTCTCCTAAAACTCTCTACTTGAATGCCTTTTTTCTTGCCTTCTTTTGGAAAGGATTCTCCTTCATGCACGTTCATATGAGTGCGAACAATCAGTCTGTTTGCTAGCTGTGCTTCTCTGCTGTAGAGTTGGACTTTCTAGTAAAGTGTTGATAGGGTCAGTGAGCGCAACTTTCTTGCTGTCAGGAAAGGCCATTGCTAAAATACTTTCCCATGTAGAGAGAAAAATTGGGGCATTTGCTACAAAGGCTGCAAATATTCTGGGCTCTCTGTTCACTCTGTCAGCCCTCTTCATCTGAATGTGCTTAAACAGAACAAAATAGTTTGGAAAAGTGAGTTTATTGCAGGTGCAAAGTTGTTTGTGCGATAACGCACCTTTAATACAGACCATCTCTTCTCTACGCTTCCTGGACTCTACATTGTAAGGAGAGAGTCTACATTGTGCAAACTAATCTGTTCACAATTTTTTATTAAGAACTTTTTACAACTTTCTAATTCAAGTGTTGTGTTTTTCCTCCTGTTCCAAACTAGGCTGTGACTTGGGGGAATTAAGATGGGTTGGGCGCTAATAGGCTGGTAATCTATAAAAACATGTTTTTAAAAACAAAACCAAATGAATGATAGAGGCTGGGAGTAAAGAGGAAAAATCACCCTATTAGTACAGGTCTCAAGACAGGGAGTGATCTAACCCATTCTGGAACTGCCCGTGCTCCTATACCATTGCTACGCTCCTTTTGACCGCAGTTCGACCAGGGCAGTATCCCACACTTTTCACATTATTTAGGCACAGCAAAATAAACTAGACAGTTGCTCACTTTGTGGCTTCTGTAGACCAAGTGCATTGCACACACCAGGGGCTCATTGTTTCCTTCCATTCCTCCTCCCAAGCTCCTGTGTGCCACCCTCCCATCCCCCTCTATTTCAGGGACTCACTGCTGTCATCAGATGTTCGGCTGCATGCGTGTTCTTTCTGCACGCTGCACTGGCTCTGGCCAGATAGCCTGTACAGCAGGCTCCGAATGAACTGCCCAATAAGACCACAAGACTTGGTTTAGGGGCGAAGACGCCCGGCCACGTTTCTTGTTGACGAAGCACGGTAATAGCACCTGGCAGACTCTATGAGGATACTAAGACATGTATTCTCGTGACAATGGATGCAGCTCAGTCCGTGGCAGGACTTTCCATTGTTCCCTAAGTTAGCCAAAGACCCTCCCTCTGAAATACATCTTTATACACAGATTCAAAGAAGGTACATATTGCCCCTGAGATATCAGGGTGCCACCCATTGCCTTGTACATGTTGGTTTAATTAAAACATTTCTATTCATTATGCTGTTATTCTATTCTAATCTTATCTTTAAGATGGGTCAGTGTGCCCCTGTTATCTCTGGGGAACGTGCTGCTACTGAGGTGTTCTGGTACCACCCTTCTGGAATATGTGTTTTTGCAATATCAGCCCTGTACTTGCCAAATTCTGTGAGCTGGGCCTGCCTTTGCTCGCAACCTGACTGCTTCATATTGGCAAAGTTTTGACCACTACCTTAGTTCAGGTCTCATACCAGGCCTCTGATACAAGGCCTTATGTTCCAGGCCCTCCTCTTACTACAACTGCATTCCTTCCCATGGCCTCCCTGATGCTAGGGGCTCTGTCTTACCCTCCCCTCCATTCTAATTTCTTTTCTTTCTATCTGGGAGAGAAGTCTTTCATGGAGTTGTGATAAAAATTACTCCTGCAGGAATTCTGTGCCAAAAAAATCCAAAATTCTGTACCAAAAAATCCAAAATTCTGCAAAATTTTGCATATTTTATTTGTCAAAATAATGCAATATAATCACACCAGTTTCACTTCTTTTGGTAGTTTATTTAAACTACTATACAGAAAAAAATCACAATAACTGTAAAGCATTTCCTAAACGCATGAAAGTTAAGTTACAAATATTTGGTAACCAAGACCCTGCATTCCAGTTATAATCCTGGATTTTCATTTAAATTACATTACTTTTATTTTGGTGTTTGGGGTTCTGTAGAGTGTTGCTTTAAATTGCTCAGACTCGTGGAAGAAAAAACTACTAAGGCCCTTTGATCTAAATCTCCCTATTGCAGAAAAACTGTATGTGCTAAGGAAGGATGAGAAAAGGTCATATAAGTATACAAGTGGCTGGCCAAGGGACGCTATGACAGCACGGGGGTTTCTAAAAGCCCCGACTATCCAGCCAGTTCGGCTTAAAAAGCCCCTGACCGGAAAATTGCAATATACAACCCATGGTCTACAGTCCACTGCACTTGGCCTATTATTTAACCTCAAAGCTTGCTTAAACTAGAAAAGTTGCTTATTGAGGCAATATGTATGATATTGTCCTTATAAGGCATAATTGGTAGGGTCTGTTGGAAAAGTACCCATGCGGAAGTGTATTGTTTGAAATGCCACTGAAAACCCTATATAAGTTAGTTGAAGTGTATGGAAAACAGAGCAGCTCCTGGCTAGCTGTCTCTCCCTGCATGCTTGTATTACAATAAAGGAGTCTCAGGCTGTTCTGATCCAAACACAACACGTGGTTAATTTTCCACCTCAGACTTTCACACAAGAAAGTCTTACAGGTCGCTAATCATTACCCTGCACTTTTTTTTTTAATGGATAAGTAAAATAGATCCTGAGCTGTAATCTAGCCCCATTGTGCCTCTCTGGCACAGGGAAAAAGCGAGAGAGCCCATGGACCTTCCTAGCTGAGGATTCCATTACTAGGCTCCTTTACACCATTCCTTTACGCCGTTCTGGCAAGGTAAAGGAGCCTTAATTGACTAAGAATAGGAACAATTAATGAACATTAGCAGCCTGTTTGATTAGTTGTTACATTTCTGCTCTGCCTCAGGGACAGAGCCTGCTTCACACAGCCCTACGCCTCCAAGCCCTGGATGCTACAACAGCAAGAGAAAGGGACAGAATGAGTCTCTTGCTTGTTTGCATACAGGCAGGGGCCCAGCCATGACCTCTTAACGTCTCTCCACGGACACATTCACGCACAACCAGCCTCCCTCCTCCTCCCCACAGTGAACTGCTGTGGAAGGGGCATGTGTTCCCCACAGATTTCTTTGCTCCCCCATTTTTCTGCGGGGGAGCCAAGAAATCTGTGAAAAGTATGAGGGGTGCAGAATTCCCCCAAGAGTAAGAAATGACAATATTGTGTAATATCCTAGACAAACCTTATTGAATTAATTTAAATCTTACTGAATTAAGTTCAAGTGTTTTAGGAGTTCACTGTATTAAATATGTATGTACTGTTGTGGGATTATCTGTATTTCCATGAGGGAGGGGGACCATAGCCCTGCAGCAGCTAAGAACAGTGGTGGGTGTGTAGGCGAATTCACTCATGTTGTAACAGCTGTAGAGATGCACCACCGCCTGAAGAGAAGTTCACATATACCAACAGATAAAGAAAGGATTTTGGGTTAAATAGCTTGAGTTAAAATTGACTCAGGACCTTCTTGCGCATCCAGCAAATGGACAGGACCCTGGGCAGAGTTTGGAGTTGGTGGGTGATCTCTGGTAAGCTTATTAGTGTGCAGCTAATGTTGTTTTTAATATATTTTTCTCTGTAATGCTTTTATTTTAAGACTAAACGTGCTTGCTTAGGAAGAGCTGTGTGGTAGCTTAACTGTGGTAATTCCACTGTTTCTGTCTCTCTGAGGAGAAAAGTAAAACCAACCTGCTGAGGCAGACTGACTTTGCTGGGGAGTTCATAGGATAGGCAGGGAGCTGCACAGTTTGGAAATACCCTGGTCAGGAGGGAGAGAGAGGTGAGTCTCTGCCCAAGAGAGGTGATGGCTGAGAACCTGTGAGCCTAGAGTTGGTGCCCTTGCTAGACCACAGACAGGGAATACAGGTACTATTATCCTATCCTGTGACAGGAGTCAACAGTTTAAACTGTATTGGGAGTATCAGCTGAGCAAATATGGAGGATATTGTTATGCTGGAATGTGTCAATGGCTGCCATCAACTGGGGTTCTTTGTCTATATACAATTACAGATCTGGTTAAAGCTGCTGGCTCTGCTAACCAGATGCCAGGGACTCCACGTGTCCCCCATTTCTCCCTTTCGTTTTTTTCTATTTTTACTGAAATCAGAAGGGTTCTGGCCACTGGTGCCTAGAACAATAGTTTTCAAACTTTTTGTCTGGTGGCCCAGTTGAAGAAAATGTTTGCCCATGACCCAGTGGAGCTGGGGATGAGGGGCACGGGAGCGGCTCAGGGCTGGGGCAGAGGATTGGTGTGAGGGCTGCGGGGTGGGGCTGGGAATGAGGGGTTCAGGGTGTGGGAGGGGGCTCTGGGCTGGGGCAGGGGGTTGGGGTGCGGGAGGGAGTCAGGGCTGGGGGTACAGGCTCTGGGCTGGGGCCAGGGATGAGGGGCTTGGGGTGCAGAAAGGGGCTACGGGTTTGGGGGAGGGCTCAGGGCTGGGGCAGTGGATTGGGGCACGGGGTTGGGGCGCGGACTTATCTCGGGTGGCTCCTGGTCAGAGGTGCAGCAGGGGTGCAGAGGCAGGCTTCCTGCCTGTCTTGGCATCTCGGACCGCGCTGCGCCCTGGAAGTGGCCAGCAGCAGGTCTGGCTGCTAGGCAGAGGTGCGCAAGTAGCTCCGTGCGGCTCTTGCTCGCAGGCACTGCCCCCCCACCGCCCCCCGGCTCCCGATGGCCAGGAACCAGCTAATGGGAGTATGGAGCCAGTGCTTAGGGTGGGGGCAGCATGCAGAGCCCCGTGACCCTCCTGCCTAAGAGCCAGACCTGCTACTGGCTGCTTCTGGGTACAGCACGGTGTTGGAACAGGAGACTAGCCTGCCTTAGCTGGGCAGCACCATTGACGGGACTTTTAACAGCCCAGTTGACGGTGCTGACTAGAGCTGCCATGACCCAGTGCCTTCCATTCCGCAACCCAATACTGGGTGGCAACCCAAAGTTTGAAAACCACTGGCCTAGATTTCCTGAAATTTTTGGAATTGCAGCTTTAAAAAATTATCATGTTGCAGACAGACAAATGGAGAAATGCTGTTGAGTGTAAAAACCTCACTTCACTCAGCCAGTTAAGGAGGGTTTATCAGACTGAACTTCTGTCTAAGTATCTAGAAGTGTTCTGTGTCTGAAAGGATCAGGTGTAGTCCTATGGTCAGATGGAAGTAGCCTTTTTTTGTTCTTGTGACTATTTGGATGTTAAAGCAACCCCAAAGCAGAAGAGTAGTCTGATGATCTGAGAGCAGATGCCTATAGTGGTGAAGTGTGTAATGGAGAAGGTGAGTTATTTGAGTAAGGAATAAGTGGTAAATTTTCATCATGGTGAAAGGTTAACAGTGGGGTGCCTTAAGGGTTCATGCTAGGACTGGTGCTGCTTAATACATTTATTAATGATCTGGAAAAGAGAGTGAGCAGTGAAGTGGCAAAATTTGCTGATGACACAAAATTATTTAAGTTATTGAAGTCCAGAGGAGAGTGAGGAGCTTTGGGGGACCTATTCAAGCTAGGCGAATGAGCAGCATAATGGCAGGTGACATTCAGACTTAATAAATGCAAAGCAATGCACATTGGAGAGAAAAATTTGAAATACTTCTACACCAAATTAACTATCAGCTTGGAAAGGGACATGGGTATCATTGTGTCTGCTCAGTGAAGGCCGCTGCTCAGTCTGCAGCTATGGTTTAAAAAAAACTCCACCCAATACAAAACAAAACAGCTAACTAAATTTTAGGCTGCATAAGGACTGGAATGAAGAATAGCAAGGAAAATAAAATAATACCACTCTATAAATCAGTGGTTTAGCCTAATCTGGAAAACTGTGTGCGCTAATGTTGTGATGCTTTGGAGAACCTATGTGTGACTTATGAATTTTGGTTGATGATATGAAGTTATCATGAAAACTCTGTATCTTGAATGCCCCTTTGTCTGTGTATATCCACTGTGGGCTGGCAGGGTTGTGTCACATCTCTGCCAGACCAGGGACAATGGTAGGTCCTTAGAAATTAAAAACAATCTGTTCATGGTTAAGCACCTTGGGACAGCAGGTTTGCTAAGGTGATTGGCTGGAGTTGGGAGAAGGTACTTTGTCCTTGTGTGTGAAGGGAGAGGGGATGGGGAGAGGGTGGAAATTCTGCAAGCAGTTCAAAGAGACATTGTTGACGAAGCAGGAGGATATTAAAGAACTCTCAGTGGGACGATGCAGACGCACATGTGATGGTATCCCCAGGGTGCAACCTGGGACTGTGGGACCTCTGTGCCCCCTGAACTCTCTCCAGCCTAGGCTGTCTCTCTCACAATGTCTTGGTAGTGTCCAAAAGCAAACCCCTCCAGGCGCTATCATCACTCAGTACAACAGCATGTGGAGCCCCACACCCAGCTATATTGCATGAATGCTCCCAGAGCCACTCATGAATCACACAGAGAAAGGTACCAAAGCCAAATCCTCCCAGCACTGTACCTCAGGAATATACCATCTTGCACTGCTCAAGACGAGCAATGCAGATTTATTAATTGGTTCACCACTTCATCAGTGGAAAGTGGACAATACACCAGTCTTTGTCAAACCCGAGCATATTTGCCACACACTTCATACAAACTCACTGGTAAAGATAAACAGTAAAACAAATGTATTGACTATAAAAGGTAGATTTTAAGTGATATTGAGTGACAGGCAAAGTCAGTTAGTTACTAAAAGAAATAAAATATAAGCATGCAGTCTAAACTCTCAGCCCTATTAGACTGGGCAACATCTAGATTAAGCAGTTTTTCTCACCCCACTGGATATTGCAGTCCTTCATGTACAGGTTTGTTCCTTAAACCTGGGCCAATCTTCTCTGTTGGAGTCTTGTCTTGTCTTAGAGTCTTAGATGCTTGCAGCGTGGGGGCAGGAGAAGGGCCCAGCATATGGCCTCTGTGTCTGTTTTATACCCTCTGTCCATGTGCCTGGAAAACACAAGTCCAGGCATGTCTGGGTGCATTGCTGAGTCTCTAGGCAAGGTTGAGCAATTTTCCTGGTGTGGCCTCATGCCGGTGAAGCATTGCACTGTAGCTCTCTTGTTGATCAATGTTTGTTGATGGGTTGATTGATATCCTGCCTGGGTGTTGGTTGCTTTCCTTGCTGTTGCCTCTGGGGAGCTAATATCTGGCTGATTCCCCAATTTACAGCATGTTTTAGTGACAACCATACCACACAAATCTCATAACTTCATATGCGTTAATGATATACATATATGGATAGAGAAAGGACTTTCAGCAGATCATAACCTTTCCCCTGATACCTTACAAGGCATGCTTTATATGTAAGATCACAATTATATAAAAATGAGGAATATCGGGGTTCCAGGACGCTCTCCTAAGGTATAGAATGTCACAGTACGCATGAAAAAATTCTGCGAGGAGAGAGTAAAAAAAAAAAAAAATTAGGATTGTTACCTAAGGGTTTCTGTACACAGGCAGAGTTTCTTCGCCAGCTGTTACATCGCTGCTCAGAGAGCGCTGAAGGGAAACCGCTTTTGTGTGTTCATACTGTTAGCTGCCTGCGCAATAGTGTGTTCACACTTGCAGCATTTGCATCGGCATTCGGAGCGGTGCATTCTGGGCAGCTATCCCACAGAACATCTCTTCCTCTTCTGCTGCGAAGTGTTGTGGGAAGGTGGAGGGGGTCGTGGGGCATCCTAGGTCCTGTCCCAATGCCCTGTGATGCATTGCTTCGCATCCCAGCAATCCCTGTGCTTCTGTCCGCACTTGGCGCCATCTTTCAATGGTTTGTGTAGTGCGCAGTCTGCCTCTTCGGTCTGCAGGAATGGATCCCGCACTTTTGACCAATATGCTGCTTGCTCTCGCTAACACGTCACGAGTAGCAGTGGAGTTATTCCTTAAACTACGAAGGCAAGAGGAGTCCGACATTGATCTCACCACACGTAGTAGCTACATCAGGAGAGTGCTTGTGGCATTCACAGAGGTGCTGACTACAGTGGAACGCCCCTTTTGGGCTCGGGAAACGAGCAGTAAGTAGTGGGATCACATCGTCATGCACATCTGGGATGATGAGCAGTGGCTGCAGAACTTTCAGATGGGGAAGCCACTTTCATGGGACTGTGTGAGGAGCTCGCCCCCACCCTGCGGCACAAGGACATGAGAATGAGAGCTGCCCTGTTGTTGGAGAAGCACGGGGCGATTGCATTGTGGAAGCTGGCTACTCCAGACAACTACAGATTGGTCGCTAACCAGTTCAGAGCGAGAAAGTCTACCCGTGTTGACGGAAGTGTGCAGGGCCATTAATTGCATCCTGCTGCGAACGACCATGACTCTGCACAACATGTGTGACATTGTGGATGGCTTTGCACAAATGAGCTTCCCTAACTGTGGAAGGGCAATAGATGGCATGCATATTCCAATTCTGGCAGCAGACCACCTAGCCACCGAGTACATTAATTGGAAGGGGTATTTCTTGATGGTTCTCCAGGCAGTTGTGGATCACCGTGGGTGTTTCACTGACATTAACACATGCTGGTCCGGAAAGGAGCATGATGCACGCATCTTTTGAAACCCTGGCCTGTTCAGGAAGCTGCAAGCAGGGACTTTCTTCCCGGACCAGAAGATCACTGTAGGGAAGTCAAAATGCCCTTTGTGATCCTGTGAGACCCTGCCTACCCCTTAATGCTGTGACTTATGAAACCACACACGGAGAAGTGAAGAATGACTGTTGAGTGTGCTTTTGGCCTTTTAAAGGCCCGCTGGCGCTGCCTATGTGGGAGACTCGACCTGGCCGATGACAATATTCCTATGGTTATAGCCGCGTGCTGTACGCTCCATAATATTTGTGAAGGGAAGGATGAAAGCTTCACTCGGGCTGGACTGCTGAGTCTTAGCGCCTGGAGACTGAATTTGAACAGCCAGAGACCAGGGCTATTAGAGGGACGCAGCATGGGGCCATAAGGATCAGGGATGCCTTGAGGCAGCAATTTGAAGCTGAAAGCCACTAATATTTGTTGCTATGCTCGGGAATGCAGTGCTTGTAATGCTAGAAGGTGATTGGTGTGGATGATGCAGTGCGAAGGTTTAAGAAAATTGCCTGTTGCTTTGCAGGGCTATCTTTGCTTTCAGTTAATGGAATAAAGATTGCTTTCAAACCAAAACAATTATTTTATTAAAAAACAACAGGAGAGGAGAGACAAACAAAAAACAGATAAGCACTGTGAGGGATGGTGGAAGGGAGGGCTCCAGGAGAAGGTGGGGTCCTGGGATGGTTAAAGGTTTGTGTATATCCAGGTATCATATGCAACCTTGTCCTTTGGAGTACAGTGCAGCGGGTACTGTACTTCAGCAGGGCTAAACTGCAGAGGGATGGGTGTTGAATGCAGTGGGTATTGGGAGTCTGCAGGGCTGAACTGTGACGGGGCAGGTGTGGAATGCAGCGGGTACTGACTGGAGCAAGGATGTTGACGAGTGTGTGTTGGCGGTGTTTAGGGGGTGCACGGGCAAGAGTTTTGCAACAGCAGCTGCAGGGGAGGGCAGGCGTGGAGCTGCTCGGTTAGCACTGCTAGGAGCACCTGGAGCATGTCGTCTTGGCTCTCCATTCCATTTAAGAGCCACTTGGTGGCTTCGTTCTGGCATGCTGCATTCTCCTTTTGTTCCCTCTTCTTGCTGTCCTTCAATTCTTGTTTTTCTGCCATGGAGTGCAGCAAGACTTCAGGCAGAAGGTCCAAGCTCTGACTGCTGTGACTGGGTAGCCTCCTCCAGGGAAGAGCTCCTGGCTGCACGCATCTCTGGACACCGAGTCATCCTCTGCCTCTGGGTCCCTCTCCCCCTCCACATCCTCGTCCAAGATTTCCTCCGCCTGGCTCGGTCCAATCTCGACTGGCACATAAGCCCCTGAAGTATCCATGGGGCTCTTCGCAGTGGAGGTGGGGGTCACCATCGAGTATCACGTCCAGTTTTTTGTAGAACTGGCAGCTTGTGGGTGCAGCACCGGAGTGGCAGTTTGCCTCCTGCACCTTGTGGTAGGTGTTCTGCAGCTTCTTCACTTTGACCCTGCACTGCAGTGTGTCCCGGTCATGGCCCTTTCCCATTATGCACTGTCCGTAGGTATCATCATTTCTACAGCTGGAACGCAGCTGGGACTGGACAGCCTCCTCTCCCCAAATGCTGAGGAGGTCCAGCAGCTCGGCATTGCTCCAAGCGGGGGATCACCTGGTGCGTGGAGCAGGCATGGCCACCTGGAAAGACGCACAGAGACCATTGCACGCGTCACCAAACAAACAGGAAGGGGACTTTCAAAATTCCCAAGGAATTTAAGGGGTGGTGCTGACGGTTGGTCACCTGAGGGCAGGGCAGTAGACTTCAAACCAATGACCAGAGGGGCAAGAACAGGCATTGTGGGACACCTCCTGGAGGCCAATCACAGCGCTGTAATCGACCAGGGCGTCTACAATGGCCCCGCGGCGCTGTAGCCCCAGCGCAGGAAGCTCGACGCCGCTCGTCAGGGTGGGTTTTTACAGTGCTGCAACTGTGCAGTTTCTGTGCACAAAGAGGCTTGCCAATGTGTGCACCTCGGGAGTTTCACCACAGAAAACTGCTTTGCTGTGCATAAACTTGCCAGTGTAGACAAGCCCTTAGAAAGGAGCCAAACAAGAATGAACATGATAAAGGTATATTAAAATGACTGGTCTAGAGAAGGTAGTTATAGTAGCCGATATTTAAAAAAAATTACAAGTGCTGAAGCCCTCATGCTTTAGCGCTTAAGCCAATCTCTAGCTATTAGGGGTTAGAATGAGACCTTTTTGGGGGGAAAATTATCCAACACCTGCCTTCTGTGGTGTTTCTTGCATCTTCCTCAGAAGCATCAGCTGCTTCTATCAGAGACATGATACTGGACTAGATGGACCCAGGGGTTTGATGCAGTCTGGCATTACCTATATTTCTAAGGTATAACATAGCAGGCATCAGTATTTGGAGGCACTCACCTTGGTATGAGATGCATAATTCAAGTTGTGGTCAGGCATCTAATAATACAACCTGGAACTATGGGAACTACACGCCTGTGAATGGAGTGCTACTACATACATGTTAGAGTGCTACTACATACATGTTAGAGTGCTACTACATACATGTTAGAGTGCTACTACATACATGTTAGAGTGCTACTACATACATGTTAGAAGTGAAGGGGAAACCTGGTATTGAAAAGAAAAACTGTTAGAATTGGATTGTGAGGTAGGACGGGATGGCCAAGGAAATAAAGTGGTATGACACAGTTGTAATCTATTTCCAGTCAGTGTCCAATAATAAAAATGCTTGAATGGTCAGGAGCCCATCCAGTTATCCCATATCAGATAAATAGCATCTTTTTATGATCATTTAATAAGAGAGATTTTAATTCAGACCGGAAATAAGGCATACATTTTTAAGAGTGAGATTAATTAACGATTGAAACAATTTACTAATGTTTGTGGTGGATTCTCCATACATTTTAAAATAAAGATTGGATTTTTTTTATAATGCTGTAGGAGTTATTTTGAGGAATTTCTCTGGCCTGTGCTGTGCAAGAGCTCAGACTAGATGATCACAGTGGTCCCTTCTGGCCTTGGAATTTGTGAATCTATGAATTAATGAAAGTGAGAAAAATGAGTGTTTCCCAGATTCTCTGATTGTTGTTGCCTCAGACCAGGAACCTGAGATTATTTCTGAGGGAGAACTTGATATTTATGATTAGCTGCATTGCTTGGACAGTGACTGACATTCTGAGTTGATTTGATTGGCCCCAGAGTTTTTTCTGTTGTGAACTGCTGGGATTAATGAGGCTCAATCAGATGCAGAGAATTTGCTGTTTAGACTGACAGTTCTCGCCAGATCAGACTGTGTGATTATCATACACAATACAAGTGTACTGTTAATGCCAAAACACTTCCCCACCCTTGTAATCTAGATGGAAGCTCTGGTCTCTGAAGGCGAAAAGCTGGAATATCTCTCTGCCATCCCAGCGTCACTTTAGTTTTCAATATTCATCTTCTGTTTTTGTGTCTGCTGAACAGTTCCAGTCACAGACTCAGTGTTTTCCACTAATGCATTGCTGGAAAGAGAGCTGTCCTCTTGGAGAGACTGAAATGAGTAATAGTCTTTCGACACTATTGGCAAGTGGCTTTCACGGTCCATGGCAGATCTAATGAACTACAGCTGCTGGGTTGGAAAATTCTGCTTTCAATTGTCTAAAAGGACCTCTTGAGTCCAGACTTGGTTTCAATGAGTTTAAATTGGGATTTTTTTTCTTCGGAGTGGAGGGAAGAATTCTCTTGGTAAGGTCCTTCCTGACCCAGGATTCACAGATGTGAAATTTAGAACAGTATTTATAAACTGGAAAAATTATAAAATTGGCACACACCATGTTTTCAAAAGAGTCTTCAAGACACTGCATAACCTCTATATACAGAGAGGAAAGTACATGTGCATACAGTACCACACACTCATGGCTAAGATGCAGTGTGTAAGAATACTCAACACTCCATATGCAGACACTTAGCCCTGGTCTACACTGTGGGGAGGGGGCGGGAATTGATCTAAGTTCTGCAACTTCAGCTACGTGAATAATGTAGCTGAAGTGGATGTACTTAGATCGATTTACTGTGGTGTCTTCGCCATGGTGAGTTGACTGCTGTCGCTCCCCTGTCGACTCTGCCTGCGCCTCTCGCGGCACTGGAGTACAGGAGTCGACGGGAGAGCGCTCAGGGATCGATTTATCGCATCTAGTCTAGACGCGATAAATCGATCCCCACTGGATCGATCGCTGCCCACCGATCCGGCGGGTAGTGAAGACATACCCTTAGTATCTCACATGTGGCACAGTACAGTAGCCTACGCAAAAGGTACAGCAGATGCACACAGAGAGATCAGTATGTGCACATATACAAGGTAATTAATACACATGAATTACTGGCAGAGGCAGGAATGCGATACACATAGGGCTATATTCAACGGCTCAGCACACATAATTGGACCAGATTTTCAAAGGGACTCTGCAGTCAACATGCTGAATTCTTCTGAAAACTTGGCTACTTTTTTGGGTGCCTAAATAGGAGCTGAGCTTTTTTGACAATCTGGCCCATAATTTGAATTAATAGTTCATTTATTTGGAAAATAGAAAATGGCATTTTATATTATCTAGCATGGGAAAGAGGCAGAAAACAGTTGATTTTAAATACGCATTGTGACAAAGTTCCTCCTCTACCTTGGTGGGTCTTGCGCTTATTGGCAGATTTGCTCACCTCGGAGATTCACGGCAGCCCTCAGTTTGGCCGTTTTCGTGAACCCACAGTCCAGATCAACTCCTCCTGTGTCCGATCAGGCGTTGGGAGGTTTGGGGGGAACCCGGGCCCGCCTTCTACTCCGGGTTCCAGCCCAGGGCCCTGTGGAATGCAGCTGTCTAGAGTGCCTCCTGGCACAGCTGTGCGACAGCTACAACTCCCTGGGCTACTTCCCCATGGCCTCCTCCCAACACCTTCTTTATCCTCACCACAGGACCTTCCTCCTGGTGTCTGATAATGCTTGTACTCCTCAGTTCTCCAGCAGTACGCCTTCTCACTCTCAGCTCCTAGCGCCTCTTGCTCCAAGCTCCACACACACGCACCACAAACTGAAGTGAGCTCCTTTTTAAACCCAGGTGCCCTGATTAGCCTGCCTTAATTGATTCTAGCAGCTTCTTGATTGGCTGCAGGTGTTCTAATCAGCCTGTCTGTCTTAATTGTTTCCAGAAGGGTTTCCTGATTGTTCTGGAACTGTCCCTGTTACCTTACCCAGGGAAAAGGGACCTACTTAACCTGTGGCTAATATATCTGCCTTCTGTCACTCTCCTGTAGTGCCGCTTCCGAGGGCTCCGATATGACCGGCAGCTCCTTTATCTCCATCCGAGAGGTCTTCCGCGAGACCTCTGCAGGCTGCCGGTCTTCTACCAGGACCTCCTCCAGATCTGGAAACTGCTTTCAACGACCAGGTCTGTGGCAGCCACCAAAGGGGCAGATCTCCTCGCAGAGCCCCTGCTACACAACCCCCAGCTTTGCGTGCAGGTGGCGGAGTCCCTCTCGGTGCGCCAGTGGTTGGTCCTGGCAGAAGTCACAAGAGTCGGAGACCTCCTGGATTATGACCGGGGAGACTGGCTGGATCCCCTGACTCTCACTCAGTGCATGGGGCTCTCCAGACCTCGTACTCCCCGGCGCGTACTTCAGGAGGTGAGGGCCACTTTGCTGCCCGCTGCTTGGGTTTACCTCGACCGGGTCCTGCACGAGGGCGCTCCCCGCCCACCGTCCACCCCAGGCCCGCCGGACCTTTTAATTGGGCCCCTGCCCCGTGGACCCAACCGGCCCCCCCCCTTCACCATGAACCAGCTGCACGAGCTGCAGCCAGTCTGTTTCCAGAGCGCACCAAGGAAACATCTACACACGCTCATGCTCCACACCCTTCATGCCCTCACCCTCATGTCCCGCCCCGATACAAAATGGCGGGACCTCCTGCCACCTTTGGAGGGTGAGGAGCCCCAGTGGGCCAGCCTATATTCCACCTTGGTCCCGAGGCCCGCCAGGGATATCAGTTGGCGGCTCCTTCACGGAGCCGTGAGCACGGGCATGTACTTGGCGCGGTTCACCCCATCCCAGACACCTGCCCCTTTTGTGGCGTGAGGGAAACGCTGGCACACACATATTTGGAGTGTGCCAGGCTGCAGCCCCTATTCCGGCTCCTCCTCCTGAATATTTTATTAAGTTTTTGGTTGCACTTTTACCCTCACCTTCTTATTTATGCACTCCCTATCTGCGGCCCCACAAAGTCACGGGATCTCCTGGTCAACCTCCTCCTGGCCCTAGCTAAAATGGCCATCTATAAAACCAGAGTGAGGAGGTTGGCCGACGGAGTCTCCTGTGACTGTGGGGCCTATTTCCGATCCTCCGTCCATTCACGTATCTGGGCAGAGTTCCTCTGGGCGGCGTCCACTGACTCCCTTGACGCCTTTGAGGAGCAGTGGGCGCTGTCCGGGGTTCTCTGCTCGGTGTGCCTGTCTGGTTCCCTTCGTTTGACCCTTTGACCACACTCCTGTCCCTGTTATTTCATTAGTTGTCCCCCGTATTTATTTTGTGTCCAGGTCCTGTGGATCCCCCTCTTAGGCTGAGGGGGGGATCCTTTAGCAAACAGGGATCCCTGCTCAAACAGTCATCTAGGGAGGAAATTTAGCCTGACGATGGTAAGAGTGAGCAAGAGACTGTGCAATGAGTCCTTGTGGCTCAGATACCACAATGCAGCTTTTCCACTCTGTCTTTAATTAAACTTGGGTTTTTCTGTTGTTGTAGCTGGAAGCAGTGTGCTGACACAACTCGCTCTTGTACAGAGCAGATTAAAATGTCAGAGTTTTAATGTTCTCATCTGTGGGAAAAGAAAATAGTTGGGGTATTTTATTTATAACTTAAACAAGAGACCCTAGTATGGAAAAGGATTATTTGAGTGAGATGGAACATCATTCCAACAATTAAACAAACAGACTCCCATTTAATATTAGAGCCTACCACGGGTGGGAAGGATAAAGTCTTAAAGAAATGTCTCTTTAGAAAATAGGCTGGAATTTGGGACTTCAATTTGCAATTTAAAACAAAATATAATTAACTTCACTGTATTTTTTTAAACTATAGTGTGCTCTGCTTTCGACCAAGTGCTCTGTGCGTGTGCATGCACCTACCGCAAGTTAGTTGACCATAGATGGATAGATGTGTGTGTTAGGGGAAAGGAGTGAAGGGGCTTGGAAATAGTGACCGAAAATCATTACCTCCTTATGTTGTTTGGCCCATTGTTGGAGCAAGGATCTCAGTCCATTTCCTAGAGAAGAAACGTTCATGACACAACCCCCCCCAGCATATTTAGTACTAATTGGTCCCCTTCTTGCGGTCTCAGTCGAGAGGCCAAAGATTAAATGGACGTGGAGATCTAGACAACTGTTCACTGCAGGTCAGGTCTGAAGAACTGACGCACTATGAGGATATTTGCACTGTCATTGCCCATGCTAAATCTGTTCTGTGGATTAATGTGGACTTCAGTCTTCAGAGCTTAGTCTAGCATGTTTCACTAA
Source organism: Natator depressus (assembly GCF_965152275.1). NCBI lineage: Eukaryota > Metazoa > Chordata > Testudines > Cheloniidae > Natator > Natator depressus. Next base: position 42,618,920 of record NC_134245.1, read on the forward strand.
CATGGAAATCAAGCGGGGGGAGGGAGAACTGGAAGCACACACAGAAAGGAAAATCCTTCCATGTGCTGGTCCCATGTCACCAACAAGTAAGGTTAAGTGATCTGTGTTTGTCATTTTTACTTCTGTATAAGTGATGAAATAATCAGGTGAGTGTAGAACATTGCTTATCGGACTGGAGTGTAGTTGGCAGCTGAAAAGCCTACTCCCAATTTTGGAAAAAATACTGCCTTTCATCAGTGTGCCTTTCAGACCTTATTTAGAGATCTGCTTAATTTGGGCTGTCCTCTGGGTTAACAGCTGTGGAATCTGCATTTCTCTGGCAGTGGTATCTCCCTCATATATACATTGCAGATGTTCACCAATGTCCTTTAGACCTGCTTCTCGCTAAAAAAGAGGAAGAAAAACATCTATATATTTTTAAACTAAGGAAATAAAAAGAGCTCCATCTGAACATTTTATTTAAGAAGAGGAGCATAATACTTTCACAGAGTCTTTCTCCTTTGTTTCCTTCACTGTTTAAAACTATCTCCTGCAGTGGGCAAGGGCTTCAAAAACATTAGCAGAATCTTGTTGTACTCAAGTATTGAGGCCAACAATAACAGCTCCGGTGTGGGAACTGATGCTGGGTATTCAAGTCAAACTGCTCTTGGTGGTCTGTATTTTACTACAGTGAAAAAAATGAGTGGGGTTTCTTTTCCCATGGTTCTCACTGTTTACCAAAGCATGGTGTCTAGAGGGATGAGGTAAATACACTTCGGAGGCGTTCTTTGATTTTCTTTCCTTCCCACACTTGCTGATTATTTTTTTTGCTGCTGCTTGGGCTCCCCACCCCCCCTTATAAATTCCTGGCATAGGAACTTCTTCCTACAGTAAAACCTGCCTGTGGGGTTATTTCCTAGGAGAAGTAAGCTTGAAAAGCAAATATAAAATGTCTCTAGAACTTGGGGCATATGGAGCTTGCTGACTGTGGAATCATGCCCAGGCCAATAATACCCAATAGAAGCTGGAATCCAATTTCCCCACCTCTGCACAACAGACAGTGCTTTTCTAGGGGACTGTTGGTGGTCGAAATTAGCTGGCCTTCAGTCTTATGCTTTGTAACACCAGTGAAATTGTGTAGTAATCACTAGAAATTCTTTACTGGTTGTGCTTTTTAAGTGAAATCCCAGAATGCAGCGGTACAGTGGGATCTGCATGGTTTGAAACTTCCTTTAATTTTTCCTGTTCCCATCAGGACTGCATCCTGAAAAATGACCTCCTTCCAGGGTCTTTGGGATGTGTTGCAGCCCTTAGTCAGGCACTTTGGCATGGAGTGAAAAGTATAAACCTAAAGCTAATAAATTCGGCATCCCTAGACACCATTCCTGTAGTCAAAAGGTCCAATGTAGCTGTTTGGACCGGATTATAGAACTCCGGTCTCTTCTCCTGAATAGCAGCCTCTCCACCCCCAACATTGTTGAAGTTACAGTTCTGTCTCTAAAACTGCCAGGAATACATTTACTTTGCATGGATAATTAACTGGATTGGATAACAGAGAAAAACATATCTTATTTCCACTCTGTGGTATTAATAAATCTGTTACTACTTTTGGGCTCAATGACATTACCATAGTTGGATATGTCTCAATGAGGGAGTGGCTTCCTCTTACTAAGTTCAAACACCAGCAAGGAGTCTGCCTCTCCAACATGGGTGTGCGGGTATGAGAGAGGCAGAGGGTTCTTTTTTTAACTAAGCAGTTTTTCTAGCACATAAATGATTATCTGTATCTTTTTTTTTTCCCCCAGGCTATAAATTTCCAATCCCTTAGTGACAAGGCAAAGTTCTAGATTTATGGTCAGATTGGGATTGAAATGTTTCTTGGTGGTGGAAATCCTCAAAATGAAATTTCTCAATGGTTCTATAGAGATTGAAACAAAACAAAATAAAATTGAAAAGAAACATTATTTGGCTGTTTGAGAATTCCCAGACTGACTCTTTTGTGGGGATAAATGAGATATGTGAAATAAGTGAATGATGAATGGACCAGCCAGAGGTTACCACAGGAATTATGTCCAATGAGAGAGGGAAAGATCCGAGAATCAGTTTGGAAGATACTGCACTCATAACTTTCTTCTCCTGCCACATTTTATCAGATATTCTTTTGGCCTCTTTCAGGATCTGCCCCCTCCTTTTTTCCATTTATTTTCATCCTCCACCTCTGACCTCACCTTATATTTGCCCCTTTCTCCTTTTGGCTGAAGGAGTGTGTGGTGGGTTGCCCCCCATGTACTGGGGTACCAATGAGTCTGCCTGTTCCACCAGCCTAGGCTCCCTTACTGTCCTGCTGAGCCAGGCCCTCAAGCCTCCTCGAGAACACACACAGGTAGGGACACGCCCAGGTGCAGAAAGACCCAGACACTGAAATCAGTTCTGCATGGGAAGGCTTCAGCTAAGGAATTGCCCAGCACTCAAGTGCACACCCCCTCTGGAGTGTAAACCCCAAATTGTAATGTCTTGTGCTGCACATAAGCTCATAAAATTTGCTCCCTCCCTCAATGTGGAGGAAGATATGCACAGCTTTTTGCCCCCCCAGTTATGAATTCCACAAACAGGTTTTAGAGAAAACAAAAACAAGTTTATTAACTACAGAAGATAGATTTTAAGTGATTATAAGGGATAGCAAACAGATCAAAGCAGATTACTGAGCAAATAAAACAAACGCACAAACTGAGCTTAATACACTAAAGAAACTGGTTACAAGTAGTAATTTCTCACCCCAAATGTTGTTTTAGGCAGATTGTCATGGTTCTTGAAGACCAGCTGCTCTTGCCTGCAGCTTAAAACTCCATGTATTTCTTTCATAGGCGAGACACCACCCCAGCCTGGGCTCAGTCCTTCTCCCCGACTTTGTCTTTGTTTCTTAGATGTTTCCAGCAGTCATCCTTGGCGAGGTTTCAGTGAAGAACGAACCCTGATTATCTCACTTCCCTGCCTTAAATAGGATTTACATATGGTGGGAATCCTTTATCTTTAAGTGTGAATCCCACCCCCTCAATGGAAAAATGCTGGTATTTCATGATGGAGTCCAGTACGAGGTGACATGATCGCATGACCCTGCAGTGTCAAAGAAGCCAGAAGTCAAAGGCTGTTTGTAGCATCCCAGGAAGCATCTCAGGAAGATGGGAGATTAGCACTTCAAAGACCTATTGTTCTCCCTAATGGTCACTGACTTGTTCCCAGCTAGCCAGCCAGACCAATTGCATTCTGTCTGTTGAGCGTTCCCCAGGTGCAAACACTTTTGTAGGACCTAACTTTAGATACAAAAATGATACATGCAGACAAATAGGATTAATCATATTCAATAAATCATAACCTTTCCAGTGATATTTCACAAGGCCCATCTTGCATAAAATACATTTTAGATATGCTATAATCATATAACAATATTTCTATGAAGAATATGGGGTGTAGTGTCACAGAGTGTAACTGGAACACTTTCCTCTGTAACCAGTTCACACTGTACAGGGCTCTGGTGAGAGGATTTGCTTAAGGACAATGTGAGGCACTCTCTCCCTCCATAGTCTACCTCCAAATGTGGGCTTGGGGAATGAAATACTAAACTCAGATTTCTGTGTGGCTGCTCATCTTGATCACTAGACTGATCTAGTTTATCAATTGATACTCCTCTTGCCTTATTCTATGTGCAGAAAATAGTCTTTTGGTTAAGGCACAAGATTATTATTTAGGAGATTTGGGTTAGATTTCTGGCTTTTTTCACACTTTCTTGTGAGACCTTGGGCAGGTCCTTAATCTTTCTCTGTTGTTTTCCATTTATAAAAGGCCAGTATCATTATCCCCATATCTCACACAGGGTTATGAGGGTAAACACTTCTGTGATGTGCTCAGGTACCCAGTTGATTGTTTTCAGTACATTTGCTACTTTTATTTTTGTAATTATACAAGCCAATATCAACTGCCCCTCATGCTGTACATTAAACACGGGTTGATTCCATGTAGTCAGAGTAGTACTGGGCTTTGAGAATGTGTTTGAAGGAGGGGAAGGTTGTAGTTTTATGGATCAGTTCAAGGAGGGCATGTGTAAGGGGGAGCACAGAAAGAAGCAAAGACATTTGTGGGAGAAATGGACAAGTTAAAATTTAACCTGGCATCAGTGGTAGGTGTGTATGTCTGTATGGTGGGGAGAGTTTCTTCTCTTGTTATTTGCCAACAGTCTACCTTGCCCACCAGTCAACATTACCTGCACCTATCCTCTTAACCCTCACCTCACTGCTTTCCTTTTCCTCATATGTATGACATTTGGCCCTCTATCCCTCATCACATAAGAACGGCCAGACTGGGTCAGACCAATGGTCCAGTATCCTAAATCTGACAGTGACCAGTGCCAGATGCTTCAAAAAGAATGAACAGAATAGGGCAATTTTGAGTGGTCCATCCCAGCTTCTTGCCATTGAAGATTTAGGGACACACGGAGCAGGGGGTTGCATCCCTGATCATCCTAATAGCCATTGATGGACCTATCCACTATGAATTTATCTAATTCTTTTCTGAACCCAGTTATAGTTTTGGCCTTCACAACATCCCCTGGCAATGAGTTACACAAGTTGACTGTGCATTGTGTGAAGAAGTACATCCTTTTGTTTGTTTTAAACCTGTTCCCTAATAATTTCTTTGAGTGACCCCTAGTTCTTGTGTTACGTTGAATGGGTATCGTTCATGATTTATAGACCTCTATCATATCCCCCCTTAGTTGTCTTTTGTCTAAGCTGAATAGTCCCAGTCTTTTTATCAGTCCTGGTATGGAAACTGTTCTATACCCCTAATCATTTTTGTTGCCCTTCTCTGTACCTTTTCCAATTCTAATATATCTTTTTTTGAGATGGGATGACCAGAATTGAATGCAGTATTCAAAGTGTGGGCATACTATGGATTTTTATAGTGGCGTTATGAAATTTTCTCTTTTTATTATCTCTTTCCTAATGGTTCCTAACAATGTTAGCTTTTTTGACTACTGCTTTGCACTGAGTAGCTGATTTTCAGAGGACTATCTACCATGACACCAAGATCTTTTTCTTGAGTGGTAACACAAAATGATGGGGTCTAAATTAGCTATGTATAGTTGGGATTATTTTTTCCAATGTGCATTACTTTGTGTTTATCAACATTGAATTTCATATGCCACATCTGCCATTTTGTTACCAGTCATCCAGTGAGATCCTGTTGTAACTCTTCGCAGTCAGCTTTGGACTTAACTATCTTGAGAAATTTTGTATCATCTGCAAATTTTGTCACCTCATGATTGGCTCCTTTTTCCAGATCATTTATGAATGTTGATCAGCACAGGTCCCAGTACAGATCCTTAGGGGACCTCACTATTTACATCCCTCCATTGTGAAAACTGACAATTTTTTCCTACCCTTTGTTTCCTGTCTTTTAACCAGTTACTGATTCATGAGAAGACCTTCCCTCTTATCCCATGATGGCCTAATTAAGTGTTTGGTGACGGACCATGTCAACGGCTTTTTAATATTAGTTGTGATAAATGAAGGGGTGGGAGAGCTCCTTTTATGGACAGCCAGTAGCTATAAAATCCCTATCAGTAGCTGTTCTCTAATCGCTCTACCTGTAAAGGGTTAAAAAGTCTCACTGCTTATGCATAGGTCAAAGGAAGTGAGGGGACACCTGGCCAAAAGAGCCAATGGGAAGGCTAGAGCTTTTTAAAATAGAAAAATGACTCCCCTTTTGTCTGTCTGGGATTGTCCTCCTGGCGAGAAGGGACAGAGCAGCTATGCTGTAAGAAGCTTGAGCCAGGTATGAAAAATCCTCAGTATCATACCTAGCAACTACTCATTTGAAACCCCAGATATGTAAGTAGATCAGGAAATGTCTAGGAAGATGCAATTAGATTTCTCTTTTTATTTCTTTACGGCTTGTGGACTCCTCTGTGCTAAACCCAGGTGATTTTGTTTCGCTTGTAACCTTTAAGCGGGACCTCAAGAAAACTGTTCTTGGTGCTTAATCCTTGTAGTTACTCTTTTAAAATCTAGCAATAGCCTGAGTTTCCAGATGTATTTTCTTTCTTTTTTTTAAAATATAAAATTTACCTTTTTTAAGACCAGGATTGGATTTTTGTGTCCTAAGAAGTTGTGCACATGTTGTTTAATTAGCTGGTGACAACAGCTGATTTCCTTTGTTTTTCTCTCTCAGCTCTGCCCTGGTGGGGGGTGAAAGGGCTTGAGGTACCCAACAGGAAGGAATTCCCAAGTGCGCCTTCCTGGGCTCTCAAAGGGTTCTTGCACTTGGGTAGTGGCAGCATCTACCCATCCAAGGTCAGAGAGAAGCTGTAACCTTGGGAGTTTAATACAAGCCTGGAGTGACCAGTATTAATTTTTAGAATCATTGCGGGCCCCCACCTTCTGCACTTGAAGTGCCAGAATGAGGAATTAGCCTTGACATCAGTTTTTTTTAATTTCCAGAGGTACAAAAAAATCATCTGAAGCAGACGAATAGCTTACATTTTAGTAGTAAGGATGAAAAAGCCACCAACTAAAGGGTTTTTTGTAAGGCAAAAATACTGAGATTTGGCAGATGAAAACTATCTGGGGTTACTTCTGGATCGTCCACTACATGCATTTTGGTTCAGAAAGCAAAAAAAGAGTAGGGAGGAGGTTGGAGTACCCACTTTTCTGTTGGTAGGAAGCAGAGGGTGAGAAGTAGTAAGATTTAAAAAAAAACAAAAATTCCAACCAATAATCCTGCAGATGGACACACAGCTGGTAAATAATTCACTTTTTTTTAAAATCTTGCTAAATTCTTGGCCTCAATGAATTCCTGTACCAGTGAGTTCCACAGTCTAATTACTCATTGTGTGACAAAATATTTCCTGTGATTCATTTTGAATCCTACATCTTTTAATCTTATTTAATGTCCCCTTGTTCTTGCGTTATGACACAAGGAGAACAAAAGCTCCCACTCTGCCTAGGGAGCGGGTGGAATCTCCATCCTTAGAGTTTTTTAAGGCCTGGCTTGACAAGCCCTGGCTGGGATGATTTAGTTGGTGTTGGTCCTGCTTTGAACAGGGGGTTGGACTATATGACCTGCTGAGGTCTCTTCCAACCCTGATCTTCTATGATTCTATGATACCTTCTCCAGACTATAAGACCCTGTTTTTAGTTGCTTATAACTTTGCCAAGCTTTAACTATTAGTGCTGAAATTTTCTGTGGCAGGTGTCTTTCTCAGGCTGAATTGTTTTGGAAATTTTCACCCAGAACAGTTCAGCTGTTTCCATGAACAAGGCTAGAAGAAAAATGTAGTCATGTTTTTAAAAATACCAAAGTCTGGCGACCTTTTCTTGGAAGTGCACTAGCACCCCCATGCTTTGTAGCAAGGATTTGAAATTGACAGAATAGTGGTCTTTGTGTCAGGGATGTGCTTTTTGCTGTCCCCATGAAACTCTGCCCAAATTTGGCCAAATTATATGTTGTTTAAAAATTGCAGTTCACCCATGTTCAGTAGAGACTTGCTAGCTTAACAGTTGAAATCTCTGAAGATTCTGTCTGCCCTGGACATGTTTCAGCCCAGGGCTGAGCAGGACTTCCCTGCAATTGCATGTCTGGGCTGCTGCAGGCTACGTCACATGTGGGCCCAGCTACTGGTGCTGAGGGAATGGAGACTGCCTTTCCTTTATTCCCTGTGATGGCTTGTGTTCGTGGGGAATGTGACCTAGTGGTTAGGTCTTAGGCCTTTTGACAGGCAGAGGGGTGTTTTGGTAGGGGAGCCCAGGTTCTACAATCTAACAAGCTCCACGGTTCCTGGCCAATGGGAGCTGCGGAGCCAGTGTTTGGGGCGGGCGCAGCGCACAGAGCCACCTACCTGCGCCTCCACATAGGAACAGCAGGGACAGGTCGCAACTTGCAGGGAACTGCCCGAGGTGAGCGCCCCCCCGAATCTGGTACCCCCAAACCCCTCCTGTGTCCAAATCCCCTGCCCCGAACCCGCCCCCAAACTCCCTCCCAGAGCCCGCTCCCGTGCCCCAACCCCTAGCCCCCCACCCTCTCCCACACCCAAACTGCCTCCCCCTTAGTTAACCGGAATTTTTCACTTATCGGCATCCTGCCCCTCCCAACTTGCCGAATAAAAAAAGCTTTTACTGTATCTTGTTTGCTTTTTTCATTGCAGCTACACATTGAGCAGAAGTCTGGGTCCCTTTCCTGAGTTGATACAGTTAATTTAGAACCCTGTAAGGTGTACGGGTGTTTACATTTTTCATGTTGCTCATTCACCTAGCTTGTTTGGATCTCTCTGAAGTTCTCGACCATTCTCTCTGCTCCTAACTAACCTAAATAACACTGGATCATCTGCAAATTTTGCTACCTCTCTACTCCACCTCCTTTTCCAGACCATTAATAAATATATTAAACCCATACTGGACCAAATACAGAACCTTGAGGTACCCTGCTGTTAACCTTTTGCTGTGATGAAAACTGACTGTTTGTTTAGTCCAGGGGTCTCAAACACACGATTTCAGGGAAGGGGTTGGAATGGGGTTGGGAAGAGGCAGGGCAGGGACAGGGCCTCATGAAAGGGATGGAGTGGGGGCAGGGCCGAGGGCGGCCAGGTGGGGGGAGGTGTCAGTAATGTAGCCCTCAGGCCAATGTACTAGTCCTCATGTGGCCCTTGTGGTCATTTGAGTTTGAGACCCCTGGTTTAGTCCTACTTGTTTGTTCTCTCTCTACTAGCCAGCTCTTGATCCATTAAAATATTATGCCTCTCATCCCATGAAGATTTAGCTTCTTTACTAACCTGTTGTGAGTGACCTTGAGAGAGACCGTTAGAAAGTCTAAATAATTATGTCAGCTGGTTCTCCTTTATCCATTATGTTATTGACATGTTCAAAAAATTGTAAGAAATTAACGAGAGACTATTTTCCTTTGCAGAAACTGTGCTGGTTAGACCATATCATAATCTTCCAGATGTTTTATTATTCTATTTTTAATTGTTTCGACCAATTTATCGGGTACAGATGTAAGGTTTATTAGTCTGTAATTCCCTTGAACATCCCTGGAGCCTTTTATAAATATGGATGCAACATTTGCTACACTCCAAACCTTTGGAACAGTAGCTGTTTTAAGTAAGTGATTGCATATTGGGGTTGCCACACCAGTGCTTAAAGAAGTGGAAGGGTGAGTCCTGGAAGTGTCTGTGTGGTTCAGAGCAAAGTGTTTTGGAGAACTCTCTTTTGGGAGTTATGCATATTGCTTAGTTTAGTTTACTGGAATCAAGTGTTAAAGTCTCCGTGTCCAAAGCAAGAGTTTTCGGAGCTCAGGGATCATATACATTGCAAGGTTCAAATAAAAAGCTCCTTAATGCTACATTACACAACTGCAGTGACAACTCTTAATCCCAGATAGAAACAAATGTCTCCATTTTGTTGTGTGTGAATTTTTTTTTTTTTGCCCCAGATTTTCTTTTGAAGCACTTTTATCTATATTATTATTTAATATTTTTATTGCAGTACCACCTAGCAGTCACTGTTGGGATTGGGCCCCATTGTGCTAGACACTGTACATTTCATTTGCCATCATAGGAGTGGTAACCAACAGGTAACCAACCGCTTTCATGTTCTCTCCACAGGTACCATTGCGGAGAGTGGACCAGATGATATGTCTGGGGGGAGAAAGCAGAAGGAGACTCTGCTGGCTGGAAGGCATGAGATGCGATGTCCTGAGGTTGGGGGTTCCACGACCACCACTCCCAAGAGGAGAAGGCGGGTGGTGGTGGTCGGGGACTCTCTCCTCTGGGGGACTGAGTCATCTATCTGCCGCCCTGACCGGGAAAACCGAGAAGTCTGCTGCTTGCCAGGGGCTAAGATTCGCGATGTGACGGAGAGACTGCCGAGACTCATCAAGCCCTCGGATCGCTACCCCTTCCTGCTTCTCCACGTGGGCACCAATGATACTGCCAAGAATGACCTTGAGCGGATCACTGCGGACTACGTGGCTCTGGGAAGAAGGATAAAGGAGTTGGAGGCACAAGTGGTCTTCTCGTCCATCCTCCCCGTGGAAGGAAAAGGCCTGGGTAGGGACCGTCGAATCGTGGAAGTCAACGAATGGCTACGCAGGTGGTGTCGGAGAGAAGGCTTTGGATTCTTTGACCATGGGATGGTGTTCCATGAAGGAGGAGTGCTGGGCAGAGACGGGCTCCATCTTACGAAGAGAGGGAAGAGCATCTTTGCCAGCAGGCTGGCTAACCTAGTGAGGAGGGCTTTAAACTAGGTTCACCGGGGGAAGGAGACCAAAGCCCTGAGGTAAGTGGGAAAGCGGGATACCGGGAGGAAGCACAGGCAGGAATGTCTGTGAGGGGAGGGCTCCTGCCTCATACTGGGAATGAGGGGCGATCAACAGGTTATCTCAAGTGCTTATATACAAATGCACAAAGCCTTGGAAACAAGCAGGGAGAACTGGAGGTCCTGGTGATGTCAAGGAACTATGACGTGATTGGAATAACAGAGACTTGGTGGGATAACTCACATGACTGGAGTACAGTCATGGATGGTTATAAACTGTTCAGGAAGGACAGGCAGGGCAGAAAAGGTGGGGGAGTAGCACTGTATGTAAGGGAGCAGTATGACTGCTCAGAGCTCCGGTACGAAACTGTGGAAAAACCTGAGTGTCTCTGGATTAAGTTTAGAAGTGTGTGCAACAAGAGTGATGTAGTGGTGGGAGTCTGCTATAGACCACCGGACCAGGGGGATGAGGTGGATGAGACTTTCTTCCGGCAACTCACGGAAGCTACTAGATCGCATGCCCTGATTCTCATGGGTGACTTTAATTTTCCTGATATCTGCTGGGAGAGCAATACAGCGGTGCATAGACAATCCAGGAAGTTTTTGGAAAGCGTAGGGGACAATTTCCTGGCGCAAGTGCTAGGGGAGCCAACTAGGGGGGGCGCTTTTCTTGACCTGCTGCTCACAAACCGGGTAGAATTAGTGGGGGAAGCAAAAGTGGATGGGAATCTGGGAGGCAGTGACCATGAGTTGGTTGAGTTCAGGATCCTGACGCAGGGAAGAAAGGTAAGCAGCAGGATACGGACCCTGGACTTCAGGAAAGCAGACTTCGACTCCTTCAGGGAACAGATGGCCAGGATCCCCTGGGGGACTAACATGAAGGGGAAGGGAGTCCAGGAGAGCTGGCTGTATTTCAAGGAATCCCTGTTGAGGTTACAGGGACAAACCATCCCGATGAGTCAAAAGAATAGTAAATATGGCAGGCGACCAGCTTGGCTTAATGGTGAAATCCTAGCGGATCTTAAACATAAAAAAGAAGCTTACAAGAAGTGGAAGGTTGGACATATGACCAGGGAAGAGTATAAAAATATTGCTCGGGCATGTAGGAAAGATATCAGGAGGGCCAAATCGCACCTGGAGCTGCAGCTAGCAAGAGATGTCAAGAGTAACAAGAAGGGTTTCTTCAGGTATGTTGGCAACAAGAAGAAAGCCAAGGAAAGTGTGGGCCCCTTACTGAATGAGGGAGGCAACCTAGTGACAGAGGATGTGGAAAAAGCTAATGTACTCAATGCTTTTTTTGCCTCTGTTTTCACTAACAAGGTCAGCTCCCAGACTGCTGCGCTGGGCATCACAGAATGGGGAAGAGATGGCCAGCCCTCTGTGGAGATAGAGGTGGTTAGGGACTATTTAGAAAAGCTGGACATGCACAAGTCCATGGGGCCGGACGAGTTGCATCCGAGAGTGCTGAAGGAATTGGCGGCTGTGATTGCAGAGCCCTTGGCCATTATCTTTGAAAACTCGTGGCGAACGGGGGAAGTCCCGGATGACTGGAAAAAGGCTAATGTAGTGCCAATCTTTAAAAAAGGGAAGAAGGAGGATCCTGGGAACTACAGGCCAGTCAGCCTCACCTCAGTCCCTGGAAAAATCATGGAGCAGGTCCTCAAAGAATCAATCCTGAAGCACTTACATGAGAGGAAAGTGATCAGGAACAGTCAGCATGGGTTCACCAAGGGAAGGTCATGCCTGACTAATCTAATCGCCTTTTATGATGAGATTACTGGTTCTGTGGATGAAGGGAAAGCAGTGGATGTATTGTTTCTTGACTTTAGCAAAGCTTTTGACACGGTCTCCCACAGTATTCTTGTCAGCAAGTTAAGGAAGTATGGGCTGGATGAATGCACTATAAGGTGGGTAGAAAGCTGGCTAGATTGTCGGGCTCAACGGGTAGTGATCAATGGCTCCATGTCTAGTTGGCAGCCGGTGTCAAGTGGTGTGCCCCAGGGGTCGGTCCTGGGGCCGGTTTTGTTCAATATCTTCATAAATGATCTGGAGGATGGTGTGGATTGCACTCTCAGCAAATTTGCGGATGATACTAAACTGGGAGGAGTGGTAGATACGCTGGAGGGGAGGGATAGGATACAGAAGGACCTAGACAAATTGGAGGATTGGGCCAAAAGAAATCTGATGAGGTTCAATAAGGATAAGTGCAGGGTCCTGCACTTAGGATGGAAGAATCCAATGCACCGCTACAGACTAGGGACCGAATGGCTAGGCAGCAGTTCTGCAGAAAAGGACCTAGGGGTGACAGTGGACGAGAAGCTGGATATGAGTCAACAGTGTGCCCTTGTTGCCAAGAAGGCCAATGGCATTTTGGGATGTATAAGTAGGGGCATAGCGAGCAGATCGAGGGACGTGATCGTTCCCCTCTATTCGACACTGGTGAGGCCTCATCTGGAGTACTGTGTCCAGTTTTGGGCCCCACACTACAAGAAGGATGTGGATAAATTGGAGAGAGTCCAGCGAAGGGCAACAAAAATGATTAGGGGTCTAGAGCACATGACTTATGAAGAGAGGCTGAGGGAGCTGGGATTGTTTAGTCTGCGGAAGAGAAGAATGAGGGGGGATTTGATAGCTGCTTTCAACTACCTGAAAGGGGGTTCCAAAGAGGATGGCTCTAGACTGTTCTCAATGGTAGCAGATGACAGAACGAGGAGTAATGGTCTCAAGTTGCAATGGGGGAGGTTTAGATTGGATATTAGGAAAAACTTTTTCACTAAGAGGGTGGTGAAACACTGGAATGCGTTACCTAGGGAGGTGGTAGAATCTCCTTCCTTAGAGGTTTTTAAGGTCAGGCTTGACAAAGCCCTGGCTGGGATGATTTAACTGGGAATTGGTCCTGCTTCGAGCAGGGGGTTGGACTAGATGACCTTCTGGGGTCCCTTCCAACCCTGATATTCTATGATTCTATGGTCTTAAATGTATTCACTGTTTTTCTGCACTACTTTAGCTCATATGGTTTAGTACATACAGAACACATAGTTACCTCTTGAACTTTCTGGGACCCTGAAATATGGGTCTCTGCTAATAGTACAGATTTTTCATCGCTTTTCTGCTCCATTTCATAGTATCAGCTTGTGAAAACTATATTTAACTGTTTTCTTTGTATTCATTTCCTATTTTGGATAACAGGTTGCATGACATCAACTAGTTTTGTTCCATAAGTAATACAGAAATTGTCTTCTAGACCAGTAAATAGGTGACTCAAATTCAGATCACCTTCCTTTCTGTACATTCCACTCATTGTTTCACGCGCCCTGGCTTTTTTCATTCAGTGAGCTATATGTAACTGTTTGTTCATTATAGAGAAAAGTAAAATCTGGAAACCTCTCCTACCTCCAAATAATTAAAAAAGAAAAAGCCCGCTTTGTTTGTTTTTTTTGCGGTTAGTGAGCTTAATGCAGAAGGGGATAGTATTTGTATTAATATGAAGATGGTCTGCTTCAGGGGAATCCTCTATATCTTGTGATACCTTGTGTCAAGGTTCCTTCCCCACTCTGAACTCTAGGGTACAGATGTGGGGACCTGCATGAAAAACCCCCTAAGCTTATTTTATTTTTACCAGCTTAGGTTAAAACTTCCCCAAGGTACAGACTATTTTACCTTTTGCCCTTGGACTTTATTGCTGCCACCACCAAGCATCTAACAAATATATAACAGGGAAAGAGCCCGCTTTGAAACGTCTTTCCCCCCAAAATCCTCCCAAACCCTACACCCCCTTTCCTGGGGAAGGCTTGATAAAAATCCTCACCAGTTTGCATCGGTGAACACAGACCCAAACCCTTGGATCTTAAGAACAATGAAAAAGCAATCAGGTTCTTAAAAGAAGAATTTTAATTAAAGAAAAAGTAAAAGAATCACCTCTGTAAAGTCAGGATGGTAAATACCTTACAGGATAATCAGATTAAAAACATAGAGAATCCCTCTAGGCAAAACCTTAAGTTACAAAAAGACACAAAAACAGGAATATACACTCCATTCAACACAGCTTTTTTTCTCAGCCATTTAAACAAAACAGAATCTAACGCATATCTAGCTAGATTACTTACTAAGTTCTGGAGTAACAGCCGTGTTAGTCTGTATTCGTAAAAAGAAAAAAGAAAAGGAGTACTTGTGGCACCTTAGAGACTAACCAGTTTATTTGAGCATGAGCTTTCGTGAGCTACAGCTCACTTCATCGGATGCATAGCATATTGTGGAAACTGCAGAAGACATTATATACACACAGAGACCATGAAACAAAACTTCCTCCCACCCCACTGTCCTGCTCGTAACAGCTTATCTAAAGTGATCATCAAGGGAGGGCCATTTCCAGCACAAATCCAGGTTTTCTCACCCTTCCCCCCGCACCCCCCACAGACACACATACAAACTCACTCTCCTGCTGGTAATAGCCCATCCCTCTTTGAAACCTCTCTTTATAATGCGCATGATAATCAAGGTGGGTCATTTCCAGCACTAATCCAGGTTTTCTCGCCACCGCCCCCCCCCACACACACCCCCCCCTCCAAAAACCACACACACAAACTCACTCTAAGTTCTAAGACTCCATTCCTTTTCTGTTCCCGGCAAAAGCATCACACAGACAGAGAGAGCCTTTGTTTCTCCCCCCTCCAGCTTTGAAAGTATCTTGTCTCCTCATTGGTCATTTTGGTCAGGTGCCAGCAAGGTTGTCTTAGCTTCTTAACCCTTTACAGGTGAAAGGGTTTTTTCCTCTGGCCAGGAGGGATTTAAAGGTGTTTACCCTTCTCTTTATATTTGACACCTTGTTTTTGTGAAAACGATACAGCAATTAAAATACCAGCATTTACCAATAGATGCCATGGCTATTTCCTATTCTAAGTATGAGTGGAAAAACTAGGATTATCAATAACTGTTGGCAAATGCTGACTTTTTTTTATATCAACTCCTGTATATTACTTGGAGCTAGTGGGTGGACTCTATGCCGTTCCATACATTTCTGTTTTAGACACTCAAAAATAAACGGATAATCTCAATTTTGAGATTGTATTGTTCCTTTGGACATGTGCATAAAGCTCCCAGTGAATTCAAAAGGAATTTTGTGCTTGCAGCTAAGGCACTGTTTGGCATGGCACAACTGTTTCTGGCATGGAGTCACCTTGGGGCTTGTTGGAGTTTTTGCCATTTGTGTATATTTGCCATGTCTGCTATTTCTCACCATGCTTACTAAAAGTGGTTATGACATGGCTCCACAGGCAGCTTGGTCATTTGGGCCTGAAGATTTTGTTCCTCAATCCTGTGACCGTATGCATGTGTGTGCAGCACAAAGATATTTGAATGTTCTTTACTTTCCTCTGTGCAACAGGATTTGTCCTAAGGAAGGAGTAAAAAAAATACTTGGGGCCAAATTATGCCCTCAGTTAACTCTGTGATGCCTCATTGATTTTAGCGGTATCTCATGGATCTAACTGAGAGCAGAATATCTTGGCCTGAGGCCTATAAATGCACGCAGACCACTGTGTTCTTTCATATACTGTGAAAAGTGCCCTGTAATTTAGTCACTGGTTTGGGCCTGCACAGCTTGGCTTTTTAAAAATACAATATAAAGAGCGAAGAATCCTGGTCTCCTTCCCGCCCCCCCCCACCCCCAGGTACTAGTATGACATACAAATATTTGAAAGGTAGCTGAAGACACGTTATTCCTGTCTATCTCTTCTGGGCAAAACTCATTTACTGTTTTTCCTTTTAAACTTTTAGCTCAAGTGACCTTATATACGAATCCCAGCTGTGCATTAGCATTGCTTCGGGATGTGTTTGTATCTTTTGTCTAAAAATACCCAGCCGGTAGGATTCATGATCCATGAAAGCTAATTGAAACAATTTCTCTTCAAGTTTTGGCAAGCGAAGCATGCATTATAAGCATTAATATCTATAAATTGAATTGTTAATGAATCTAGACACTAATAATGAATGCAATTTTGCAGGCTTAACTAGAAACACTAAAATTATCAGGATCTGGAACAGAATTTTCAATCATTTTTGCTTATTAAATAGCAAAGCTATGCTTTTAATAAGCTAATCATTTTTATTTGACCCCATAGGAGTAGCTCAGCTGATTAGAAACAGGTTTCTAAGTGCAAAACAATGTTGTTTTTCTCTCAATGTTTTAACCACTACAGTGCTGAATTTCAGATGGGATACTTGATCTCACAGTTTGTGAGAATGTCTGTGTGAAGCATATGTTTACTCTGCAGCTCTTCCAAAGGACTTTAGTGTAGCCTAGGTCAGTGGTTTTCAAACTTTTTTTTCTGGTGACCCAGTTGAAGAAAACTGTTGATGCATGCGACCTAGCAGAGCTGGGGATGAGGGGCTTGGGGTGTGGGAGGGGCTCAGGGCTGGAGCAGAGGGTTGGGGTGAGGGCTGTGGGGTGAGGCTGGGAATGAGGGGTTCAGGGTGTGGGAGGGGGCTGGAGTGCAGGAGGGGGTCAGGGCTCTAGGCTGGAGGCGCAGGCTCTGTGGTGGGGCCAGGGATGAGGGGTTTGGAGTACAGGAGGGGGCTCTGGGTTTGGGGGACTCAGGGCTGGGGCAGGGGGTTGGGGTGCAGGAGGGGGTCAGGGCTCTGGGTGCAGGCTCTGGGGTGGGGCCAGGGATGAGGGGTTTGGGGAGCAGAAAGGGGCTCTCGGTTTTGCGGGGGACTCAGGGCTGGGGCAGGGGATTGGGGTGCAGGGCTGTGGCACGGGCTTACCTCAGGCGGCTCCCGGTCAGCGGCGCAGCGGGGGTGCTAAGGCAGGCTTCCTGCCTGTCCTGGCACCGCAAACTGCACTGCACCCTGAAGCGGCCAGCAACGAGTCCGACTCCTAGGCGGAGGTGCGTAAATGGTTCCGAGCAGCTCTTGCCTGCAGGTACTGCCCCCCACCAACCTCCCATTGTCCGGGAACCAGCCAATGGGAGTGCGGAGCAGGTGCTAGGGGCAGCATGCGGAGCCCTGTGGCCCCCCAGCCTAAGAGCCAGAACTGCTACTGGCTGCTTCCGGGGTGCAGTGCGGTGTCAGAACAGGTAGAAACTAACCGCTCACGGGACTTTTAACAGCCCCGTCGGCAGTGCCAACCAGAGGTGCCACTACCCAGTGCCTTACATTCCGCGACCCAGTACTGGGTCGCAACCCACAGTTTGAAAACCACTGACCTATGTAGTATGGGCAGTGGCGAGTCACAGCATGGGCTGTCTGCACCCAGCATGTACCATGGGGTCCAAGTGGATTTGTACTTAGGGTAGTTAGCTCATGCCGTCACTTGCTGCTGCCTTTGCTACTGTTCTTAGCATGCTAGCTCAAGAGCTAGTACAGGTGTGTCTACATGAGCTGGGAATCATTCCTCTAGCTCCAAGCGTAGCCATAGCCTTAGTGAGAGCTAGATTTGTGTCTGTGTAGCTAGATTTTCACAGAGCAGCCCATCTAAACAAATGGAGCCTTCTATAAAGGCTTGTTAATGCACAAAATAATAAATGGTACAGATAAGGTAGATTGGGAACTTTTATTTACTCTTTCTTATAATACAAGAACTAGGGGACATTCAAAGAAATTCCAGGTTGGCAAAATCAAAATTTAATAAAAGGAAATACTTTTTCCACACAACATGTAATTAGTCTGTGGAAGTTACTGCTACCTGATATCATCGAGACCAGGAGCTTAGCAGGATTCAAAAAAAGATTAGATGTTTATATGGGTAGCAAGAAGATCCAGAGTTATAATAGTTACTATTTTAACAAATATGAGAGATGTGGAAGGGGTACAGACCTTCTTGGTTTGGTACATAAACCAAATTTCAGCTATTATGGGTTAAGAGGAAACTTTCCCTGGGGGTGGGTTATTCCGTAAGTGCCTGCTGCAAGTTTCTTCTTCTTCTTTGAGTGACTGTCCATACCAGTTCCACTCTCTAGCGGTGCATGCATGCACAATTTGATTCTTTTTGAATAACAATATCCATTTTGGCTGTACCTACTGCCCTCATACCCTCTCAGCTGCCATAGCCCAGGGCGTAAGGGGTAAGGCAGCCTCAATCTTCACTCAGTTCCTTCTTACTGCCCATGGTTCAAGATGGAATGCTGGCAGTCTCCATGTCCCTATGCAACATAGCTACCTCTTCTAGTTTACATAGTTTTGAACCTTCAATCCTAGTTAATATTTAGTTCTTAATTTTAGTTTAGTGTTTATTTGCTTATAGGCTTAAAAACAACAAGGGAGGGAAAAGTAACAGGTCTAACCAGATTTACACCTCATCCCCTACAGAGGGGAACTCCTTCAACATGGCAGCCTTCAGTCACCTAGCTTCAAGAACTGTCCGTCAAACAATGTCCCCATGCCCAGTAATAATGGGCACTATCAATGTCTAATCTGCCTGGCCAAGAGGCACATAAGAACGCTGTTCTGTATGTCACTTGTTCTCCAAGAGAACCTTAAGAATATAGAGGTGAGGCTAAAGTAATTCCTACTGAAGAGATCTCAGTAGCCCCCAGTTTCCATTCACAAGAAGCTTGGGAAAGGATCAACCTCCTCCTGCCTTGCCAGAGCCAGCTGCTGTTCTATGTCTACTTCATGAGTAGCCTCCTCCCATAGACTGCACTCCTCAACAACTTTAGAGAGAGGGAGAAAGGATCATCGCTCTAGTCAAGAATACGGGTGCTGTGCCCCCTCACTGACCCTGAATAAGACACTCAGCACTTCTCCTTGGGCTCCCTCAGCTAAGACCTGTAGTTCAGAGTCTCCTTCCAGTGCTGTGGTACCAATGGTTTCTTTGTCCCACAAGGACTACATTACTTCCAGTACCAGACTGGTGCCATGTGCTCTGGCACCAATCTAGGCGCTGAGACCCTTTGTTTCACCTTTACTCTGGTACTGTGCTCCACCTCTTCAGCCCTTCGCAGTACTGGCTGGCCTGTTCATAGATCTGGTACTGGAGCATCCTCTTCTGGCAGTTTAGAAGGATGTCATTGCCAAGCAGTCACTTGCTGCAGCTCTACCTGACCTGGTACCATGCAAACATAGTACTCCAGACAAGACTGCTCCTCCAACGGAAGAGATCTATTTTTTTCTCATTGTCCTCACCAGAGCTTGCTAGTCCCCTTCTTCGACATTGGTGAGGCCTCATCTGGAGTACTGTGTCCAGTTTTGGGCCCCACACTACAAGAAGGATGTGGAAAAATTGGAGAGAGTCCAGCGGAGGGCAACAAAAATGATTAGGGGACTGGGGCGCATGACTTATGAGGAGAGACTGAGGGAACTGGGATTGTTTAGTTTACAGAAGAGAAGAATGAGGGGGGATTTGACAGCTGCTTTCAACTACCTGAAAGGGGGTTCCAAAGAGGATGGATCTAGACTATTCTCAGTGGTAGCAGATGACAGGACAAGGAGTAATGGTCTCAAGTTGCAGTGGGGGAGATTTAGGTTGGCTATAAGGAAAAACTTTTTCACTAGGAGGGTGGTGAAACACTGGAATGTGTTACCTAGGGAGGTGGTGGAATCTCCTTCCTTAGAAGTTTTTAAGGTCAGGCTTGACAAAGCCCTGGCTGGGATGATTTAATTGGGGATTGGCCCTGCTTTGAGCAGGGAGTTGGACTAGATGACCTCCTGAGATCCCTTCCAACCCTGATATTCTATGATTCTTCAAGTGATTGTATGTGTGCATCACACTCTTGGTGTTTGCTTGTCCCACACACAGGCACCAGAACTTTTCCTGCTGCCGCATGCTGTTATAAAGCACCCAGCTGACCACCAGCCACATCAGTTCCATCTTACCACCCGTGACGGTTGCTGGAATTACTCTTATTGCTTCTGCAAGTACTCTCAGTGGACCACCTCCTCCTTCTACCTCTGCTTCAATGCCTGCCCCACCTAGACATCCAAGGGGTTCTAAGCAGGTGTTTTGATGGGACGCTTGAGGACGCTGTACCAGTTCCCAGGATTTCAGACTCCATTTTTCCTTTGTGTGCAAGCCATCTTTCCCATTTCCTAAGTGCTTGGTCCCTTGTCACCATGGACCATTGGGTGTTGAGCACTGTAGAAGTGGGATACACCCTTAAGTTTATTTCTTCTCCTTCCCACCCTCCCTTCCTGACCCTCTTCAGGGACCTATCTCATGAAGAAATTTTGGTTCAGGAGGCTCAGTCTCCTCTTCAGGTGGGAGCCATACAGGAGTTTCAGCAGAATTTAAGAGGGAAGGGTTTCTACTCCTCTTATTTCATAATCCCAAAAGCCAAGGGAGGTCTCCAAACCTATTTTAGACCTGCTCAACACCTGTCTCAAAAAGATAGTTTTGCATGATCATCCTGGCATCCCTTCTTCTCTCTCTGGATCTTGGAGACCAAGATGCTGCCCTCAGTTTAAGAGATGTGTAATTTCATGTGTCGATATACCAAGGGCACAGAAAGTTCCTCAGATTTGTTGTGAAGTACTTGCATTACCAGTTCATGGTGCTTCCATTCGGCCTGTCTGCAGCTCCTTGGGTGGTCACAAAATGTATGGCCATGATAGCAGCCCTTGACTAGTCAGTCATCCACTACCTAGAATGGATGACTGACTGACTAGTCAAGGGCTGGTCCAAAGCGCAGGTTATAGCCAGTGTTCCCCTCATTCAGTCAGCCTTCAAGACCGTAGGCCTTCTGATCAAAGCAGACAAGTCTATCCTTTGCCCAGTACAGAGAACAGACTTCATAGGGGCTGTGTTGGACTCTACCCAGGCCACAGCGTTCCTCCCAGAGTTGAGATTCCAGTCTATTTGATCTTTCATGGCAGACTTCAAGATTCATCCATCACAACAGCCTGAAACTGTATGAGGCTTCCAGGCCACGTGGCCTTGTGCACATAGGTAGTACAACACGTGAGGCTGCACTTCAGACATGGCTGGCCTCAGTGTACTCGCCAAGCCATCTGCATCTGGACACTGCTCGTGGTACCTTCTCGGCTTCTAATTTCGCTGAATTGGTTGTTGGCTCTGCCCATTGTTTGTGCTCCCGTTCTCTGCCCTCAACCATCAATGGTACATCGATGACTCTGGTTTCAGAGGCATTGGCTTTAGGGTGCGGGGCTCACTAGGGGTCTCTCCAAACTCAGGCACTTTTTGGTCCTCGTCGGAGCTCGCTCTTCATATCGGTGTCAGAGAGCTCAGAGCAATTTGTCTTGCCTATCAGGCTTTCCTACCTCTCATCAGGGGAGAAACCTGTTTGTTCTTACAGACAGCACCTCAGCAGTGTTTTACTCAACAAGCATGGAGGAGTTCACTCTTCCCTGCTTTGTCTGGAAGAGTTCACCTGTGGGAATTCCACATAGCCCATTCAATCAATCTCGAGGATGCAGAATGATCTAGTCACCATGAATGGTCTCATCATCCGGAATAGCTAGGTACATTTTCCAGGAGTGGGGGACTCCCCAAATGCACCTATTTGCAAACAAGTACAAGAGAAAATGTCACCAGTTCTGCTCCCTGCCAGGCCGCAGTCTGGGCTCAGTCACTGACACCTTCCTGCTATCCTGGACAGAAAAGCTTTGCTATGCTTTTCCCCCAGTTCCACTCCTACACAGAGTGCTGCTAAAGATCAAGCAGAAATATGTCTGGGTTAATTCCATTATCTCGGCCAGAAGAGTCAGTTTTTCACCGACCAAAAATAATTAGCTTTGAACTCCAGGAAGTTTCCTCAGTTTTTGTTCCTTGAGATTCCACTGACCTTATGTATACTATCATGTTGTATATATTAGGCATATGGGTATTATCCTATTTTAATGAACATTCTTCTAAAACACAGGCAGATGTAGAATGGCAGTGAAATCCACTTGGTGGTGGTGTGTGTTTGTATGTTGGATAGAGTGAAATAGAGGGTTGACGCTTCTTTCCCACCCCCACTATTTGTCTAAAAGATAGAGTCAAAGGGTATACTTAAAATCTCTAAGTTCAAGGCACAGAAAATAGAAATAATTCAGAGAACAAGAATTCTGAAAATAATTTTGCTAGGACTTGGTACTTCCCTAGCACCTTCCATCTAAGAAGTTCAAAGTAGTCGACATCCTTTAATCTCGAGAGACCATCGGTATGCGCCCCTGAGAGGTAAAGAATTTATTCAGTTGGTCTACGGCAGCCGCGAACATGGCTGAAGAGACCCACTCGAGAGAGACAATCTCTGCCACATCTGTCACATTTAAAGATGATGTTTCGACTAGGGCTGTTGATTAACTGCAGTTAACTCACGTGATTAACTCCAAAAATTAATCGTGATTAATTTTAATCACACTGTTAAACAATAGAATAACAGATGAAATTTGTAAAATATTTTTTGATGTTTCTCTACATTTTTCAAATATATTAATTTTAATTACAGCACAGAATACAAAGTGTACAGTGCTCACTATATTATTATTTTTATTACAAATATTTGCACTGTAAAATGATAAACAAAAGAAATAGTATTTTTCAATTCACCTCATACAAGTACTGTAGTGCAATCTCTTTATCATGAAAGTGAAACTTACAAATGTAGATTTTTTTTTTTTTGGTTCCATAACTGCACTCAAAAAAATGTAAAACTTTAGAGTCTACAAGTCCACTCAGTCCTACTTCTTATTCAGCCAGTCACTCAGACAAACAATATTGTTTACATTTGCGGGAGATAATGCTGCTGGCTTCTTATTTACAATGTCACCTGAAAGTGAGAACAGGCATTCACATGGCGCTTTTGTAGCTGGCATTGCAAGGTATTTACATGCCAGATACACTGAACATGCGAGATATACTAAACATTCATATGCCCCTTCACGCTTCGGCCACTATTCCAGAGGATAGGCTTCCATGATGATAACACTCATTGAAAAAAAAAAGTGTTAATTAAATTTTGACTGAGCTCCTTGGGGGGAGAATTGTATGTCATCTTCTCTGTTTTACCCGCATTCTGCCATATATTTCATTTTATCGCAGTCTTGGATGATGACCCAGCACATGTTGTTCGTTTTAAGAACACTTTCACTGCAGATGTGACAAAACGCAAAGAAGGTACCAATGTGGGATTTCTAAAGATAGCTACAACACTCGACCCAAGGTTTAACAATCTGAAGTGCCTTCCGAAATCTGAGAGGGACGAGATATGGAGCATCCTTTCAGAAGCCTTAAAAGACCAACACTCTAGTGCGGAAACTATGGAACCACCGAACCACCAAGAAAAGAAAATCAACTTTCTGGTGGTGGCATCTGACTTAGATGATGAAAGTGAACATGCGTCAGTATGCACTGCTTTGGATCGTTATCGAGCAGAACCCGTCATCAGCATGGACGCATGTCCCCTGGAATGAGGGTTGAACCATGAAGGGACATATGAATCTTTAGCGCAACTGACACATAATATCTTGTGATGCCAGCTACAACATTGCCATGCGAATGCCTGTTCTCGCTTTCAGGTGACATTGTAAACTAGAAGCTGGCAGCATTATCTCCAGCAAATGTAAACAAATTTGTTTGTCTGAGTGACTGGCTGAACAAGAAGTAGGACTGAGTGGATTTGTGGGCTCTAAAGTTTTACATTTGTTTTATTTTTGAATGCAGTTATTTTTTGTACATAATTCTGCATTTGTAAGTTCATCTTTCATGATAAAGAGATTGCATTACAGTACTTGTATGAGGTGAATTGAAAAATACTTTTTATTTTTTTACAGCACAAATACTTTTAATCAAAAATAAATATAAAATGAGCACTATACTCTTTGTGTTCTGTGTTGTAATTGAAAACAATATATTTGAATATGTAGAAAACATCCAAAAATATTTAAATGATATTCTATTATTGTTTGAGTGTGGTTAATCGCAATTAATTTTTGTAATCGCTTGACAGCCCTAGTTTTGACCCTTTGGGCTCTACCTTCTGTGAGCTGTTTTCTCCTTTGCTAAGCTGGATTGCGTCCTCTCGTAACTCCGGAGACCTTTGTTAAGCTCTTGTTTCCAAAGGCTGCGGTCTTGTGTGATCTTTCCATTTGTCCACATGCAGGTCCATTTCTTTGAGATCTTGCACACATCCTTGACAGTCAATTTTGGGCATCCTTTGGGTCTTTTTCCAGATGCCAATTCGCTGTAGAGGGTGTCCTTTGGGATGCACTCATCATTCATTCAGCACGCATGCTCAAGCCAGCAAAGGCATCTCTGTTTGAGGAGTGTTTGCATGCTGGGTATTGCTGGCCCGTTTGAGCACCTCAATGTTTGTGACTCTGTCCCTCCAGGAGATTCCAAAGATTTGAAGAAGGCAACGCATATGAAAGCTGTTGAACCTCTTTTCCTCATGAGAGTATAAGGTACCTGTCTCGCTCCCATACGTAAGTGTGCTGATAACACACTCAGAATACACCCAGATCTTTGTGTGTTCTGTCAGGTTGTTGTTTTGTCATATCCTCTTGTTCAGTCTAGACATTGTTGTGGCAGCTTTTTCAATTTGGATGTTGAGTTCTGTTTCAGGTGAAAGGTTGACTGAGATAGTGGACCCCAGGTATGTGAACTCGTTCACCGCTTCAAGTTCATAATGGTTGATCTTGATGGAGGGTGCTTCCTCAACTCCTTGACACATTGTTTGTCTTTTTTAGGCTTATAGTAAGCCCAAAGTCTTGGCAGGCTTTGGAAAAACTGTCTATTAGGCTTCGAAGATGAGCTTCTGTGTGGGTTGTCCCTGCTGCATCATCAGCAAAGAGGAGGTATTGGATAAGGGCCTCTTGAGTCTTGGTTTTAGATCAGAGTCTTGCAAGATTGAACAGCTTTCCATCAAATCTTGTGTGCAAGTAGATTCCCTCAGTTGAGGAACCAAAGCTTGTTTCAGCAGCAGGGAGGAGAAGATCCCAAACAGAGCTGGGGCAAGTACACATCCTTACTTGACTCCGCTACGAATCTGGAAGCCTCAGACACTGAGCCGTCATATTGGACTGTGCCATACATGTTTTCATGGAAGGATTGAATCATGGTTAAGAGCTTGAGGGAACATCCAATCTTTTCTAGAAGCACAAATAGTCTACTTCTACTAACAAAGTCAAAAAGCCTTTGTGAGATCGATGAATGCTATGTAGAGGGGCTTTTTTTTGTTCTCTGCATTTCTCTTGTAGTTGTCTCAGCGAGAAGATCATGTCGATAGTAGACCTTTCCACTCTGAAAGCCACATTGTGACTTAGGAGGTCCTTTCCGACCCTGATATTCTATGATTCTATGAAGGGACAGCACCCTGTCATGGTGTAAGCAGGACTTGATGAGTAGTATGTGCTTAGCTAAGTTTAAAGAAAATGGTTTAGAAATCGGTAATGTACATTCTGTTGTGCTGTAATTCTATACTTTAAATGTATGTGGCGGGGTTCAGTGAGTAACTGCGAACTTACTTGATTACAGGATTTTACAAACTCACCTACTGAAGCAGGAAGAGACTGTTGAATCAAGAGGTTTAATAGTTTTGCAGCAAAGAATGGTTGGTGGAGCTTGTATCTGGTATGGGAAGCTCAGAACAAGATGCTTCAGAGGCTTTTTGCTACAGATACAAGCTCCACCAACCATTCTTTGCTCCCAAACTGTTAAACTTCTTGATTCAACAGTCTCTCCCTGCTTTAAAGAGACTTTAAAAGAATCATTTGTGTTGCCATTGAAAAACTCAGACATCTATATCAGTACCTAATTATTATGTTTTTTGCTTTTTGGGGTGGGATAGGCTAAAAGTATGTTGTATAGATTGTAATGAAACTTGTAATAGGGTATTATCCCCTTAAATAGTTTGTGAGCCCTCTAGTGGTGGTCTATGAGTGAGGCCACCAGAGACCAGTAAGAGAAGGTCTCTCATATAGTCAGATCTTACATGTTTGCATATAGTAAATAAACATTTGGAGACAAGAATGGTATCCTAATCCAGGAAGAGAGAGTGGTTGCAGAGGCTGGGTAACAGTGAAACTAAAGAAACTGCACCCTTAACCCTTGGGACTGCAAAGACGCCTTCAGAAGAAGAAGAAACGGTTAAAAATGTCTGTCTGTTTAGGGGAAATGTCCTTGTTTGGTAGAGACTGGTACAGTATATAATAGCTGATGTTATATGTGAGTGGAGGGGGGAAGGTGGTGGTATTACTGAGTGAAATGGGAGCTAAAATTTATATCCTGCGCCAAAGCCAGATACCTCCTATTAAATCAGCAGACAAAACATTTGCAGAGATTGGTGATTTTGTAGAATTTCCATGATCCCCAGGACCTCTGGGGATTGCACAGCATTTCTGTTTTTATAAATTGAATGAACAAGAAAATGAAACAATTCCTGAATATGTAGCTGAATTGTCACACTCCCCGTCAGTACCCGGCCCAGACTGGGGAAGTAATGATCCAACTAGCAGATCAAATTCAATGATGAAGCCTGATCACGTGCCACCTGAGGCACATTGCGCATACACTAAAAAGAAGCTGACTTAAGAAATTTAACAGTTCGGAGAGATGATGCATTAAGGGACTGGTTAGTGCGCAGCACGCAAAATGGAGCAACCCAAAAATAGTTATGATGGCGGCTGATTTTTACTGTAAAACATGCCCTATACATTTGCTGTATCAATGGAGATAGCTACTAAAGATCTCAGTGAGCTGCAACACTGCCATAGAATCTGTGCAGCTGATAAACTGTGGGTCAAGGAGAAAGAACAACATGGAAAACTCTAATATCTCTACACTGCACAATTAATCTGG
Source organism: Natator depressus (assembly GCF_965152275.1). Lineage (NCBI taxonomy): Eukaryota > Metazoa > Chordata > Testudines > Cheloniidae > Natator > Natator depressus. The sequence continues at coordinate 42,645,935 of NC_134245.1, forward strand.
GCTCTTAGCTGGGGTTTAGCCTTAACCCACCCACCCCACCGTTTTGAGGTGCTTTAAAGTCAGGCAAGTTTTCCCAGTTGGGAGTGCAGATTAGATTAGAACCCAGGCTCTGCTTTAAGTCCGTCTGGAACCTGCTCACTTTGCAGTGAGGATGCACATTCAACTGCTGATAGTTCTCTAATGCCCTTCCCATTATGCCCCCCCCCGCCACCAAAGGATGGACAAGTTCCCCTGTGGTTGATGAGGAGGGAATCCTAGAGTGTCTCAACACAATGAACCATGAGATGTGTCTCTCTGGGGGCATAAGTGAGTGCTGAAACAGCGAGGGCAGAGTAATGAGGGTAGGGCTTTGCCATGGAGATGCTCACACCTGGGCTAGGCTAACCCAGGTGCTCATACCACCGGAGTTAACTGTGCAGTGTAGAAATAGCCTAAGGGCTCGTCTTTAACTGTAACTGCTAACTCGAATTTCACTGAATGCAGCTGATGACGCTCATGAAAGCTTATGCTCAAATAAATTTGTTAGTCTCTAAGGTGCCACAAGTCCTCCTTTTCTTCTTACTACACTTGAGTTACTCCACTCTAACTAACCTCGCTTGAATCAGAGTGGCCATGCTGTGAAACAATGCTGGAGCTACAGGGAGTAATTGGATTAGGAGCTGATCAATTGTGCTGATTTGAGTTTGTAGCCTATAGCTGCATCCCCTTGGATGCTATCTAGAGCATCAAGAGTACTCAGACTTCAGCCCATTCCCCACCTCCCACCCCTGAGGCGAGCTAGCTCATTTAAGGCACCACTTAAGTCAAGCTAGAGATTTTTGTGTATGAACAGGAGTCAGGTTAGAAGCAGCACTTGAGTTAGACCTGGCACTAACATCCGAGTGACGACAAGCCAAATACTGTGTTCTTTCACTGTGTGAAGTTGGTCTGCAATGTAAATGATTATTGGTTTAAGGATAAACCCTATAGAAAAGTTTCAGAGTAGCAGCCATGTTAGTCTGTATTCGCAAAAAGAAAAGGAGTACTTGTGGCACCTTAGAGACTAACAAATGCTCAAATAAATTTGTTAGTCTCTAAGGTGCCACAAGTACTCCTATAGAAAAGGTAACAGATTGGGGAACAGAAATGTGCAGGTCAGTGCAAAAAGCACAGACATCACCTCACAACAGCATACCTGAATGTTTAAGATTCATCAGTTTTCAGATGACAAGACGGAGTCCACTGAGAATGCTGTAACATTTCTACAACTGTTTAATTTAGATGATAATAAGCAAAGTGTTGTTTGGATTCCTTTACAAGTGGAAGAAGTAAGATTAAAAGTGGGGGTTGATACCGGTTCTGCTGTGTCTGCGATTTCACAGCAGTATCAGAGGCTACTTAAAGAGGTGAACTTGCAGAATACCTCAGTGCTACTAAAAACATATACAGAGAAAATCCTCATTCCTTCAGGTGATATTACAGTTGAAGGTAACATAACTATAAACAGCCTATGCAAAACTTCTGTTGCAAAGCAGTGCGTACTTCATTATTTGGTAGAGAATGGCTGAGAGATTCAGGTAGACTAGGAAAGCATAAAATCCCTATAGGTTTAAAAATAAAATTGTCAACTCCAGCACAAAATAGAAATCACCTGAACTTTTGAAGAAGGCAGCCGATGTCTTTCAGGATAGTAATGGAACCTTAAAACATGTGAAAGCAAAAATTGTGCTTGAAGAGGGAGCAATTCTAAATTTTTTTCAAAGCTTGTTCAGTATCTTTTGCAATATGGCCAAAGTGTAGAGACAGGATTTCAGCATTTATAAGGTTCTGCAACTTGATCCAAGGTTAATGGGGGTGCATGGAACATCCCTATAATGCCAGTAATGAAAAAAGAATATGGTCATCTAGATCTGTGGTGATTTCAAGATTACCATTAACTCAGTATTGGATGCTTTACCTAGAATAGGGTATATTTGCCTCCGAGCTGGTGGTGTTCCTCCAAGATCTTCCTTACCCAAGCCTATCTGCGAATGGAGATTGAAGATGGTGACAAGAAGTACCTCACTATTAACACACACACTAGAATATGCTAGTGTAACAGGCTGTTGTTTGGAGTAGCATCACACCTGCTTTTTGGTAGCAAGCCATGAAAATAAGTACCAGAATATTCCTGACACTGTTATTTAGATTATTGAGAGCCAATGATGAGAACCTCCAAAAGGTATTTGCACAGCTGAATACGGTCTTAGAGCAAACATAGGGTTTCAGTTGTTTGTCAAAAGAAATTATATCAAATGCGTCATATACTATGATGCCACAAATGGATTAGTGGAAAGATTTATCCAGACATACAAGCAAGTGATTTGTACTATGGCTCTGGCTAAACATAGGGTACAGCACAAGACTGCAAATTTTCTGTTGGTCTATCAAAATGCATTCCATGCTACTACAAATGGGACACAGCAATGTAGTTTATGGGATGTAACTTCAGGTCTCACCTGGAGTTATTAAATCTTGCTCCATAGAGGGACATTTTTGAGAAACAATGTGATCAAATGGCCACAAATCACCACCTCCAGCTGTACTGTTTTCATGTGGGAGAAGGAGTCTTAGGGCATATATGTTTCAACCAGCAGTAGGTCAGCACACAAAAGGGAACTTTTAGTGTGCAGCATCAGAGTTCACACAGACAGTGTGCAGCACCCGGGAGGGATGTAGATTTACATCCCATCGTGCTGTGCACTAAATCATTGTTTAGACAAACCCTTAGTAAGAGAAGAGTGTGTTAATTCATGGAAACATGGAGTGACTTGTGTTTCAGAATGGTCCTCTGCTTTATCAGAGAAAAGAGACACTGAGCATGTCTTGGAGAAGATATAGATAAACCAGTTTTTAAGCATTAGTTCCACAGGATGTTTAATACCAGTGACATCTGTTGAAAATACTGAACCTACGGTACAGCTGCAGTGACCTGTGATAGTACCAGAGAGCCTCATGCCCTGTTTCTACAAGTGACCTTAACATATGAGTCAACAGTGTAACACTGTTGCAAAAAAAGCAAACATCATTCTGGGATGTATTAGCAGCAGTGTTGTAAGCAAGACATGAGAAGTAATTCTTCTGCTCTATTCCACACCGATTAGGCCTCAACTGGAGTATTGTGTCCAGTTCTGGACACCACATTTCAGGGAAGATGTGGACAAATTGGAGAAAGTCCAGAGAAGAGCAACAAAAATGATTAAAGGGCTAGAAAATGTGACCTATGAGGGAAAATTTTAAAAATTGGGTTTGTTTAGTCTGGAAAAGAGAAGATGGGGGGAGATAATGGTTTTCAAGTACATAAAAGGTTGTTACAAGGAGGAGGGAGAAAAATTGTTCTCTCCTCAGAGATTAAGTAGGACAAGAAGCAATGGGCTTAAATTTCAGCAAGGCAGGTTTAGGCTGGACATTAGGAAAAACTTCCTAACTGTCAGAGTGGTTAAGCACTGGAATACATTGCCTAGGGACGTGAAATCTCCATCATTGGAGATTTTTAAGAGCAGGTTAGACAAACACCTGTCAGGGATGGTCTAGATAATACTTAGTCTTGCCATGAGTGCAGGGGACTGGACTAGATGACCTATCGATGTCCCTTTCCAGTCCTATGATTCTATGAATCAACAATTAGGGTGAGAATTTGCTAGTCATATCCAATCTCTTTAGTATACTAAGCTTAGATTGCGTTTTTGTTTATTTGCTAGGTAATCTGCTTTGATCTGTTTGCTATCCCTTATAATCATTTAAAATCTATCTTTTGTAGTTAATAAACTTATTTTTGCTTTGTCTAAAACCAGTGTGTGGGAGTCATAACTGGGGGCGGAAAGCTGTTGTATATCCTTCTCCACATTGAGGGAGGAGGTGAATTTCATGGACTTATGCTCTGTGCCGCACAAGATGGTATAAGTGTAGGGGGGTGGAGTAGATCGCAGTGCATCATGGGTGCAGGTTCAATGTCCCGTGATGCAGTTTTTTCCATCCCATCATTCCATGGGACTTTTTTCAATGGCCCCTGTTTACTGTGCACCCACCATCTCTGTCTGAAAGGATGAATCCTGCTTTCTACTGTTGTGGTCACTGTTATGAATACATCGTGGATGTTCATGCAGTATATCATGAACTCCCAATCTGAACAGAAATCAGAGTTGGCTGACCTGCAGTGTGCCATGGAAAGAAACAACAGCAGATTACTTCTGGCATTCATGGAGCAGCTGAACATAGTGGACTATCACTTTTGGGCTCGGGAAACAAGCACTGAGTGGTGGGGGGTCACATTATTATGCAGGTCAGGGATGTTGAGCAGTGGCTGCAGAACTTTTGGATGCGTAAAGCCACCTTCCTGGAACTGTGTGTGGCGCTTGCCCCAGCTCTGTGATGCAAGGACAACCAAATGAGAGCTGACCTCTCGGTGGAGAAGCATGTGGTGATCACTGTGTGGAAGTTGGCGACTCCAGACTACCACCAGTCAGTCGCTGGTCACTTTGGAGTCGGAAAGTCGACCGTTGGGGCTGTGTTAATGCAGGTGTGCGGGATCATTAATCACATCCTGCTATGAAGGATTGTGATTCTTGGTAATGTACGTGAAATAGTGGATGGCTTTGGGGCAGTGGGATTCCCTAAATGTGGCGGGGTGATAGATGGCATGCATATCCCATTTTTGGCCCCGGACCATCTTGCAATGGAGAACATTAATAGAAAGGGCTACTTCTCTATGGTATTGCAGGCACTTGTGGATCACCGCACGTGTTTCACTGACATCTACACGGGGCGGTCTGGGAAGGTGCATGACGCATGCATCTTCAGTAACACCGGCTTGTACAGAAAGCTTCAATCAGGGACTTTCTTTTCAGACCAGTAGATTCCAGTAAGTGATGTTGAAATGCTCACAGTGATCCTGGGAGACCCAGCGTACATCTTAGTCCCTTGGCTCATGAAGCCTTACACGGGAAACCTGGATAGCTGTAAGGAGTGATTCAATAATAGGCTGAGCAGGTTGTGATAGGGTCAGGCCAGATGGCTACAGGAGAGTAATAGAAGGCAGATATATTAGCCCAGGTTAAGTAGGTCCTTTTTCCCTGGGTAAGGTAACAGGGACGGTTCCAGAACAATCAGGAACCTTCTGGAAACAATTAAGACAGACAGGCTGATTAGAACACCTGCTGCCAATCAAGAAGCTGCTAGAATCAATTAAGGCAGGCTAATCAGGGCACCTGGGTTTAAAAAGGAGCTCACTTCAGTTTGTGGTGCGCGTGTAAGGAGCTGGGCGCAAGAGGTGCTAGGAACTGAGAGTGAGAATGCATACTGTTGGAGGACTGAGGAGTACAAGCATTATCAGACACCAGGAGGCAGGTCCTATGGTGAGGATAAAGAAGGTGTTGGGAGGAGGCCTTGGGGAAGTAGCCTAGGGAGTTGTAGCTGTCGCACAGCTGTTCCAGGAGGCACTCTAGACAGCTGCATTCCACAGGGCCCTGGGCTGGAACCCGGACTAGAGGATGGGCCCGGGTTCCCCCCAAACCTCCCAACTCCTGGTCAGACACAGGAGGAGTTGACCTGAACTGTGGGTTCACGAAAACGGCCAAACTGAGGGCTGCAGTGAAGCTCCAAGGCGAGCAAATCCACCAATAAGCGCAAGACCCGCCAAGGTAGAGGAGGAACTTTGTCACAAGGTGCAGAATGATGGTAGAATGTGCCTTTGGCAGATTAAAAGCACGCTGGTGCTGCCTTTATGCCAGGTTAGAACTAAATGAGGAAAATTCACATGGTCATAGCAGCCTGCTGTGCACTTCATAATATTTGTGAGGCTAAGAGTGACAAGATTCCCCAGGATGGAGCATGAAGGCGGATCGCCTGGTGGCTGATTTTGAGCAGCCAGATACCAGGGCTATTAGAATGGCACAACAGGGAGGTATTTGAATAAGGAAGGCTTTGAGACAACATTTTGACCATGAACACCAGTAATGTGTCTTTCTGTACAACGCTCTGCCATGCTTTGTTAATTTACTGTCTTGCATGAAAATTCTGATGGTTCCTGACTGGGATTTGTAGTCAGCAAATGATCAAATTGCCAGTATGTATAAAAAGTTCCTCAGAAGTACTGTAATTCAAATTTTGAGTTTGAGGCTCTCAACCTAAAGGTAGCTTTAATCTTCCATAAAAAGAAAAGGAGTACTTGTGGCACCTTAGAGACTAACAAATTTATTTGAGCATAAACTTTCGTGAGGTACAGCTCACTTCATCGGATTCATGTAGCTCACGAAAGTTTATGCTCAAATAAATTTGTTAGTCTCTAAGGTGCCACAAGTACTCCTTTTCTTTTTGCTGATACAGACTAACACAGCTGCTACTCTGAAATCTTTCATCTTCCATGAAGCTGAGTATTTTCTAGATAAATTTAAATTCATATATACATTTTCTGGATTATTTGTGACACACAGAGATAATCCTGGGAGGGGAGATCACACGTGCTGAGCAATAACCAGGATAAGCCACAAATGTTTGTCTTGGAGCTAATATTTGTGGAGTAGCTCAAGTTAATGGACAATAAATTAACTAGAGTTAAACTCTAGTGTACACAAGCCCAGATTAGGTTGAAATGTGCTGCTGTAGCTCCAAAGTGTAGACCGGGGTGGCCAACCGGTGGCTCCGGAGCCGCATGCAGATCTTCAAAAGATAATATGCCGCTCTTGCCAGGAGCCAACTCTGGGGAAAAAATGGTGGGTGCTCAGCACCCACCAGCAGCACTATTAGTCACCCGCCCCTCCCCCAGCACCTGCCAGTAAAACCCTCCCACCCATCATGATCAGCTGTTTCGCGGTGTTGCAGCTGCTCTGGGAGGGAGTGGGAGGAGTGAGGACATGGCACCCAGCCCCCCTCCCCCTCCCTCTCCCTCTCCTAGTGCCTCCTGCCACGATCAGATGTTTTGCGACGTTGTGGCAGCTCTGGGGGGAAGGGGAGGAGTGAGGACACGGCGCCCAGCCCCCATCCTTCCCCCAGGGTCTCCTGCCACAATCAGCTGTTTCGCAGCATTGAGGAGGCTCTGTGGGGGAGGGAGGAGAGCTGGGTGCCATGTCCTTGCTCCCCACCAGAGCTGCCGCAACACCGTGAACAGCTGATAGTGGCAGGTGGGAGGCGCTGGGGGAGCGAGGACCTGGTGTGCAGCCTCTCTCCACCAATGCCACCTCCTCCGTCCCCTTGCCTGCTGTCCCCCATGATCAGCTCATTCGCGCCGGCAGGAGGCTCTGGGACGGGGAGGAGCAAGGACTTGGCTGACTGTGGGAGGGTGGAATGGGGTGGGAAGAGGTGGGTTGGAGGTGGGTCAGGAAGAGGCAAGGTGGGTGTGGGGACTTGGTGAAAGGGGTGGAGTGGGAGGTGGGGCCTGGAGCAGAGCCAGAGGTTCAGCGACCTCTGGCTGGAGCCTGTGTCTCCTTGAATAAAGTACACAGTGACTACTAGCTGGTGTGGAAATTTTTAATCAAAATTTTTCTTACACCATCTAACAACGGAAGGCAAGTGCAAACGGAAAAGAAAATACACAGATGAAAATCGAGGCTTCCAACAGGATTGGGAGAATAAGTGGGTAAGGCCATGTGTCTTCTTTGTCAGACATGTATCTCTCAGTTCAAATCTTCAAACTTGGAGCGTCATTTCGCTTCTAGCCATTCGCATATGGATCAAGAATTCCCACTGAAAACTTTGAAAAAACAAACAGATGTAGAAGCCCAGTTCTTCACCAGATTTGCCAATGGATCGCAGACTGTAACGTTAACATCCTATTATGTGGCCTGGCACATAGCCCGTGCAAAAAAGCCCTACTCTGAAGGCGAGTTTATAAAAATGTGCCTACTGATGTGATTTCAATCCCGTCACCAGAGAACGAGAATCTACAGAAGAAAATTTCTGGCCTACAGCTTTCATGCCACATAATAGAACGCAGAATCTCCAACCTGAACAGTGACATCGAATCACAACTGAATTTGCAACTTCAGCAGTGTGAGTGTTTACATAAGAACATAAGAATGGCCATACTGGGTCAGACCAAATGTCCATCCAGCCCAGTATCCTGTCTACCGACAGTGGCCAATGCCAGGTGCCCCAGAGGGCGTGAACCTAACAGGTAATGATCAGTGATCTCTCTCCTGCCATCCATCTCCATCCTCTGATAAACAGAGGCTAGGGACACCATCCTTACCTATTCTGGCTAATAGCCATTAATGGACTTGCCTCCATGAATTTATCCAGTTCTCTTTTAAACCCTGTTATAGTCCTAGCCTTCACAACCTCCTCAGGCAAGGAGTTCCACAGGTTGACTGTGCGCTGTGTGAATGCATCCGATGAAGTGAGCTGTAGCTCACAAAAGCTTATGCTCAAATAAATTGGTTAGTCTCTAAGGTGCCACTAGTATGCCTTTTCTTTTTCCTTTTATTTGTTTGAGCATCGCTTTGGATGAGTTGTCCGATGTACAGGATAAACCTCAATTATCCGTATTTGTCTGGTCTGTGTCTGACGGCTGTGTTGTAAGGGAAGAACTCCTGGATATTGTGCCACTAAAGGACAGAACTCGTGGACAAGATCTAAAGGAGGCATTGATGATGTTAGTTTCAAAACACCCCTTTCCTTTACAGAAGCTCACTGCCATTGCAACAGATGGGGCTCCATCCATGTGCGAATCTGTGAATGAATTCGCAAGGCTTTGTAAGTCTGATGAGAGCTTTCCCGAATTTTGGACATTTCACTGTATTATTCATTGGGAGCAACTGGTATCTAAAAATCTCAAAATTGATCACGTCACAAAATCTGTCTTGCACACTGAATGCATTTGAGCAAATGAAATTCACAATCACAGATAATTTCAAAATCTAATTGAAGAACTGGATGAAGACGACTTTCCTGCCAATTTCCCATTTCACTGCGCAGTTCAATGGCTCTCAAGAAGTAAAGTTATTTCCCATTTTTTTGAGCTCCTGGAACCAGTAAAATTGTTTATGGAGGAGAAGCACAGAATACAACCTGAGCTTACAGATCCTGCTGGGTCCTAGACCTGGCATTTCTTGCAGACATGTTGCTGCATTTGGATAAACTAAACGTGGACTTAAAAGGAAAATTCCGGTTGCTGTCTAGTCTAGTGCAAAGTGCATTTGCGTTCCTGAACAAACTGCAGTTCTTTCACAGAGAAATGCTTGAGGGAGAGCTGACACGCTTTCCCTCAATATCACAACTTCCAGCCAGATCAAAAGAAGATGCAGCAGAACCCCTAAAATGGAGCACAACTAGATATGTGAGTATGATTAAAGATCTGAAGGACAGTTTTGAGGGAAGATTCCAAGATTTGCAGCAGAAAAGACCTCAATCAGATTTCTGATTGACCCTTTTAGTGCTGAAGCTGATTGTCTGAAGCTCCCTTTAGTCACTGATAAAGCAATATCCCGGATGGAAATAATAGAACTTCTGAAATCTGTTCAGAAGACAGAGGTGACCCATACTTTCTGGAAATCTGTACCAAAGGATAAATACCCTAACATCAGAGGTGCAGCCCTAAAATTAATCTTGATGTTTGCCTCGACCTATCTTTGTGAATCTGTTTTCTCAACACTCAAACATGAAATCCAAGCACCGATCCGTTTTGACAGACAGATACTTAAGAGAACTGTGTAAGCACAACTGAACACAAACCAAACTTCAAGGGAATTGTTGAAATCAAAGATTGCCAGAAGTCCCACTAAGTAAAACATTAAGACAAGTTGTTGTTGTTATCGTTAACTATACATTATAAATACATAATAAATATACATTATCAAATTATATAATGATTGTGTGTGCATATATATATATATACACACACACATATACATATATGTATAGAATCATTACACAATACTGTGCCTCTTTGGCAACGTACATTGGAAATTTCTGGCTTCTTCTCAGGCTCAGGTTGGCCACCCCAGTGTAGATGCTTCCTCAATTGATAGAAGGTTTTTTTCCATAGATGTAGTTAATCCATCTCTGAGAGAGACAGTACCTTCTTCTGTCAACCTACCTGTATCCACATCAGGGGTTAGGTTGATTTAATTACATCACATAGGTGTGAAATTTTTCATAGCCCTGAGCGACTTAACTAGGTTGATCTAATTTTGAAGTGTAGACTAGGCCTTAGTATCTGAAAGCATCAGAACACATATCACCTATTCTATACCACATTCTGCACCACCTGTTCCCACTTAATGTACTTGAGCCATGAAATCTTCAAAAAGTGAGAGCAAATAAATAAACTTTAAAAACAACTAAACCCTGCAATGATTATGATGTGTACTAGCCTTATTGGCCTGAGCAACAGCATGATCTGAATTCCATATGCAGTGTTATTGTAGCCATGCTGACTGAAAAAGAGCTCTGTGACTCTTGAAAACTTGTCTCTCTCACCGAAAGAAGTTGGTCCAATAAAAGATATCACGTCGCCCACCTCCTCTGACTTTTGTCACTTTGTGTTCCTTCTCCTCGCCCTCTTTGTGTGTTTATGATCCTCATTTGTTGTCATGTTGAATTTAGTTTGTAATCTCTCTGTTGCTGGGACCCTGGTATACTCACTAGCGAGCGCCACATCTTTGGTAACTTGTTCGTAGAAGAAATTTCTTGCTATCAATTGGAAGTTGGCTTATGCTCAGAAGCATGAAGCTTTAGTTTCCTATCAAAGTATTGTGTAGTTTTCTTTTAAATCCCTATTAACTTTGGATGTTTTCACTATCAGTATAAATGTCCAATCCACTTTTGAATCCTGCTAATGATATATTGCAGCCAAGAGCTGAGAAGGCTAATTATGCGTTGCATAACTGAACTTGTAAGACATATCAGGAAACCTCCCATCCCCTATGCTTCTACCACATCTCTTTTTACTAAACACACCAAAAACATAGAGCAGGGAAACCAAAAGTGGACATAAAATTATCTTCTAATTTGTAATTTTGGAGCTATATATTATTATTCATCCTGCTGAGCACTTAGCAATACAAGTATGCTTAGAGACTTTCACAAAAAAAAGAGGAAGAGATTCCTTCCCCAAAAATCTTAGGATGAATACAATGTGATTAAATTCTGTGCACATTAGAGGGAATAATTTGACTCCTCCTATACTTTATTGGGTTCTAAATTAACTGTATCAATTCAGAAAAAGACTTGGGCATCACTGTGGACAGATCAATGTAGATCTTTGCCCAATGTGCCGTTGTTTTCAAAATATCACACAAAATATGAGGATGGATCAGGAATAGGATAGAGAATAATACTGAAAATATTTTGCCATTCTATAAATTAACAGTATGCCCTCACCTAGAATGTTGAATTCAGTTATGGTCACACCCATCTCAAAAGATTTTTTTGTGGCATTAGAGGAGGTTCAGAGATGGTGATAAAAATGATTACGGACATGGAAAAAGTCATATCAAGAGAGAATGAAAGGACTGGAACTCTCTGGCATAGAAAGGAGACAAATAAGAGGGAAGATGATAAAATACAAAATAATAAATGTATAGGTAAGGTAGATAGGATGAATAAAAGTTCCCATTCTCATAATACAAGAACAAGTGGGCATTCTATTAAATTCAAAAGTAGCAAACTCAGAACTAATAAAAGGAAACGTGTGTTCACACAATGCACAATTAGCTGGCAGAATTCACAGCTATAAGGTGCAGGGCCATCCTTACCCATACGCAAAGTACACAGCTGCGTAGGGCACCAGGAAATTTGGGGCAAATTTCCTGGTGCCCTGCGCAGCTGCGTACTGCTCCAGCCCCTGCTCCAGCTCCTCCCGCCCCTCCCTATTCCCAGCCCCGCCTTTTCCCGCCCCTGCTCTGCCCCAGCCCTGCCCCCACTCCCCTGAAGAGTGCAGCAGGGCTGGGCCTGCTCTCACCGGTGGCAGGAAGTGCAGTGACCCGGCTCCAGCCGCACCGCCGTTGAGTGCTGGGGAGTGGTTCCTCCCTTCCCCCCAAGCCAGCCCCACTCCCTCCATGGAGGCCTGGGGCTCCACACACACACACGCACACACACACCCCCTGTGGGGGGGCTGCGTAGGGCCCCAGAATTGCTAGCCACAGCCCTCACAAGGTGTCATTTAGGACAAGAGATTAGTGGGATTCAGAAAAAGATTAGACATTTATATGGGTAATAGAAAGATCCAGAATTGTTAGAGTACGCTTATAAAAATACAATAACTTTGGAAGGGTTACAAATCCTTCTGATTTAGGGCATAAACTCTCTTATAAAGTATTTTGGGATCGGAAGAAACTTACCTGAGGGCAGGATATTACATAGCTACCTGCTGCAAAGTTTCTCTTATCAACCACTGGTGTTATTAGCCATTGATGGAAACAGGACACTGGACTAGATTGACCACTAATGTGCTTGTCTGACAATTCCTATGTACTAGAAGATTCAGTGATCTTACACAAACCTGTGAAACAGAAAGACAAAATCAGCGATCTCAGAAGACGAAATTGCTGAAGAACCTGCAGTAGGACCCCCGACATTTTGCTTCTAATGTAATTGTGTATATTTTGGAGTGATTGTGGCTGTAATGGGCCGCAGGGACCCAGATAATAAAATTATATTTTAAAGTAGTGACTTATCATTTATTCCATACACAATTCCTTATGTGGAGATATTTTCCGTGTCTTTTATCATCCGACTAGGCTTACTTGGTTGAAACATCCTGTGCAAGGAATTAAACTATTGCCCTTTTCTCCTCAAAAAGAAGAGGTAGGAGATACAGATATATACTTTAAAAGCCAGCATAGTAAATTTATTCACAAGAGGAATACACATACATGCATTTTTGAGAATTGCAGGACCTGTTAGTATATATTGTTTCACAGCATGTCTATAGCTAGAGCTGTGGAATAAGTAGGCAGGTTTCTGGGCAAGTTCCTGACACCAGCTGTGCCTTAGTCATACAGAAGAGGGTCATCCCTAAAGATGTAAGAGGAGGAGGATTTTGCTGGGCTTTCTTTTCTTGACAGTGTCATGGCACCATGAGTTTTGGTTCTGTAAACGGTATTGTTTGGTAAAGTGAATAGGTGGTTGAGACCTGGTTTTTATAAGAATGCATTTTGCCAGCAAGGTTTTGAAAGTGTAGGACATACCAGCATTGGCTCTGTTTTTATAGCTTGTTCTATCTTCCTGATTCAGAACCTACAGTCTGCTCTCCTGCAATGTGGTAATGAGATCTAGGATAATAATGTCAGGGTATATCTGAACAATTGGATTAAAGGAAGCCCTTGGTATAGGACAAAGATTGGTGTAACATACATTGGACCATATGACCAAATGTTAGCCAATTCCCCAGGGACAGCCCTTGTACTCCTAGCAAGGTTTAACAGATTGCTTTTGGCTTTTCTCACAATCAGCACTTTGTAGTTAATATTTTAAAATGTTTGGAAAACACAACATAACAAAGGTTAAAGGTGTTACCTTTAATTGGACTAAATTTAAAAAAATTAATATTGGGAAGTTTTCTCCTAGTTTCCTTTCTCTGTCATTGACCTGATGATGAGAATACTTTGCACTGTTCTGGAGCTTGCCTTGTTTTTAGAATAGGAGATTTCAACCAGGAAGCAAAACTAGGAAAAAAGACTTGTTGATAAAGCAGCTACTATATGAGGGGTGGGCAAACTTTTGGGCCTGAGGGCCACTGGGTATGGAAATTGTATGGTGGGCCATGAATGCTCACATAATTGGGGGTTGGGGTGTGGGAGGGAGTGAGGGCTCCAGCTGGGGGTATGGGCTCTGGGGTGGGACCAGAAATTAGGAGTTCAGGGTGTGGGAGGGGGCTCCAGGCTGGGGCAGGGGATTGGGACGCGGGAAGGGGTCAGGGGTGCAGGCTCTGGGCGGCACTTTCCTCAAGCAGCTTCCGGATGCAGCGGCATGTCCCCTCTCCAGCTCCGAATCGGAGGCACAGCCAGGTGGCTCTGTGCATTGCCCAGTCTGCAGACACCGCCCCTGCAGCTCCCATTGGCCCCATTTGCTGGCCAATGGGAGCTGTGGGGGCAGCACTTGTGGCGGGAGCAGCGTGTGGAGCACCCTGGCTGTCCCTACACATAGGAGCCAGAGAGGGGACATGCCACTGCTTCCGGCAGCTGTGCGTCGCAAGCCCCCGACCCTGCTTCCTGGCAGGAGCTCAAGGGATGGATTAAAACGTCTAAAGGGCCGGATGCAGCCCCTGGGCCATAGTTTGCCCACCCCTGTACTATATGCCCACTGTTTCCTTCTTTCTTTTGGTAAGAGTAACTATTGACAAAATCTGAGTAGGAATAAGACCTTCTCCTTCTCTGTCTGCCTTTGTCATCTGTCTGTTGCTATGAGGCATAGCTCCAGTTGTCCTGAGTGGCGTGCAAATGTAGAAAATTTCTTTAATTTGCAGTTGTTGGTAATAGTATTATTATTAACCCTTTTCATTATGAAACATGTACCCAGTTTTGAAATCTTGGATCTTCCACTACTACTGCAGAAATTATATTGATGCCAAACATGTAAGATTTTTGCCTTTTGGAGACTATGCTAGGTCTTTATTAAAACCTCACCAGGAAGAAGTTGGTGTATGGATTTATGTTTAATTAGAACATGCTATACATTTTTTTTTAAATGGGCTTTTTCGACAGGATATTCCAGTTAATACTATAATTTATGTGTGTGTGTGTTTTTTTTTCTTGGTATGAAGCCATCACATAGTTCTAAATTGTTGTGGTGGAATTTGTATGTCATTTAAAATCTAACCTGAGACACAATGGAGTCACATCTGCTTGCTTTACTGCCCTGGATTACTTTGTGGATGTTGCTTTTTTTCCTCTCCTGTTGGTTCTGCAGAGCTGATACAGTTATTGGAGAGTGAGCTGGATTATTTTGTGGCTCAGTCATCATCATCCGAGTTGTTAACTAAATTATGATTGCAGAATGTGTGTCACTTGTGGTGTCACAGAACACAAAAGACTTTTAGATTCCAGGTTGAAACTGCAGAGCTAGCAGGTGGAAAAATCATCTTTTGGCTTATAAATTGAGCAAATTTGCTCTGGAAGTTATTAAGACACAGTAAACTGGGACCTCAAGATACTTTTATTACTGTATCACTTATCAGTATATAATCACGTTTTAAGAAATAATATTATCTACTTCTTTTGCAAGTCTGATTTTTCTCCTTCTTTTCACTTTGTCTTCTCATCTCCCTCTTGCACCTTTCTTTTGTCTCTTGGGCTAGAGTTGCACCAAAACCTTAGATATTCACTTCTGTGAATTATGCCTGAGCTTTTGCTTCTCAGGCATGCTGATCTTACTTTTCCTGTTCTTAAATTCTTTATTTTTGCATCTAGAATCTCTCCAAAACATACAAACCATGTTTGTTTGTTTGTTAGCAGAGAGTTCTGCTTGACAGCCATTTTAACAATTTTTCCTTTTTTCTTGCTTAACAGACCTTAGAGTAGAATGAATAATGAATATTATAGGCCTATCTGGGGCTGTGAGATGATAGAAGAATTAGAGATTTATACATTAATTAATAGAAATGACATCCCAGAGTCAAAATCAGCAGAGACCACAACAAACATTAGTAGAATATTTCCCTTGAAAATTCCTTCTCAAACACAGTGTTCTACCATTTTCTGACAAAGTCAGGTTGAAGACATCTAAGTCCATCTGACATTACATTATCCTCCCTGCAGTCTTTTGTACTCTTTGCTCTATATTCTGCTGCATTGGAATCCCTGTAGGCTCTTGTGTTCCATATCAAGTGAGTGTGTGGTTTTGTGTTACTTGTTTGAAAGTGTTCAACAGTGGAAGAGTGTTTCTAATAACCAAATGTTTCTTCTTGAGTGTATGCATATGTAGGTGTATATTAGAAAAACTCCCTCAGCTCTTTGCAGAGAATTTTTTCCAAAGAAGTCAGTTTAAACATGTTCTTTCAGGCTTTCTGCACCAAGAAATGGGCGAGTACTCAAAGTGTGTTGATCAAACATAACACATTCTTGAAGAATCCCTGAAAACACATTGCACAAGTTTCCTTGCATGGAAAGAAACAAATCGACTTTAAAATTAAATGATCTGATCAGAACAGATCTCTCACAGACTTGATTTCATTACAACTTGGTGGAAACATAAATATTTGGTGAGTAATTTGAGGTGAGAGGTAGTAAAAGGAACGATTTTTACTGCAGATAGAGATGGGATTGGCACTCCTCTTGTCCATAATAATTAAGTGAATTTTCTGGTTTCCTTCTTTCCCAAACCCATATCTGGTAGGAGGAACTTTCCATTAACTGTTCAGAAGACTTGAATAGAAGTAGAGTACCAGCAATAATCTACTGCTGTTGGAACCCTTGGGAGGGGTGAGTGAAAAACTTGTACCTCCTCACCGCCCTTAAACTGCTTCGTTTTAAAATCTACAGGTGGGTGAACAGGACAGAGTCCAACCAGAGGAAAAACCATCTTGACTCTGCTTTCTAACATGAAGATGAATGCCTGACTCAACCACACTAAGGGGGTGGGGAGTCTTGAAGAATGGAGTAGTACCAAGGTATTAGAATTTTAAGAGGGCAAACTTCGAGAAATTAAGAAACCTGATGCAATGGAAAGAAATATTAAAAAGCATGAATGTGGTAAGACAGGAAGAACCTAAATATACCATAATAATTAAATTGCAACAGTTTATAATTTCTTTGATAAAGAAAAATACAGGGAACAAGAAGTGACTGATGGAGTACAAAGAGGCCTTTATCTGGAATGAAGATGGGGAAGAGAAACAAACAAAAATATTCAGAATCAGTTATGATTTATATGGAAAAGAGGGGCAGCAATAAAGCAGGCTGAGTAAACTCTGCCAAAGAGCTGAAGAGGAATAAAAGTGATATTACTTGCATTGTATATCAGTGTGTGAGGGGTGTGGGATGGGGGCAAGAAAAGAACTCCATTAATAAAAGGAGAGTCAGCGAGAAGTCTAAAATGGCTGAGCTACTGACTGTATAAATGGTTCTTTAACAAGAAAAGAAAGAAAAGTGGTACAGGCAATTAAAAAGTAATGAAGACTTTTCAAATAAAGATGTGGGATAAATCAGTTAAGAGAATATAGGAAAATTGACAGTATACAGACTGCTGGTTCCAGGTGACCTATATCTCATGATGTGAAGAAAATTAGTTAATGGAATTTAGCAAAAACACTGGCAATTATATTTGAAAAGTAACAGAGAACTGGAGAAGTATCAAAGGACTGGAAAAAAGCAAATGTGGTATTGATCTTCAGAAATGGATGAAAGAATGATCCTAGCAATTACCATCTGGTTAGTATTACTTCAGCATCTAGTAAAATTTTGGGACTGGGGGATAGTGATAGAAACAAATCTGTAACTATCTAGGGGATGAGGGAACCATATGCAATAAACAATATGGGTTTATAAGTAACAAATTCTGCCAGACAGACTTCATTAGTGATCTTGAAGAGGGTAAACAGCATGGGTGAGATTTTTCAGCCCTGCGATGGCCCCTGTACACCCGGTAAAGGTGTTGGAGCAATGTAAAGGGGTTCTAAAGCATACCTGGCTACAGAAGACCCTCATGAGACCCAACATAAGGAATGTGGCTGAGTGTCGGACGGCATTTTGGAGAGCAGGGAATGGGGGGGACTTTGGGCAATACTGCTGGGGGTTTCTCCAGCCCCACCTAGCAGCCAAAAATTGAGAGGGTGGGGGCAAAGGTGGTATAAAACTACCATAAGGCCTCGTGGCTGGGAGTTCAGTGCTAAGCCTCTTTGCACTGAATAATTATGGGCGCCTAAAAATAAGAAACAAGACAAATTTGGAGGCATTTTAGTCATTTTTGTGAGTCTGCACTAAAGTACAGTTCTACTCTAAAAGGGATTGTGTGAAAATGGCACTTCCTTATTCAGCAGATCTGCTGTCCTGTGTATTTAAAGTCAGCTCTGCGACTTTACTGATTAATAAAGCACTTCAACTTACTTTATTTGCTTAGACCTGCAGAGGAAAGACTGAGTGAGCTGGATTCTATTCTATTTTTGTGTATCCTCAACAGAATCGTTTGTTAAATTGTAGTTAAGTCACCGCTGTGCAAACCCATGAAGGTAGTAGGTTGCACAGGTGTAAGTGAAGCAGAATTTGGCTTGCAGAATATTTTTATATTTTAGCACCTAAAAATGTGGTAGGTGCCACATCAAAAAAAAGTAGACAGAGCTCCTATCAGGGACTGCTAGTGTCAGATATCATGGTGCAGTAAGTGAGGATCATAGGCAATAAGGGGAGAGGTGATGAGAGAGGCAATAAGATAAGTTAATTACACATGTGAGGCATGTGCCTGTCTTGATGATTCTATTATTTAGCTTTCTTCCCCTTCTTTCTCACTGGCAAGGTGGCAGAAAGGACTTTTTAGGAGGGACTTGAAGTGACAGAGATGTCTAAGAGAACAGGTTTGAGATGGGCATTCAGAACACAAGGTTTTGAATGTTTATTATTGATAATGATACTCAAGAATAAAAGATTGTGGGGTGAGTTTGAGGCACTGGCAGCTAGAAAAACACCTGAAAAATGTGATCTGGTAGTCATTGAGAGATGATAAACATAGATCTCCACAATGCTATTTTTCAAGTCACTTTTCTGAGTAGAAGTGCATTTAAGGCTGGAAAAAATGATTTATATAGAAAGATGGAAAGAATTAAGTATATTTAACTTGCCAAAATTAATGAACTGAAGGGTGGTTGTTCCAATCCGCAAGCATTTCAAGAGTGTAAACACCAAGGTAGGGAGAGCATTTATTTAGAATGGGGACAAAGAGGTGCAACTGGGAGCTATGGATTTAAAATATGATAACAAAATTTTAGACTGAATATCAGGAAATATGTCCTATCAGAGTGATTTATTAGACTGTAGAAAAGTTTGCCAGGGAAATGTGGAAAGGCCCATTGACCGTGTCAATTAAAATTGCACCGGAGAACGTACCTCAGGAAATTCTGCACTAAAAAGGAAATGGACAAGATTAGCTAATAAACCTTTTCCCCATCTAGAGTGAAATCCTGGCCCCACTGAAGTGGTTTTTGTTTTGTTTTGTTTTTTAAAGTTTTGCTATTGACTTTAGTGGGGCTGGGTTTGCACCATTAGTTCTATGGCATTAGGCTGTCATTCTATCCCATGGTGTTGTCTCATAAAGTAACTGCATAGTATATTCAAATAATAAGTTCATATTTTCCTGTTCATGCAGTTTGTTACTGAACTGTTGTAAAAAGAAAAGGAGTACTCGTGGCACCTTAGAGACTAACAAATTTATTTGAGCATAAGCTTTCGTGAGCTACAGCTCTCACGAAAGCTTATGCTCAAATAAATTTGTTAGTCTCTAAGGTGCCACGAGTACTCCTTTTCTTTTTGAGAATACAGATTAACACGGCTGCTACTCTGAACCGTTGTAGTTTTCTTTGAGTTAATGAAATACCTGAGAAACCTCTGTTTAGCCTCCTTCTCCACTTTGTTGGTTGTGGACTTGTGTGTTCTAAACTCTATGGATCCACTCAGATGGAGTAGCCAGATTTACACAAGTGCATTGAAAATGTATTTTTCACTGCAGTTTTGCAACCATAACAATGAAATATACAAAATTCCATTCACTTCCTGATTTTGGCCAGTCCATTGCCCTAGATATTCTGAAGGTATTTTTTTATTATTATTTTAATACGATGCTAAGCCTTGTTTTGAACGTTATAGAGAAAATCTTGCTCCTCACTGTGTTAACACAATATCTCCCCAATATTGTATTCAAATTGACTCATGCACACATCTGTAGCTGTACCCCCTCACCCAGTCTGTATGCAGAGTGATTTCAATGGCCAGTGGGCCTCTGGAAAGAAGACAACAGAATTTAAAATTGTGTGCTTAATCTAATGATACCAAAGATAATGTGATCTAGATGGGTTGCTGATACAATTCAATTTGAAATATGTCCTTTCCTTCTAGCTAGAAACAGAAGCTCATATATTGTGTATTCTCTTAAAGATCTATATTCACCCTCATAATGAAACCTAGAGAATTCAGTGTCACTTGTTAAAGGGAAATTAGATCTGGGGTATTTCCTTTGGGATATGGAGGAGACCACGGGCAACAACTTTCTTGGCGCTGCAAGAAAACAGTGGGCTGTGCATGAGATTTGTGGCAGCACATGTAGAGATGTTGTAGGAATATGGTACAGTGTGTGGGGCAGATTTGTTGCAGTTAATCATACTTATTTGTCCCATGTCAATAGTGTCTGTTGAATATTCTAATTTATGATCAAGGTTACTGGCCCTGTTGTTACTACTAAAATCAGAGGACCTGAATGTGTATTGTGACAAATCCTCCAAGATCACTAGAAGGCAGTGTGATGAATCTGCTAAGGGTGAATCTCCTGCTGCTCTTGACTGGAGGAGGATAGCTCAGGCAGGAGGAAAAGGTTCCATGGCAGCTGGAATCCTGAGACGGCAGTAGAGGTTCCTAGTGGCTGCTCAGGGTGATTTAGCTGAGGTTTCTGAAGGTGCTTGTGTCCTGTTGGTTTAAGAATAACAGGATTCCAAGAACTTGGGGTCACCAAATGAAATTAATAGGCAGCAGGTTTAAAACAAACAAAAGGAAGTATTTTTTCACATAGCGCACAGTCAAGCTGTGGAACTCCTTGCCAGAGGATGGTGTGAAGGCCAAGACGATAACAGGGTTCAAAAAAGAACTAGATAAGTTCATGGATGATAGGTCCATCAATGGCTATTGGCAGGGATAGTATCCCTACCCTCTGTTTTCCAGAAACTGGGAATGGGTGACAGGGGACGGATCACTTGATTACTCATTCTGTTTATTCCCTCTGGGGCACCTGGCATTGTCCATTGTTGGAAGACAGGATACTGGGCTAGATGGACCTTTGGTCTGACCCAGTATGGCCATGCTTATGTTAGAGTAAATAAACCAGTTCTTCTTTGAGTGGTTGCAGATATGAATTCCACACAGGTGTGCTTGTGCCAATGGCGCCAGACTTGGAGACTTTTCCCCCACAGCAGTACCCATGTGTGTGTGGCGGCAGAGGGTGGCACATGTACCTTCACTTCCTTGTGGCCACTCCTAAGGTAATATAAGGGTGGCGGTGCCCCAACCTCCCCTCAGATCCTTCTTACTGCCAGTGACCTTAGAGCTCCATATGTGTGTGTCTCCTCCTCATGCTTATTTTCTCTGTGTCACACTTGTGTCTCTGGGACTTCTTTTGTAAACAGTTTAATAGTTAGTACCCATGGTCTAGTATAGTTTCGAGCTAGTTAGTTTTTATAGTAATTTGTAGTACTGAGCCCCATGTGGGATGCAGCATTCTCTGGGCTTCAAACATTGCCCATCATGTGGGGTCTCTATCCCCAACAGTGACCCCCATACTAGCTGCTTGCTCTGTCTAGGTGAAGGTCACAGTAAGGAGAGATGTAACATCTGTTGATCCTTCAAAAAGGGAATGCAGATTGCAAGAGACCGTAATCTGTTGGGATAGCCTATGAGGCTTGTATTGGCACTGGGATCCACTTCAGCCAGTAGGACTAGCTGCCCTTAACCCTCTTCCACATTGTTTGTGGTAGCGAACAGAACCTTGGACTCTGATTCTTCCTTGAAAAGGGAAAGCTGTTGATCTGCATCCCCTTAGGTACCTTGGAAGAGGATCCCAAAATCAGATTGGGGATGTTCAGGAGAGATTCATCATCCTCTTCATCAAAGATGGGCTCAAAGATGGGCCCATAAGATTCAGGTCAAAGGCCTGGGATAGAGCTGAGCTGTGTCACCAGTTTTGTTTTTGTGCAGGTCACGGTCCAGGTTCAATGACTGATGGAGACTGGGTCTCGTGTAAATGTTCCCTCCAATACCTCTATTTCCACAAGTCATTCACAAACTGAAACAGGAAAATGTTAAGTTTATCCTCATTTCACAGGCCCAGCCAAGGCAGTGCTGGTTTTTGGATTTCCTCAATCTTTCAATTCATCCTCCTCACACTCTGTCTCTTCTCCCAGACTTCCTCTTGCAACTGAACAGTCGAACAGTGCATCTGAACTCAGGCACCCTCACAGCTTGGCATCTGGGTGGCTAGACCAAGAAGAAGAGCATACTGTGTAGTGGTTAAGGAGATCCTCCTCAATAATGGAAAGCAATCAGGTATCTGCTTATCTGACCAAGTGGAAAGGGTTTTCCATCTGGTCCACTAGTTGTGGGATACAACTTTCGGCAGCAAAGATCCAAGACATCCCAGAGTATCTTCGACACCTGAAGTAACCAGGCCTGTCTTTCAGTTCCATGAGAATGCGCTTGCAGAGATCTTAGCTATCCACCCTCCAGTCCAGGGACGATTGGTATTTTCCAGTGCTGTGATTCTTAGATTTCTTAAAGGTGTGACTTGTCGCTTCCCCCCTATCAAGGACTTGATGTCCCCTTGGGACCTCAGTATCATACTAGAAGCTCTAATGGGCCCACCATTTGAGTCTACGGCAACTTGTTCTTGGCCTCCGCTAAGTCAAAAGATTGCTTTCCTTATAGCCATAACATTGGCTAGGAGAACATTTGAGCTGCAAGCATTTTTTTGTTTTGTTCAATATCTTCATAAATGATCTGGAGGATGGTGTGGATTGCACCCTCAGCAAGTTTGCAGATGACACTAAACTGGGAGGAGAGGTAAATACGCTGGAGGGTAGGGACAGGATACAGAGGGACCTAGACAAATTGGAGGATTGGGCCAAAAGAAATCTGATGAAGTTCAACAAGGACAGGTGCAGAGTCCTGCACTTAGGACAGAAGAATCCAATGCACCGCTACAGACTAGGGACTGAATGGCTAGGCAGCAGTTCCGCAGAAAAGGACCTAGGGGTTACAGTGGACGAAAAACTGGATATGAGTCAACAGTGTGCCCTTGTTGCCAAGAAGGCCAATGGCATTTTGGGCTGTATAAGTAGGGGCATTGCCAGCAGATCGAGGGACGTGATCGTTCCCCTCTATTCGACACTGGTGAGGCCTCATCTGGAATACTGTGTCCAGTTTTGGGCCCCACACTACAAGAAGGATGTGGATAAATTGGAGAGAGTCCAGCGGAGGGCAACAAAAATGATTAGGGGACTGGAACACATGACTTATGAGGAGAGGCTGAGGGAACTGGGGATGTTTAGTCTACGGAAGAGAAGAATGAGGGGGGATTTGATAGCTGCTTTCAACTACCTGAAAGGGGGTTCCAAAGAAGATGGCTCTAAACTGTTCTCAGTGGTAGCAGATGACAGAACAAGGAGTAATGGTCTCCAGTTGCAGTGGGGGAGATTTAGGTTGGATATTAGGAAAAACTTTCACTAGGAGGGTGGTGAAACACTGGAATGCGTTACCTAGGGAGGTGGTGGAATCTCCTTCCTTAGAAGTTTTTAAGGTCAGGCTTGACAAAGCCCTGGCTGGGATGATTTAATTGGGGATCGGTCCTGCTTTGAGGAGGGGGTTGGATTAGATGACCTCCTGAGGTCCCTTCCACCCCTGATATTCTATGATTCTATGATTCATTGATGGTGGGTCCTCCTTATACAATGTTCTCCAAAGTAGCTTTACGACCATACCTGAAGTTTTTACCTTGGACCAGCTTTTCATTTAAACCAGGCAGTATATCTTCTGGTCTTCTTCCCAAACCTGCATGCTAGCAGAGACTAGGAATGTCTATGTGACTTAGGCCTGGTCTACACTACAAGTTTATGTCGAATTTAGCAGTGTTAAAT
The DNA here is from genome assembly GCF_965152275.1 of Natator depressus. Taxonomy (NCBI): domain Eukaryota; kingdom Metazoa; phylum Chordata; order Testudines; family Cheloniidae; genus Natator; species Natator depressus. Next base: position 42,669,708 of record NC_134245.1, read on the forward strand.
TGAATTAACTTTGTACCCATCCACACAACGAAGCCATTTTTGTTGACATGAAGGGCTCTTAAAATCGATTTCTGTACTCCTCCCCGACAAGGGGATTAGCACTGAAATCGACATCGCCATTTCAAATTAGGGTTAGTGTGGATGCAATTCGACAGTATTGACCTCTGGGAGCTATCCCACAGTGCACCTTTGTGACCGCTCTGGACAGCAATCTGAATTCGGATGCACTGGCCAGGTGTACAGGAAAAGCCTCGGGAACTTTTGAATCTCATTTCCTGTTTGGCCAGGGGAGCTCATCAGCACAGGTGACCATGCAGAGCTCATCAACACAGGTAACCATGCAGTCCCAGAATCAAAAAAGAGCTCCAGCATGCACCAAATGGGAGGTACTGGATCTGATCGCTGAATGGGGAGATGAATCCGTGCTATCAGAACTACGTTCCAAAAGACGAAATGCCAAAACATTTCAAAAAATCTCCAAGGCCATGAGGGACAGAGGCTACATCAGGGACACAACACAGTGCCGCGTGAAACTTAAGGAGCTCAGACAAGCATACCAGAAAACCAAAGACTCGAATGGATGCTCCGGGACAGAGCCCCAGACATGCCATTTCTACGCTGAGCTGCATGCAATTCTAGGCGGGGCCTCCACCACTACCCCACCCCGTCCATGGACTCTGATGATGGGGTACTCTCTGCCATGCCTGAGGATTTTGGGGACGGGGAAGATGATGAGGAGGAGGAGCTTGAGGAGAGCACACAGCACACTGTTCTCCCCGACAGCCAGGATCTTTTTGTCACCCTGACTGAAATACCCTCCCAACCCAACCAAGCCAAAGTAGGGACCTCTGATGAGTGTACCTTTTAAAATATAATACATGTTTTAAAAGCAAGTGTTTTTTAATGATTAATTTGCCTTCAGGACTTGGGACGGATTCGTGGCCAGTACAGCTACTGGAAAAGTCTGTTAGCGTGTCTGGGGATGGAGCGGAAATCCTCCAGGGACATCTCAATGAAGCTTTCCTGGAGGTACTCTAAAAGCCTTTGCAGAAGGTTTCTGGGGAGAGCAGCCTTATTCCGTCCTCCATGGTAGGACACTTTACTTGCTACTAGCATGGTATGGTAATCTGGTATCGTTGTATGACAAAGCCTGGCAGCGTATGGTCCTGGTGTTTGCTGGCATTCAAGCAACATCCGTTCTTTATCTCTCTGTGTTATCCTCAGGAGAGTGATATCGTTCATGGTAACTTGGTTGAAATAAGGGAATTTAATTAAGGAGACATTCAGAGGTGGCCGTTCCTACTGGGCTGTTTGCCTGTGGCTGAAAAGAAATCCACCCCGCAGTTAGCCAAGCAGTGGTGGGGGTGGCCATTGGAGCTGAGCTGTTCGCGTTTGGCTGGCAGTGATCTTCTCTGATACGAACCATGCGGTGGGGGGAGGGGTAAAAGGATCATTCCAGAGAATTGGATCGGGGGGTGGTTAGTTTGGTTTCTGCTGCTGCACGTTAACATGAAAACTGCAGCACTAAATGGCCAACTTTGCTTGGTATGGGAAAGGAGGGCGCTGCTGTTATGAAAGTTGCAGAAGCCAAAAAGACTGTGGCTTACCATGGCCGCCTGTAAGCTGAATTCTGTTGCCCGGCCCTGCGTGTGTGATTTCTAACTGCAGGCACTCAATATAAGATGCAAAATGCAACCTTGTACCGAAATCACATGTGCTATGTAATGTGAATAGTATTGTTTACCGTGAAAGAGTATAGCCATTGTTCTGTAAAATGTATCTTTTTAAATACTTCTTTAAATACTTTTTTTCCTCCCGCAGCTGCAAATGTTTCAAGCCTCCCTCCTTCGTCCCAAAGGCTATCTCAGATAAGGCGGCAAAAAAAATGTACACGCGATGAAATGTTCTCTGAGCTCATGCAGTCGTCTGGCACTGACAGAGCTCAGCAGAATGTGTGGAGGGACGCAGTAGCACAGTACAGGAAAGTGGCCAAGGAACGTGAGGACAGGAGGGACGATCGAGATGAGAGGTGGCGGCAGGAAGATCAGAGGAGGCAGGATGCAATGCTGGGGCTACTGCGGGATCAAACGGCCATGCTCTGGCGTCTGGTGGAGGTTCAGGAACAGCAGCAGGATCACAGATTGCCGCTGCAGCCCCTGTTTAACCGCCCTCCCTTCTCCCCAAGTTCCATAGCCTCCTCACACAGATGCCCAAGAAGCTCCAGGCACCCAACCACTCCACCCCAGTGGACAACCCAAGCAACAGAAGGCTGTCATTCAACAGGTTTTGAAGTGGCCTTTTCCTTCCCTCCTACCCTCCTCCCACACCCCACCTGGGCTACCTTGTGAGTTATCTCCCTATTTTTATAATCAATTAATAAAGAATACATGGTTTTTAAACGATAGTGACTTTATTTCCTTTGCAAGCAAGCTGTGATCGAAGGGGGGAGAGCAGGTGGCTTACAGGGAATTAGAGTCAACGAAGGGGGCGGGTTTTCATCAGGAAGAAACAAACAGAAGTGTCGCACGTACCCTGGCCAGTCATGAAACTGGTTTTCAAAGCTTCTCTGATGTGCAGCGCTTCCTGCTGTGCTCTTCTAATCACCCTGGTGTCTGGATGTGTGTATTCAGCGGCCAGGCGATTTGCCTTAACCTCCCACCCCACCATAAACGTCTCCCCCTTACTCTCACAGAGTTTTGGAGCACACAGCAAGCAGCAATAACAATGGGAATATTGGTTTCGCTGAGGTCTTAGCGAGTCAGTAAACTGCGCCAGCGACCCTTTAAACGTCCAAATGCACACTCTACCACCATTCTGCACTTGCTCAGCCTATAGTTGAACAGCTCCTGACTACTGTCCAGGGTGCCTGTGTATGGCTTCATGAGCCAGGGCATTAAGGGGTAGGCTGGGTCCCCAAGGATAACTATAGGCATTTCAACATCCCCAACAGTTATTTGCTGGCCTGGAAAGTAAATCCCTTCCTGCAGCTGTTTAAACAGACTAGAGTTCCTGAACATGCGAGTGTCATGAACCTTTCCCAGCCATCCCACGTTGCTGTTGGTGAAACGTCCCTTGTGATCCACCAGTGCTTGCAGCACCACTGAAAAGTACCCCTTGCGGTTTATGTACTAGCTGGCTTAGTGCTCAGGGTGCCAAGATAGGGATATTGGTTCCATCTATGGCCCCACCACAGTTAGGGAATCCCATTGCAGCAAAGCCATCCACTATGACCTGCACATTTTCCAGACTCTCTACCCTTGATAGCAGCAGCTCAATGATTGCATTGGCTACTTGCATTACAGCAGCCCCCACAGTAGATTTGCCCACTTCAAATTGATTACTGACTGACTGGTAGCTGTCTGGCATTGCAAGCTTCCACAGGGCTATTGCCTCTCGCTTCTCAACTGTGAGGGATGCTCTCATCTTGGTATTCTTGCACCTCAGGGCAGGGGAAAGCAAGTCACAAAGTTCCATGGAAGTGCCCTTATGCATGCAAAAGTTTCGGAGCCACTGGGAATCATCCCAGACCTGCAACACTAACCAGTCTGTGCTTGTTTCCCGAGCCCAGAATCGGCGTTCCACAGCATGAGCCTGTCCCATTAACACCATGATCTCCAACTTGCCGGGGACCGCGGTTTTAGGGAAATCTGTGTCCATGTCCTCATCACTCTCGTCACCGCGCTGCCGTCGCCTCCTCTCCTGGTTTTTCGGGTTCTGGTTCTGCATAAACCGCATGATAATGCGCGAGGTGTTTACAATGTTCATAACTGCTGTGGTGAACTGAACGAGCTCCATGCTTGCCGCACTATGGCATCTGCTTGGGCAATCCAGGGAAAAGGGCGCGAAATGATTGTCTGCCGTTGCTTTCACGGAGGGAGGGTTGACTGACGACATTTACCCATAACCACCCGCGACAAATTTTTGGCCCCATCAGGCATTGGGAGCTCAGCCCAGAATTCCTATGGGCAGCTGGGACTACAGGAACTGTGGGATAGCTACCCACAGTGCACTGCTCGGAATATCGACGCTTGCCACAGTACTGTGGACGTACACCGCCGAATTAATGTGCTTAGTGTGGATGCATGCACTTGACTTTATACAATCTGTTCCCAAAATCGACTTCTGTAAAATTGGAGTAATTTTGTAGCGTAGACAAGGTTAGAGATTGGGAGAGTGCTGGTTTTTTATCTGGACAGGTCCAAGTCCTTCAGTCTCCTTGCCTTTTTGTGTCCTATACAGATCACATGAAAGGCTTGACAGTGTCAGAACAAAATCTCTCTCACTGGACCACCTCCTGCATTACAATGCCATATGATGTAGCCAATATTCCTCTTCTTCAAAGACTCTTACCCCATTCTACAAGGGCCCAGGCTCCATCAATTGCTTTCCTCAAGGATGCTCCCATTCTGGACATCTGTAGGGCTGCTATTTGGTCATAGAATCATAGAATCATAGAATATCAGGGTTGGAAGGGACCCCAGAAGGTCATCTAGTCCAACCCCCTGCTCGAAGCAGGACCAATTCCCAGTTAAGTCATCCCAGCCAGGGCTTTGTCAAGCCTGACCTTAAAAACCTCTAAGGAAGGAGATTCTACCACCTCCCTAGGTAACGCATTCCAGTGTTTCACCATCCTCTTAGTGAAAAAGTTTTTCCTAATATCCAATCTAAACCTCCCCCATTGCAACTTGAGACCATTACTCCTCGTTCTGTCATCTGCTACCATTGAGAACAGTCTAGAGCCATCCTCTTTGGAACCCCCTTTCAGGTAGTTGAAAGCAGCTATCAAATCCCCCCTCAATCTTCTCTTCTGCAGACTAAACAATCCCAGCTCCCTCAGCCTCTCTTCATAAGTCATGTGCTCTAGACCCCTAATCATTTTTGTTGCCCTTCGCTGGACTCTCTCCAATTTATCCACATCCTTCTTGTAGTGTGGGGCCCAAAACTGGACACAGTACTCCAGATGAGGCCTCACCAGTGTCGAATAGAGGGGAACGATCACATCCCTCGATCTGCTCGCTATGCCCCTACTTATACATCCCAAAATGCCATTGGCCTTCTTGGCAACAAGGGCACACTGTTGACTCATATCCAGCTTCTCGTCCACTGTCACCCCTAGGTCCTTTTCCGCAGAACTGCTGCCTAGCCATTCGGTCCCTAGTCTGTAGCGGTGCATTGGATTCTGCCATCCTAAGTGCAGGACCCTGCACTTATCCTTATTGAACCTCATCAGATTTCTTTTGGCCCAATCCTCCAATTTGTCTAGGTCCTTCTGTATCCTATCCCTCCCCTCCAGCGTATCTACCACTCCTCCCAGTTTAGTATCATCTGCAAATTTGCTGAGAGTGCAATCCACACCATCCTCCAGATCATTTATGAAGATATTGAACAAAACCGGCTCCAGGACCGACCCCTGGGGCACTCCACTTGACACCGGCTGCCAACTAGACATGGAGCCATTTATCACTACCCGTTGAGCCCGACAATCTAGCCAGCTTTCTACCCACCTTATAGTGCATTCATCTAGCCCATACTTCCTTAACTTGCTGACAAGAATACTGTGGGAGACCATGTCAAAAGCTTTGCTAAAGTCAAGAAACAATACATCCACTGCTTTCCCTTCATCCACAGAACCAGTAATCTCATCATAAAAGGCGATTAGATTAGTCAGGCATGACCTTCCCTTGGTGAATCCATGCTGACTGTTCCTGATCACTTTCCTCTCATGTAAGTGCTTCAGGATTGATTCTTTGAGGACCTGCTCCATGATTTTTCCAGGGACTGAGGTGAGGCTGACTGGCCTGTAGTTCCCAGGATCCTCCTTCTTCCCTTTTTTAAAGATTGGCACTACATTAGCCTTTTTCCAGTCATCCGGGACTTCCCCCGTTCGCCACGAGTTTTCAAAGATAATGGCCAAGGGCTCTGCAATCACAGCCGCCAATTCCTTCAGCACTCTCGGATGTAACTCGTCCGGCCCCATGGACTTGTGCACGTCCAGCTTTTCTAAATAGTCCCTAACCACCTCTATCTCCACAGAGGGCTGGCCATCTCTTCCCCATTCTGTGATGCCCAGCGCAGCAGTCTGGGAGCTGACCTTGTTAGTGAAAACAGAGGCAAAAAAAGCATTGAGTACATTAGCTTTTTCCACATCCTCTGTCACTAGGTTGCCTCCCTCATTCAGTAAGGGACCCACACTTTCCTTGGCTTTCTTCTTGTTGCCAACATACCTGAAGAAACCCTTCTTGTTACTCTTGACATCTCTTGACATCTGGTCCTCAGTACATACATTTGCTCAGCATAATGCAGTCACAATGGCCTCTGGGTCGGATGTGAACTTTGGCAAAGTTGTATTTTAATCATTGTTCAAGTAGACTCTGAACCCATCTCCAAACAGTACTGCCTGGGAGTCATCTGAGTGGAGTACACATCTGCAATCACTTGAAGAAGTTGAAATGGTTATGTACCTGTTCTGTAACTTGTTCTTTGAGATGTGAGTGCAGACATGTATTCCACAATCAATCCTCCATCCTCTTTCCAAGGGAGTCTTTAGCCACTCACTCTGGTGCAAAGGAACTGAGGGGCATTGGGGTGGTGCTGCCCTTATATTGTCTTGGAAGGGGCCATAGGAGGCATAGGGCATGGGATCCATGAGGCGGTGTAGGGCACATGCCTCACACTGATGGGTACTGCTGTGGGGGAAAAGGTCTCCAACTAGTGCCTTCGTCACAAATGCACCTGAGTGCAATACGTCTGAACCCACTTCCCAAAGAACAACAGTTACAGAACT